>NC_081190.1:97066070-97386070 GCF_902713425.1 Acipenser ruthenus | reverse complement strand
TTTGGGATCACAAGCCTATGGGGCGCCGGCGTTTTATACTTCGCACTTGTAATGGAAGAGAAACAAACTTATCCCTAAACTATACGAGTGCAATAAATGTTTGTTATAACATAATTACAAAAAAAGATTCATAAACTGGACTTAAAGGTTGATTTGTCACTTTTTAAAACTTTAAAGATTATTACAATGAATACATTAAATGCTACATGGAGGCAAGTAACGTATTTGATGCTTTCTCCCACATGGAAGCCTTTCTCTTTTTAAGTTCCCTCTAGGCATATGTTTTTAAAAACTATATTTACAATTTATACAAAAACGACCAGTTCCAATACTGTGGAATGTCAGTACTTGTATGATTTTCGCCCTGCCACAAATGACATTAAATTGAATTATTTTCTGTTAATTGCATTGTGAAATATATTTACAATTTGGATGGTGACGAGTCTGTAATAAGTGTATTTTTTAATATATTTAAATGACGATCATGGTTTTAAAAAAAGTATCACCAAAAACTGATAATAAACAGTATCAATAAATAAAATGCATAAACATTTCATTCGGAAACTATGTTTTATAACATCAAACATCTGGAATGGCTTGTGATATTATTGTATATAAAAGTAGATCATTGTAAATCATTGTAAAACTCCTCCAGTTTATTTTCATTGTAACGGTTTTGTCTGAAGACTGTAAAAAATGTTTTTTTTTTTTAAATATATACCCATTTAATCTCAGGGTAACTAGATTAAACATTGACTATTCGATACATCAATTTCAAAAAGTGTTTTTCTTTTTTTCTTCTTTTTTTTCAGAGCAAATAGGATTACTGAGTCTTTAGAAACTTATTTTAAATTGGTAAATTCAGGTGGTAAAATAATACCAACCTAAAGTAATTTCTAGTTATATTTCTAGTTATTGTAATAATTCTAGTTATTGTTATATCATAAGACAAATATCATTTGATTGTAAATTGCCTGGAACGTTGTTATTTTCACGTGGATATCTGACGAGCACTTTGCTATATACAGCCCATTTAAGTGTGTGTGTGTGTGTGTGTGTGTGTGTGTGTGTGTGTGTGTGTGTGTGTGTGTGTGTGTGTGTTGAATTACTGTTTATTCTAATTGTCTGATCAATTTACTTTAGCTGCACACAAAAAAATATTTCTAAAATAAACATTGCAATGTAAAGTGGTATCTGATTCCAAAACGATCGGTAATTATATGGAAAATGTGATTACAATGTGTTTTATTCATTATTTAACATTTATGATTAATTCTTAAACATTTGG
Organism: Acipenser ruthenus; assembly: GCF_902713425.1. Classification (NCBI taxonomy): domain Eukaryota; kingdom Metazoa; phylum Chordata; class Actinopteri; order Acipenseriformes; family Acipenseridae; genus Acipenser; species Acipenser ruthenus. The sequence goes on along the minus strand of NC_081190.1, from coordinate 97,384,782 downwards.
TTTGCAGTGCAAGTGACCTCCATTGACAAAGCTGTTTTTTTGTTCTTGATATTTATGTTATTGTAGCGACCGCAGCATTATTATAGCTACAACACTCAAATAGAAAACCAATGAACTTATCCACTTGTACTGTAATCTTCGCCATACAAGTCACACACAAAAAAATAAATAAATAAAGTTTGGTTAATAATTCGTTGAAACTTTCTTGGGTACAAAATTATTATTATTATTATTATTATTATTATTATTATTATTATTATTATTATTATTATTATTATTATTATTAATGTCTTGAATGTAAACGCTTTGCATTGCTTTTAAACAAAACATTTTACACACACACGCTTATCACAAGCATAAAGTTATCAGGTTTTTTTTTTTTTTTCTAACGGGGACAACAATTCATTTTTTGTAGACAAAACTTAAAGTTGAATACAGCCGACGCGTCTAGTGAATTGCATTTTAGTTACTTGTAAACGTAGGCTATTGCTTTTAGTTTACCACAGTATAAGCTTCGGTAAATGTATTTAAGGATTAATTATTTTTTGCAGCTATAAGCAATCGGTTCCACATATTATCTATGAAAGTATTCAGAAAGTCAGTTCGTGTTGTTTTTATTTGATTTGACTGCGTGAAGGTACGATTCGCACCCTGCACTGTGTTTGCTGTAGCCTCAAACACATGACAGCATATTAAATGATAGCTTTCTACTCCTATTAGTTTCTTCATCTTGCTTGCCCGAGTGAGCATTTTTTTACAAACTGTGAAGCAAAGAGAGGTTATAATTTTAGACAGAAAATGTATATCTGTTCACAGACAACTGATATCTCATAAAATGTAAATCGACGAGAGTCAAGCGAATAAATTATTACTGTTGATGTGGGCTATACTAAAATGCGCTTATGCATTATGCGACCAAAAAAAGAGGATGCACGCGCCACTAGGGGGAGATGGCTGAAGAATTAATCTGAACGAAATTGAGTTCCCAGTTGCCAGCTGCAGTCTGTAACAGCCTGGCATTCCATTAAGCACATACGTATAGTATTTTATGTTTTGAGCATTACAATGCTTCCTTTCATTTATTTAAAAACCATAGAGCGACTGACATTTGATGTGACATTGCTGGAGTCTGCAAACTTGCGTGATTATTTTCAGATGTCCTCCTCACCAGTCTATTGCATTTCCATACGGTAAATAGAATTACGCATTTTAGCAGGATTGAATGTTTAAACTCTTCACTGAATAGTCATGTTCCGTGTAGACAAATTCACAACATTTCTTTTATCCCACAGTGCGAGGTCCGGCGTCCCAACCATTACTTAGTACATCGACAACAATTTTTAGTCCAATTGAATAGACCGCACTATTAAATTGATCTACAGCAGGTATAAAAATGACCCACCTGGTTAAATTATAACCACTCCAGAGGTTAAGCAAACTACTATTGATGCCAGCTCCATGCCCTTTGTTGTATTTATTGATATAAATCCAATACATTTATGTCAGAGATAATCCTATGCCGTTTTAGAAAAATTGCTTTCTGTCATGAATTCTACACTTAAAATGAAGATTTATGGGACAGACTACAATACTGCTGATATCAGGGCAAATATTATTCTAATTTGAGATCATTCTGATGTTAGGCATACTATAAAAACAAACAATACGGAAACACATTTTACACAGCAAACCGCTGAGTGTAATTGTCATATGGTTTTCTGTCCGTTCAATTTCTATTTTACCAAATGGGATTCTGATTATTTTGAAGAACTGTCTCAGGTTTTTTTTCTACAGTGCCAACTATTAGCAAAAGGAAAAGGCCTGGTAACTTGAGACCACATATAGGTAACATTTACGAGTAGCCTACGTGAGCACATAGTAGGAATCTGTCTACTTTAAAACATAAATAAACTTTAACCTTAAAAAAAAAAGAAAAAAAGAAAAACGTATAGACAACAGTTCACCTAACCACTTGTGTTAAACCTGTTTATATTTGACATTTGTTTCGAAATGAATTAACCTGGAATTGATGTCCAATTACGTGGCACTAATTAACAGGACAATTACATGTGCACTTACAGTTTAATTAATGCCCAATAAAACAGTGCAGCCGATGTCTTTTAACATGTGCATTACAACACTGTAATCCACTGTAATGCCATAAGCCACACACATATACGTTTACTAAATACACTGCGCCATAGTCACAAAACATTTACCGCCATGCTAAGCTTGCATAATTTTTTTTGTGAAGTGAAAACCAAAATGCTATGTTACAGAACTAGTAAGAAACCGCCAAGGTGTAAGTGCCTTGTAGTCTAGTAGAAACGTAATAATTAGCAAATGTTTTCCATCAGCGTTTGCTGATCATTAAGTTTATACTACATTTAACATTTTTTGTGTTCAAAGTTATGTAAGAATTAACAGAATTGTATTTTTTTTATTAAAATACTGAAAATAGGTATATTTACTACAAAGCCTCCACTGCATATCAGCGCTCTAAAGTACGACATTAACGCATATAGTGTGCAATGGATTGAAGCACGACTTTTTTGGATGCTGGGTTCTAAATGACGGAACGGATCCAGTGTGCAATGGCCTTTAAGGTTGCCACATCCGAGACGCAAAACAAAAATGGCCACCGACCGACAAAAAACGTCCAGGTCAGTTAAAAAATGGCCAGGTGGCAACCCTAACATACCTCCACATAATTAAATCTCATCAATGAGCCAAGCTATCCATTTAGATCAATTCATAAACTTGTAGCTTACAGTCCTTAAGACCATGGCTTCGACTCCCTCTGTTGAAAAAAATGTCAATACAAAGTACTTCTAATAATAAAGATAGTAGTTACAGCCTTTCTTTGAAACATCAATTGATATGAAGTTATGAATCTTACATCTTTTACAGGACACATTTTTCTATGAAGTTCATGTTACAGTGTAGCAATTGTGATGCAGTACTGAGTAAACAAAAGCACATATTAACTTAAAAAGATAAACTTACCATAATTGAACTAGTCATCGCAGTAGCATGTTGGCACAATTTTAGCACATCACATTAAGGAATCCCTTTTGTGCTATGATGGAATCTTAATAGAAACATTTAACAAATAATTACATTTAACCTTCCTATATATATATATATATATATATATAAACAGAGATGACCAGCAGAATGCTCCAGTTATATCAATGGCCATGATTTAGGTAAGTAAAATTGTAACGTTTCTGTATATCATTCTAAAGTCTTACAAAGCCATTGTAGTAAGAATGTTTTGATGCGATTGTGGAGAAATGCAAGTTTTGAAATCCTTGGTTGGCTACAACAACAGAGTTGAGACAGTACACCATAGCTGGGCTATACCACAATATGAATAGTTTAAATACTTTTTTGCAAGAAACTATTTTCCTCATCACACCACTATGCATTTTTTAAAAATGACTTTATTAGACACACTTGAAGGTGTGCTTTGTACAGAGACAACCCCATTCTCACATGGCTGAGCCTGTTGCCCATAAAGGCACCTTACATACGGGTTCATCTCAGAATAACCGCACACCTTCTGGTGTTTTATAATCATATACTCATTGTATTGTATATTTTTTATAAAGGGTGTGTGGGAAACTAAGACATTTGGCAATCGAAAACACTACTAAAGAAAAGTTACGAGGTTTCATATATATATATATATATATATATATATATATATATATATATATATATATATATATATATATTGTAACACAGCAGGGAGGGGGTTAAAGCCTCCCTGAGTGGAAAACATGTGCAGAATGCACATTTGTTTAGTTTAATTGTTTTGCTTTATTGTTTAATTGATTTGTTAATTGTTTTATTATTAATTATCCCCTGCACCTGGTAGCTATTGTTAAATTAAAACCAGGTGCAGGGTATTTAAGAGAGGCAGCTAGTCTGCTCAAGGCTGCTGAGGAGAAGGAGGCAGAAAGGTGTGCTCTGCTTCCTGGCAGTCATGAGTGAAAAAGTAAGTGCTGTATAAAACCAGTGTGTTTTGTAAGGAACGGGGAAACAGTGTAGCTGTCCCGTGTTAGCCAGGGTGTTCCTGTGTGTTAGTTAGTGCTCGTACAGAGCTAGGTGTTTATTTTGTGTGTTTTGTTTGATTTTTGTGTTGATTAAAAATAGCGCACCAGCGCTTAAAATCCATTTCTGTGTGCCGGGTCTATTTTTAAAGGGGCAACGAACCCGAGCGAGCGAGGGTGAATCTTTTACAATATATATATATATATATATATATATATATATATATATACCTAACAGTCCACTGTTCTATCTGTGTTTGTTATAATAAAATCAAATTGAACCTGATTTTTAAAACACAGAAATATTCACCCAATGTTTATTAGTCTGTTAAATCTGGAGAGTAAAACATAAAACCAGAATATTTTGTTTTTAGTAAAGAAGCTGAAATATAAGTAGTACAACAATTATGCTTACCATCATCTTAAAAGCTTATTGTTCAGCCATTAAAAAAAACACATACCTCCACGCCACCTGCTGGTCAATGAACATATAACAGGTTAAACAAAACAATTCATAGGGACAGCAATTTAATGTAAGACAGTTGATGGATCAGGGTACTGAATATAGTGGATTAATTGTAATTACTATTTCAGATGAAAGGTTATTACAGTGCCCTTACATCCCAACCATTAAGCTTCTGTTATGTCATTGCTCTAAAGAATAGATGCAGTAACAATTGTTTTTACAGCAGTATATACATTACATAGCAAAGACCAGATAAATAGAAGACTCTTTAACATTGCCCATGTTTCCCCCTTCATTTAAGGGCATTATCTTGGCTATTGTCCAATCTTTTGGTCCATTAGGATGGGTCTTGTACTATCAATTGAGCCCTGGGCAGCTACTGCTGGTTATATTGATGAGGAAAACAAACAGAGGGGTGTCCTCGAAAAAAAAGTAATATCCTCCCACCCTTACAGATAAACCAGTACTTGCTTCATATTGAGTTCAAAAATATTTTCTGGTAATTGAATGGGATGTGTTAGAAAAGCTTGATATGGCAGCTTTTAGAAAGTTGCATTTGATTGGTATTATGAAGCAAGGATAACGTTCCCCAAGGGCATCCCTCATCTTTAACTCATATACTTCATTCACAGAATTAACATAGATTAACTGGCCATTAGATTACATTATGGCTGCTTATTCAAAATGCCTCTACACGTTATGTGTATTACGAACAAAGAAATAGGTTTACTGGCTTGTAAGAGCAAATGACTGCTTAGTTAAGGTCACCATGCAGACTGGTTTTACTGTAACACAATATTCAGGTAACAGGCGAGCTTTCTGTGTTGTTTTTATGACAGTAGCAATACTGACAAATACAATCAGAAATTATAAACAGATCTTGACCTTGTTTTTCATCTTGCTTATTTGTTTTGTCTTGGCTGCTCTTTGTCACAGTGGAAAAGCAGTGTGTTTGTAAAAGAGAAGTTTGTGTATATAAAAAATGTAAATAAATAAATAAATAAATAAATAAATAAGCAAAAAAAGCAAAATGTTGCAAACCTGGCTGCATTAAGAATTCTTTCCTGGATAATATGACATTGGGCATGGCATATTTCATTGTAGAATTATTGCATGTTTTTTTTTTTGGTTTTTTTTATTACTGTTAGCACACAAGACGATAATTTGTTTTTTATTCAACTATGATGACAACATCAACTCACTTTATGATGTTCTCGAAGAAGCGACTCTATCAGAACAATAACCATGCTTCTTTTTTTAATAGTATTCACATATTTTATAGTGGTAGCACGGCTCTCCTACATCACACCTTCAGCCCTTACAATCCTGTTTTGAGTGGCCTTAAATATAAAGATACAAATACGAAGTTGGAGAGCAATACCAGTACTACCAGTACTCAGTTTCTGTGAGCTGCCTGTGTGACTGGGGCAGACCGAACCGTTTTCATTTAAATATATTATACAGAATAATGACCAGCGTTGAGATTATAGTGAAAACTATTTTAAAAGGCGATAAAGAAGAAGGCTGTTTTATTAAACCTATGAAGTCCGATGACAATAGTTCCTTGACCATTGACTGCTACAGTGCCTAGTAGTGGCCGGTTTGTGAGCACAAACTATTTTTGGTCATGTGGTATAGTATTAGCCAATGGGTTTACAAGTTTAATAACAAATTAATCGATCTAGGTTCCTCTGGAATTGAATGGAATTCTAATTCTAGCTGATACTAGGTTCTGATATTAGATACAATCTTTTCCTAATGACCATATAAATATATAATATAAATATAAAGGTCTTAATATTATTATTATTATTATTATTATTATTATTATTATTATTATTATTATTATTTTTTTTTTTTTAATTTAGTCGTCGCCAATTATTTTTACCCCGGTTTTCACCCCAATTTAGCATGCCCAATTATTATCTGTATCCCCGGCTCACCGCTCGCAACCCCCCCGCCGACTCGGGAAACGGAGGCTGGAATACGCGTCCTCCGAAACGTGCTCCTGCCAAGCCGTCATTTGTCACACTGCGGATCCACAGCAATGCCACCAGACCTATAGTGCCGGAGGACAACACAGATCTGGCGGCTCCGCTGCAGAGCCACAGGCGCCCTATCGGCCACAGGGGTCGCTGATGCGCGGTGAGCCGTGGATTCCCTTGCCGACCTAAGCCCTCCCTACCCGGGCAGCGCTCAGCCAATTGTGCGCCGCCCCCTAGGAACTCCCGGTCACGGTCAGCTGTGACATAGCCTGGATTCGAACCTGCGATCTCCAGGCTATAGGGCACATCCTGCACTCCGCGCGGAGCGCCTTTACTGGATGCGCCACTCGGGAGCCCCCATAAAGGTCTTAATAGTGGAATTACTGCACTTGGTTGTTGAAATATGAATCATCCAATAAGCTTTACTATAAATGTTTTGGGTTTTTTTGACAACCCCACCGATTGTGATGTCACGTAGAGCTTCCAATAGAATTTCAGTATTGGGTGCTTGCTGTGTAGTGTGGCCCACAGCAATCCTGCCTAACAAAATAAATCAAAGACTAAACAAATAGAGTAACACTCGAGAAATCATCACACACACTATCACACACACACATATATATATATACTGTATATATATATATATATATATATATATATATATATATATAACAATGTGACATTTTTAAAGTAGAGACATAAATGTATGTACTGTATACAATTAAACAAATATTTAAGCACATCAATAAAGTTAAAGATCAGTGGCACTGCAATTATTATTATTATTTATTATTATTTTATTTAGCAGACGCCTTTATCCAAGGCGACTTACAGAGACTAGGGTGTGTTTATTTTATTTTATTTAGCAGACACCTTTATCCAAGGCAACTTACAGAGACTAGGGTGTGTGAACTATGCATCAGCTGCAGAGTCACTTACAATTACGTCTCACCCGAAAGACAGAGCACAAGGAGGTTAAGTGACTTGCTCAGGGTCACACAATGAGTCAGTGGCTGAGGTGGGATTTGAACCAGGTACCTCCTGGTTACAAGCCCTTTGCTTTAACCACTGGACCACACAGCCTCCTACAATTAATAAAGAGACTCCCATTGTGTAAAAGTAATACCGCAAAACTGTATTGAGGTACGGCTCATTTTTAGAAAAAGCACAGGGAATACAAAAACTGACTTCATAACAATGCCATCAAATATTTTGGAAACTAAATTATTCAGTTAATTATTATTTGTTTATTTAGCAGACGCCTTCATCCAAGGCGATTTACAGAGACTAGGGTGTGTGAACTATGCATCAGCTGCGGAGTCACTTACAACAACGTCTCACCCGAAAGACGGAGCACAAGGAGGTTAAGTGACTTGCTCAGGGTCCCACAATGAGTCAGTGGCAGAGGTGGGATTTGAACCGGGGACCTCCTGGTTACAAGCCCTTTTCTTTAACCACTGGACCACACAGAATATTAAAGCCTACAAGCTTGCAACACTAAAATACAAAATTGCCATAATTAAAAAAAAAAAAGACAACTGTACATTATAATAAATAGCAATGACACAAGATAAGAAATGTATAGTAGCACAGTGCAGCTGCCTGAGTTGAGTATTTTTCTGTTTAATCCATGAATGGAACAGCTTCAGTTCAGCCTGAAAGAGGTGCCTCTTGTCTGCATGTTAATTCAGGCATAGTTAAACTGGTTTGCAAACTTTTCATGCTTCCTTTTGTCGATTGGATTCATTGCTTCTGTTACACATTTCACCGAACCTCTGCAAAAGAAAATTCAGAGAGTGAGGTCCAGCTTGTTACAGGGGATTCTTTTCTTAAGCAAATTGCATGAAGCCTTCTGTATTGCAGTACCTGAAATGGGCTGCCCGTGTCGTTGTTGCTGTGTCATGTAAAGTTACCTGTGGCCGTCACGAGAGTTTGTTTTTTAACTGTTTTAAAGGGTAAAAAAGAAAATATGCTATGGCTCAAAATATGCAGTTTTAGGTTATTTTTAAGTCTATAGACCTAAAAAAAATGTTGGTATTTATGAGACTTTTGCAGACAGTTAAATAAACTAATAATACCAGAGTCCAGATACCTTTCATGATTACCAAACGTTATTTAAATTAGTAGGCAAGTAGCTTCAATTAACATGTATTATTATTATTATTATTATTATTATTATTATTATTTTACCTTTTCATTACATTGTTATGATTTTTACCATTATTCTCAGTGGCTCAGTGTTCTGTTACTCCAATAATGAATTTGAATTATTTTGTATCAGAACCCATCTACGAGGTCTGTGTCTGAATAATAGTATTTTCCTAGTACATGGTACAGGCACAGGGACTTCAAATCAGCCCTCACCTACTTCATACTATTAATATGGGGCCAGCAGAGTTGAAGGGTCAACGCATCATGTGATTTCTTTGGAATAAGAACCCAAACAATTCTGTGCAATTCTCAATTAATACTGTACCATTTAAATATTATCTTTACTGTGTTGATCAAAGGACAAGTACATTTAATTTTTGTTTATGTAGAAATTAAAAAATAAAAAAAATACATAAAACACGTAATTATGAATTAAGTAAAATAAAATAAAAACAACACACACGCACACACACACACACACACACACACACACACACAGGCATAAGATGAGTATTTCTTTCCCTGTTTTCTACAACCAAAATGTAATTCTGTTATCATTTAAGCAGCAGTGGGGATTTCAAGACATCTTGCGAACAGCCCCCATGTGAGTTATATTCAATAATCTAGTAATAAACTGCTGTGCTCTATCTCCTATTAAACACGCAAATGATAAAGCCAGCTGACAGCGGGGCTTTTAAACCTCTGCCTTGCTCTATTGTTAGCCTCAGTGCGTTGGTTCTAAATGACATCGCAGCAGAAAAATGCCTGCCAGGAAAAACCCTGAATTAAATAAAAATTGCACAGGTTTAAGTACAAGTACTTGAACATGAATTTTCCCTGCAGCAACCACACTGAAGGGAAGGAAAAAAAAATCAATACTCTAAGATGAAGCACCGTGAGTTGATGAAAACCCTGCCAGCACAGAGGGGCAGTTAGCAGGCTCCCCCAAGCTCCAGACTTGTTAAATTAAGAAAAGCCAAGGCAGAGGCACAGTTCAAGTATGATCTAATTTGTGTGGAAGAGGTGGGCCTTGAGCACTAGCTTTGTGGCCTTCACATGTCCTGCTGAGCAACCTGGCAATAGTGATTCCCACCTTGGCTCCTGGGCCCAAGTCTTCCTCCATTCTTTATTGACCGAAAGAGCAGTGTTTTTTTACTTGTAAATTTGAAGCCGTTTTTTTTTTCAACAGTATGAAAGTGTAGGGTGCTTATCAACTTTCTTACCGTCTTTCATAAACTGTGAAGCATTGTTGTTTTTAAGTGAAGGACCTTTGACATGTTTGAAAGCTTAACACTGTTCAATCAGTTACAAGCAGGCATTCGGGATGCTGTACTGTATAAATGAAATTGGGTGAGGTATAGGGTATGGTATTGTATAGATCTTTTACAGAGCAGTACCAATGAACTGGTACGATTTAGAGATCCCATGTGGAACAGGCAGATTTTTTCAAACTTGTTTTTCTGAAGTCTTTGCTACATGTCAGCCACAATTAGCTTTTCTCATAAAAAAAATGACAAGGCTCTGTAACGAGGTGATGTTACATAAGTGGGTCGTCACTGAATAACACCCCTTCTCCACTGGCACATCCGACCCGTGAGGGCTCGGTACGGTACGGTGGAAAAACAACCCAGGCTCCCCCGGCTCGGTTGTAAAGTGGAAAAGAGGCATAATACTGAAACAGACACGCCGCCCAGGCACACAGAAATAATAACAACACAGGCCCTGACGATAGGGAAACAACAATGCATCCCTTGTAATCAGTAATCCCTGTATTTTCTGTTTTCTTGATCGCTCCAAAAACATTTTTCGATCAAGCTTTTTTTTCTTTTTCTGTAATAAACTGTTAAATCACATTTGCTGATTGTCTTGTGAGCTCAAGTTAGTTTATGTATTTTATGTTGCGGTCGCTCCGCTGCTTTACATAGCGTTTAGCAGAGCTCCATCACTAAACAAGCACATTACGAATGGATTCATATTTCTATGAAAAAATAATCTTGTCAATACTACTTTTCCCGCTATAGATATGTGAAATATCTGTCTTGCTAATATCCGTTGTTCCTATGGCCTTTCCACTGACATCACAGAAAATAAAATCAATTATTCTGGGAACATGTTTAAAGTTCCTTATTTAAGATACATTTATATTACCTATGCATATGTTATTTTTATATGTTAGTGTCAGTATATGAAAGATGTCTACAAAACTTGAATGTTATTTTTAATATAATGTTGGCTTTAAGTCATGTATTAGAAAACTGATTAATTAGTTAATTAGTGGATTTGTTCGGGTATTCAAAGTGTTTCTGTTAATCATTAACATTTTTACAAGAGTTGTGTTGCAACTATCTTCTTTTGCAGCTCGAGCTCTTAAAAGCATAAATAACATTACAATGTAATGTATACTATTTTAATATTCTGAACAATATCTTTTTAGAATGGTTTGTTATTGTAGGAGGTGCATATTTCCATGTAAACGTTGTAAAGTCAATAAATGAACCAGCATAATAGTATGGGATGCATTTTCTGACGGGGGTGTAAAATCTGATAAACAGCAACATCAGGAAATGCTACCAGGATGCACTTTCTGATGGGAATGCATTTTCTGACGTTAGCATCCTCCTGTCGATTCTGTCCTCTTTCTTAATGGCCTCGACTGGGCAATGCCTTCACGAGCACAGTCTTGGAGTGAAAGAGGACAGGTTTCGTGAGGTAGTTCTATCCATGGAGCAGGCACTCTCCTCCTCGATGTAAACACAGCAAACTTTCGCTCAGCGGCCGTCTGTATGCCTATGGCTGTGCAGCAGGGTGGCCAGATTTCACCCTATAAACTAGCCCAAAATTAGCCCAACGTTTTGCAATTAAAAACATTTGTGAGAAAAGCCAGGCAGTGCAAACTTGATGAAAACTCTACAGAACCCACAGCACCAATTCATCCACACATCACTAGCAGCCACAAATCCGAAAGTGCACAAGGGATATCCTAAAGACTATAACAATCTCTTAAAGGTCCCCCTAACATCTACTTAGATATCATGACATCAATTAAATACACCTTAATAAATGGCAAAAATACACCAAGAATTTACCTTCTTTTAATGAACACCAGCAACATTTAGGTGTTAACAGTAGTTGTGCCCAGTAGTTTTTAACTTATCTAAAGCCTCCCCAACTATGCATTCCAAATTATCAACTGTGAGAATGCTGGAATGGCAGGCAATATGGGCTGCCAGCTTTAATTCACATATTTTAACAGAGTTGTCAACTTGCACCTGACTAAATCCTGTGTCAAATAAAGTTTGCGCATTTGAAAGGGGAGAGGCGTTTCTTACATGCTTCTCAGTTTTACTATAAGTTACCACATCGCTGTGATGTGCTCGGAGTTCACATTTGCAGTATCTGCAAGCCGCTTTGCTTCATCACCAGGTACACTCCTAATCCATTCTTTGAAACCTTTTTCTTGTTCCCAGTCTTTGCAGTATTTCTTTCCTTCTCTTGCGCACTGCACAGCAGGATGTTCTGGGACATCATCCCCCTGCCCTGTGACTGAGTTACCCTAAAGTTTGTGTGCAGGGGGCAGGCTACAAAAGGTGCTGACATTGATCATTTGTTAAATTAAAATAACTTGGTAACTGTGTATTCACCTTAAATAAAACACATTAAATATAGCCCAAAATACCTCAAGACCTGTTAAAAATAGCCCAAAAACTAGCTACCGCGTCTCCTGAATATTTCCCGGGGCTATCTTTTCCAGGTAACCCAATTCCGCAGGAAAAATGCAGACCTGGCAACTCTGTCGTGCAGTAGCCTCGAGCTGTGGTGCAGATGGTTTTTGAGCGTGCAGCCTCCCTGGGCACGCCCCCAGCCAATCCGGACCTCCCAATCAGGGCTCTCCCTGTCACAGGCTCTCGTCATAAGATGGCATTATTTTAAAATAAGTCATATTTTCTATATCTGCATGGGCCAGAATATAAAAGAAGGATCACATAGGGCATTGCAGGACTAAAGAGACACAATAAAGTAAATGTGCACAGTACTCTACATTAAAAAAAAAAAAAAAAACATACATGCATTCTTTAAGCCCATCAGCATGCAGCCTTACTGCCTACCACACACCATCCATGGCATGTTTTACTTGAATGAATGACCCTTGTGATATTACTTTCAAAAATCAATAAATACAATACATAAAACATACAGGAAACAGTATAGTACACATTTAGTGAGGGCAAGCAAAGGTTAACAACAAATCAAAAACTTTAACTTCCAATTACAATTTATATGCTTATTTTTTTCTACCAATCTTCTTATTGGGATCCATACCACTTTAAATCCCAGGCTAAAACAGGCCTTCTGACTTGAATGCAGGCAAGTAATACTAAGCAAATATAAATACAAAAATAAAATACATTTCTATATCAGCTGGATATACTAGGATTAAAACTCAGTTATGAAACTGCTGTCCTTAGACCAGCTTTTAAAAAAAATCCCCAAAAACAAAACCAAAATGCAACTTGATAAAATGAGATAAAACACATGAGAAATGTTCATTGGTTAATTTCTTACACTTTCATGCAAACGTCTTATTTGCTGAATACTTTGTTCTCCAGCCTCAGCCGGGCTGTGTTAAGAGTTCTGCTTGAGGGCGGTGAAGTTGGGGTATTTCTTCTTCTTCTTTGCCCTTTGACCCCTTCCCTTTCCCAAAGCTCTTGGAGGATCCCAGATCCACCCCGTCGGCGGCTTCAATCTCCGGGTCCCACCAGTCGGAACGGAAGAAGGCGGTTTGTTTATGCATACATTTGATTATTCAATAGGTAAAGCTGGAGGCGGGGAGGCAGCTAACAGGACAGGGATTCTGATTTGCAAAACCTCACTGCAACACAGGCCCACTATATTATTAGGTAGCAAGATTAAAGATAAAATGTCACTGCTGAGCAACTCTGTATTAAAACACGTGAGTTATATGATGGATGCAGCGAGATACAAGACCACGCAACACATAAGACATTACGTGGGACTTTCTACCCTAGAATGTCAAAAAGACAAATGGATGGTCTTTAGGTAAACAAATGTAAAGGCAACCTGAAACAAAATACCCTGACTCATTGTAGACCTTTCCTCCTTTTTGCCACCATTCGTATTATTCATTCATTTGTTGAATTCTTTTTTGTTCACAGGCATAAATAACCCCATTGAGGTGCATTATCTTGTTTACAAGGGGGTCTTGTTTACATTGATGTGGAAAGTAACTCCTGTTAGCTGGAATATAGTATTCCAAATAATTACACTGGTGTGCATTTTCAGGGAATGTAGATATGCGAATCCTGGGAGGGAATATTTACAGTTACAATGTGTTTAATGTTCACTGTGTTAAAAACACAGGTAAATAACTATTTTTACGAAAGCAAGCTCAACTCACGCCAAAGTTTACAATTCAATACTGAATGGTTGGAAGCATAGGATTTGATGTGGAAACGTAGTTAATAAAACTCTAAATGTCTATTTCTCTGACACTAGTTTTTTAACATGTCATGCGAGGCACTCTGGAATTACAGCTTTAGTACGTACAGTTGTGTACATTACTCATCATAAGTAAAAATTGCTTATTTTATGGCATTTCACGGTCCAAAAATAGGCACTTCAAGATTTTTCACGATTAAATATAGTATTCATTAAAGCAGAAAAATAGCATTGTTGCATTCAAAATGTAGTTATTTATATAACTTAGGTTATCTAACTTAATGAGATTCCTGGGCTTGAATCTTCGCTACCACCAGTTCATCAAGCAATGTTGTCATTTTGCGCATTGAAAGTTGATGATGGCAAAGTTCCCGTTTGGAGATTGAACTTTGTTTATAAACTTCGCCGCGCTGTTAGATCTCTGTATGGTAGAAAGATCGTATCAGTTCTAACCATATGAGGAAAGTGATTATAATTACCCCATTGTAACTGTGTATTCTTGTGTTAGTATTTTAGTGGTGGTTTTTTATTTGTTTTATTTTAATATACAAAGCTCCCGTTTTTTTATACTACATAATTTTATTCAATAATTGTTAGTTGCTTTGTGTATTTATTGTAAACTGCCTGGAAATAAATCATTTAAACTTTGCCATTTCAGTTGTCCTTTCTCCCTGTCTTGTGTTGTCACACAAACATTCCAGTACCGAACAAAAGAACCTGTGCGGGTGGGTAATTGCCCCCGTACTTATTGAGAGGGTTTCCACTCTGGCATAGGCAAGCTACATTACTGCACTTTTATATAAATACTTGCTACAATATAGTCTTGTGAGATATTAAACCTGGCTGAATAAACCCATATAATAACATGGAGCTGAAATAGATCATTCACACTACGATACAGTTCACAAGTCAAGCTACAAATACAGCCTCTTTGTTTCACATTAACTTCTGTTACTATATGCAGCTAACCTCTCCAAAAACATATTGAAATAATAGGGATATTCCTATATCCCTGGAAACACTGACACATATTTTATATTGTTGAAAATGACAATTACTAAAATTGTCGTTTTAATGTTTTTCTTTTTGTGTGTGTGTGTTTGTTACTTTTATGCGGAGTGAAAAGTCAGGGACAGCCAGATTTCTCTTTTTTTTTTTTGAACAGTGAAAACAAGCAGTAGAATGAGCACAGATTAGAAAGATATGCATTTACGTGAATAATTCTGGAAAAAAAGAAGTCTGTAAGACATATGTGCCTTCATAATATGTATCAGTTATTTAGTTAGTATTTGTTTCACATAAGAAACAGAAAAGAAAAGTTTAAGAAACATAAGAAAGTTTACAAACGAGAGGAGGCCATTCAGCCCATCTTGCTCGTTTGGTTGTTAGTAGCTTATTGATCCCAGAATCTCATCAAGCAGCTTCTTGAAGGATCCCGGGTGTCAGCTTCAACAACATTACTGGGGAGTTGGTTCCAGACCCTCACAATTCTCTGTGTAAAAAAAGGTGCCTCCTATTTTTCTGTTCTGAATGCCCCTTTATCTAATCTCCATTTGTGACCCCTGGTCCTTGCTTCTTTTTTCAGGTCAAAAAAGTCCCCTGGGTCGACATTGTCTATACCTTTTTAGAATTTTGAATGCTTGAATCAGATCACCGCGTAGTCTTTGTTCAAGACTGAATAGATTCAATTATTTTAGCCTGCCTGCATACGACATGCTTTTAAACCTGGGATAATTCTGGTTGCTCTTCTTTGCACTCTTTCAAGAGCAGCAATATCCTTTTTGTAACAAGGTGACCAGAACTGAACACAATATTCTAGGTGAGGTCTTACTAATGCATTGTAAAGTTTTAACATTACTTCCCTTGATTTAAATTCAACACTTCTCACAATATATCCGAGCATCTTGTTGGCCATTTTTATAGCTTCCCCACATTGTCTAGATGAAGACATTTCTGAGTCAACATAAACTCTTAGGTCTTTTTCATAGATTCCTTCTTCAATTTCAGTATCTCCCATATGATATTAATAATGCACATTTTTATTGCCTACGTGCAGTACTTTACACTTTTCTCTATTAAATGTAATTTGCCATGTGTCTGCCCAGTTCTGAATGCTGTCTAAATCATTTTAAACACACCTATAATAATAATTTTTAAAAAAAAACAGATAAAGGGGGAAAATGCAGACTACATACATATCTTATAATTATATATAATCTGGCTGTGTGTTTGTTGTGTTGCTTAGTAACATATATTGTAGTTGCACAACGTGTGATTGTGTAGAAATGGCTTTTTGGAAGAACTGTTTAATCGAATTTTGGGAGTTGTTTGCGACCACCTGGAGTTTACTCACGGACCACAGGTTGGGAACCACTGATGTAGTGGACAGAGTGATCTTTAGCAGAAACATTTCTGATCATTGATGCAGCTGGTGTTTTTTTCATTGAAGACATTTAAGAAATTATGCAACTCTGTGCAGTGTGTTCAATCATTTACCGGAAAGCAAACTAAACTGGCTGCCAGGTTCCTAAATGCAGTGTAACAGGTAGTGTGTCAATAAGGCAAACGTTTGCTGTATTTATTTTAAGTGATAAAAAATATGTATATTTATACTGTTCTTTCAGAAATGGGAATTTTGAGGGGAAACTACATATTACACGGCAATGGATTAATTTCATGCAAAGTCGTGAAATTTGTGAGAACCGTGAAAAAAATACAGCTCTACTCATAAGAACATACTGTGCACACATGTATGCAACTGGCTATGTAATTTGGGGGGCACAGGTCATAAAGGGCTTTGAAAGAAAGTAATAAAAGATCATGTAAGAACCTTTTGTTAAAAGTTTGATTCACTTCTCAGTAATCCTAACAGCACAAAGTTTGTGAAGTACAACCTTAAATCCCCCAGTTGTCTCAGTAACACAGTCTCTGATCAAGAAGTTGCCTTAGTTCGTTTATTGCAGAGATGAAATAGCAAAAGAGGCATGGGTCAGAATGTGGAACCAGTAAAGTAATCCCAGATTAAGGGAAAAAAGTGTCTAAACAGTTTACCTTCCAGTAATAAGAAGGCGTTACAGTTTAGAGGTTGCATTGAATAGGACAATTGTTTGGGCAGCAAGAAAAAAAAAATACCAGTAGCTGCTAGAGATGAAATGAGCATTTCAACAAAATGAAGGGGAAATGTAAAAGCCTTTGAGAAAAATCAATAGTGCCAAGAAAGAGCTGCCTTTTTGAGCCTTGAAGGGCCTTTAAAGCTCTTCATACATTGTCACTGACTTTAGCGGCAGTGAAGAGAAAATGACACTGTTTGGAAGCAAAGGCGGGGAATCAATACCATAGTTAGTAAAAAGATGCTATTTCACAACTGACTGGCCAGCGGCCTCCCTTTGTTTGCTTGTCCTGGTACCTGTTTGTTAACAAGTCACTAAAGGCAGAAAAAACCAAATGCAGCGCTAGACTGACACAGAAAAATAGGCACTTAATTTGCTCTTTGTGCGAACTATTGGCAAAGGGACACAGGCCACAGATTATCTGGTTATTATGTTATTTCATCAGTTCACCATTTCATGGACTAAACTACTTTTTTTTTGGTAATAGGAGGTAAATCAGTCATTGGGCCACAGACGGATCAGAGCACTGGAAGCATTTCCACTAAATCCAGTAAGCTGCCAGTAATACATTCAGCTTTTATTGGTGACCTGCGCTGTCACTTCAAAACTGCTGTACTATTACTGTACTGAAGTACCATTTAGAACGAGATACACGTGCGCATACAGGCAGCTCTAGAGAAAAAGCATGACCCTCTCGGTAGGGCATATTTATCAATTTCTTGTAGGGGAGATCACTACGAAAAAGAGGATTTACAAGACAGTCAGGATTGGGATTTGTCTTATAATGAAAGTCCCACTAAGCACAATAGCAACAGCTTACACATTTAATTGTACCTTATATTCATAAAATACACCCAATACATTATTTCTGATCACTCCTGTGTCTAACAGCGAGATGTTCTTGAAGCCATGGATTTTAGTGCCCAATGCACAAGGCCTTACTGCCATTAGAAAATATTAGAAAACTGTTCTATTTCAATTATCTAATTCCACTGCTCTTATTTATATGTTATCAACTACACTAAATACAATATAAACAGTGAAAACATGTCTGTAATTGAATAAGTTCATTACAACAGACCCCAATGAGTCATACAGTCTTCCTTTATTTATTTATTTATTTTTTGTTGAAATATACAGTAAATGCAGATTTTTTAAATTTTTTAATACAAAAGAATTATACATTTTCAGCTGAAAAAATGTTCAATCTCTTTTGGTGTCTGGTTTACTTAGTATGTACAAACGTATGCGTATGGAGTTCTACTGAGTGCAGATTCAGATTTCCATCCACTCCCCCTATCATGAAGTGACTGTGCAGTGGCTTTGCATCCATCAGCCAGTTTCAGAAGCTCACCTGGCTGCTTTTCCAGCTTGCTCCTCTTTTCCCTCTCCAGCCTGGTTGCATCCTCGGGGTTGGTGGGATTTCCCTGTTGATCCCGAGGGATAATCAGTCCATGGAATGGACACTTATTCAAGAAAACAAACAAACAAACATTCCATTACGTTCCATGTAACCAAGAGGCATCCATCTCTCAGATCCAGTAAGTTCAACCTGATACACTATTTTTAATCAGATCTTAACAGTTCAAAAACAAAACAAAGAACTTGTGTTCAAAAATAGAGCTTGAATCACATGAATCTCTCTCTCTCTCTCTCTCTCTCTATATATATATATATATAGATAGATAGATATAGACTTTCGACATCAGAGATAGGCAGACATACAAGGTGCCTCCACCCCCCCCCCTGACTCTGATTCTCTTAGTTGTGATAAAGAAGGTCCTTTTGATAAAAACGGTCTAAGCGGTTATATGTACACATTTTGTAAAAGATACTTATGAAGAATACTTGGCAAGCTTCATCACAATCGGACAATCGGTTCTCTAGTTAGATACTACAGTGAGGCCCACGGTATGTATGCTCTCCTCCACTATAAAAGCATAAGCAACAACAGAAGGATAGAGATGACACATAATAGTATTCTAAACAGGTAAGAAATTAAATATGAAAATATAGATGGCTTAAGCTCCGCTTAAGAGTTTGAAATTAACTGACATATTGAATCAAAACCAAATTTACTCTCATAAACATAGCCTCAACATAGCTTTAGGTAAAACTGTAAATCTGTTTCAACCTTGTATTGAAAAAAGTGAGTTGTATGTATTTTTACTTTTGTATTATTTTTATTTTGTGCACTACATGTTTTGCCCACTTATTCAACTCCATAAACACGGTCAGACTGGTTACCTCTTTCAAAAGAGTAATTCAGCCTTTTCCAAAGACAACCGAAAAGCAAACCAAGAGAGCAGGAGTGAATCTTACTCATCTTCCTACCTGCTTGTTTCATATTTGGTACAATCTTTAAAAGATCAGGGAAGATGACTCAGTAGGCTTTCTCTTTTCCATACAGTGCACATCGCCCTCTGGTGGCTGTACTATTTTAGTCTGACTTTTAATAAACACTGAAAATCTTTTCAGTATATCACTGTTTCAAAAAATACGCTAATTCCACTTATCTACATTTTCTGACGAAGGCACATCCGTCTGAATACGGATTTATTTTTATTATTTAATATTTTCTTAAATTTTCTCTTTCAATATTTATTTTATTATCCCATTTTCTGTTTTTCCTTTTTCTCTCGATTCTGGTGTCTTTTCCCCAAAAAATATATTTAATCAGTTTTTAACATTATGTTATTAAGCACTGTTCTTACTCAAAGGTTTTAAAAAGGTAAAAAAGGAACCATATTTCCATTGCCTTAAAGCACTAATACTGTGCATGCAGCACACATGTGTAGGTTTTCTGGACAAAAGCAGGTTGGCATCTGTTTTATAATTAATTATCCTCTAGAATAGCATAAATAACTAAAATCTTATGTATCAACATAACATTAGGTATTAGGACGGGCTTTGAAACCTGACAGTTTATAAACGCTATGTGATCAGGTGTAAACTACATGCAATTGGACGAACATCTGAGAGAGCTTGTACTTCCACTAGCAATCAGAAACAAGCTGCCCTGCCACCAGTCTTCAGGACCCAGATCTCTGCAGTAATCCAGGCTGATGGCAGGTCTCTTTGGATTTCCTGTCTGGCTCACAGCAGTGCATTAGCTTGTCTGTGGAGTGACCAGCGCGGGAATTACGACTCTATTACGAGCAGCATCTTAACCTGGCAAGCTACAGGGGATCGGTTACACCAGCACTGAACATACGTGACTATTTTGCCAGCAATGGGCTGGTCCTGTCCCTAGTAGTACAGGTCAAGACCAAATTACATAACGGGAGCCTTGGCTTTCTCCTCCTCCTGCAGCTTGCTAGGCTCATGTGCGAACGGAGGCTGTTGACTCAGAGCTTTCAAGCATGTTGTAGAGAGATTATAAAAAATCAATAGAGGATAATATGGAGCACAAATGCTGTTCTAGTTTCATTAACCTCTTGCAATACTCACATTGGCTTGGATCCACTGTGGCTAAGCAGAGTGTGCAGAAAAAATAAAAAACAGGCACATTTGACTGTAAGGCGTTTTTCTGTATATGTATGTCAGCCTAGAAGAGATGGCCATCAAGTTTAAAGCTTGTCAGGCTGTTGCAGGATACCATCTTAAGAGAACAGATAATTTCCAAAGCTACAAAAACGATTATTTAAAAAAAAGAGGCAAGTGTTTAGGCAGGTGCGGGGGCCTGCAAGGGTCAGGCTGGTAGAGCAGTTCTGATCCCACTGGATTACCTGGCGGCCGGGGCAGGCTGCAGTCTGCGTTTCAGAAGCCTGAGCGAGGCTGCAGTCTGCGTTTCAGAAGCCTGAGCGAGGCTGCAGTCTGCGTTTCAGAATCCTGAGCGAGGCTGCAGTCTGCGTTTCAGAATCCTGAGCGAGGCTGCAGTCTGCGTTTCAGAATCCTGAGCGAGGCTGCAGTCTGCGTTTCAGAATCCTGAGCGAGGCTGCAGCCTGCGTTTCAGAATCCTGAGCGAGGCTGCAGCCTGCGTTTCAGAATCCTGAGCGAGGCTGCAGCCTGCGTTTCAGAATCCTGAGCGAGCCTGCAGCCTGCGTTTCAGAATCCTGAGCGAGGCTGCAGTCTGCGTTTCAGAATCCTGAGCGAGGCTGCAGTCTGCGTTTCAGAATCCTGAGCGAGGCTGCAGTCTGCGTTTCAGAATCCTGAGCGAGGCTGCAGTCTGCGTTTCAGAATCCTGAGCGAGGCTGCAGTCTGCGTTTCAGAATCCTGAGCGAGGTTGCAGTCTGCGTTTCAGAATCCTGAGCGAGGCTGCAGTCTGAGTTTCAGAATCCTGAGCGAGGCTGCAGTCTGCGTTTCAGAATCCTGAGCGAGGCTGCAGTCTGCGTTTCAGAATCCTGAGCGAGGCTGCAGTCTGCGTTTCAGAAGCCTGAGCGAGGCTGCAGTCTGCGTTTCAGAATCCTGAGCGAGGCTGCAGTCTGCGTTTCAGAACCCTGAGCGAGGCTGCAGTCTGCGTTTCAGAATCCTGAGCGAGGCTGCAGTCTGCGTTTCAGAATCCTGAGCGAGGCTGCAGTCTGCATTTCAGAAGCCTGAGCGAGGCTGCAGTCTGCGTTTCAGAATCCTGAGCGAGGCTGCAGTCTGCGATTCAGAATCCTGAGCGAGGCTGCAGTCTGCGTTTCAGCAGCCTGAGCGAGGCTGCAGTCTGCGTTTCAGAATCCTGAGCGAGGCTGCAGTCTGCGTTTCAGAATCCTGAGCGAGGCTGCAGTCTGCGTTTCAGAGGCCTGAGCGAGGCTCCAGTGCAGGCCGGGTCCAGCTCTTCGTCATTCACACTCCTCTTTGGTCTGGGTGGGGGGGGGTGAGGGACAGCTGGCCTCACCGGCCCTCCTTTTACTGTCATCGGCTTAGGGGCCAGGGCAGGATCCAGGCCTAAAAGGAAACAGCCACGAAGGAGAGCCAGTAAGACGCAAGGCTTTAGACAGAATTAGGTGTGTGCAGCACACTCATACTATTCTGCAACCAAGTTAAAGGGGAAATTATTTCAGCCATACTACTGCAACTATCCCTACTCTGGTGTTCACTAATACTGACTACTTCCTGAAACTATAAAAGCTATCCTGTCACAGGGAATATGACTTGATAGGAGCTCTAAATAACCTCTTAATATGCATTTTTCTCTTTTTATTAGCACTAGCACTATTGTCCCTTGTCTTTTTAATCTGTCAAAGACCATTTGCTCCTTTGCTTGTATTTTAGCTTTTATTTGGTGTAATCAGGGAGGTTGCAGCTACTCCAATATTCAAGAAGCAATCAGGCCTACAGAAAGCGTACCAGGACCCAGCAGTGTATCTATAGGGTATTATATGAAATACTTGTATGTACAAAAGACCTACAGACGTGCTCAAATTTGTTGGTACCCCTCCACAAAAAACGAAGAATGCACAATTTTCTCTGAAATAACTTGAAACTGACAAAAGTAATTGGCATCCACCATTGTTTATTCCATATTTAATAGAAATCAGACTTTGCTTTTGATTTTTTATTCAACATAATATTGTAAATAATAAAACAAATGAAAATGGCATGGACAAAAATGATGGGACCGCTAACCTAATATTTTGTTGCACAACCTTTAGAGGCAATCACTGCAATCAAACGTTTTCTGTAGCTCTCAGTGAGACTTCTGCACCTGTTAACAGGTAGTTTGGCCCACTCTTCCTGAGCAAACTGCTCCAGCTGTCTCAGGTTTGATGGGTGCCTTCTCCAGACTGCAAGTTTCAGCTCTTTCCATAGATGTTCGATAGGATTCAGATCAGGACTCATAGAAGGCCACTTCAGAATAGTCCAATGTTTTGTTCTTATCCATTCTTGGGTGCTTTTAGCTGTGTGTTTTGGATCATTATCCTGGTGGAGGACCCATGACCTGCGACTGAGACAGAGCTTTCTTGATAGTCTTGAGATTTCATTGTGCCCTGCACAGATTCAAGGCACCCTGTGCCACTCGCAGCAAAGCAGCCCCAAAACATAACCGAGCCTCCTCCATGTTTCACTGTAGGTATGGTGTTCTTTTCTTTGAAAGCTTCATTTTTTCGTCTGTGAACATAGAGCTGATGTGACTTGCCAAAAAGCTCCAGTTTTGACTCATCTGTCCAAAGGACATTCTCCCAGAAGGATTGTGGCTTGTCAATATGCATTTTAGCAAATTCCAGTCTGGCTTTTTTATGTTTTTCTTTCAAAAGTGGAGTCCTCCTGGGTCTTCTTCCATGGAGCCCACTTTCGCTCAAAAAGTACCTTCACCTTGGAGTTCAGCTTGTATCTCTTTGGCAGTTATCCTTGGTTCTTTTTCTACCATTCGCACTATCCTTCTGTTCAATCTGGGGTCGATTTTCCTCTTGCGGCCGCGCCCAGGGAGGTTGGCTACAGTTCCATGGACCTTAAACTTCTTAATATTTGCAACTGTTGTCACAGGAACATCAAGCTGCTTGGAGATGGTCTTGTAGCCTTTACCTTTACCATGCTTGTCTATTATTTTCTTTCTGATCTCCTCAGACAACTCTCTCCTTTGCTTTCTCTGGTCCATGTTCAGTGTGGTGCACACAATGATACCAAACAGCACAGTGACTACTTTTCTTCATTTAAATAGGCTGAATGACTGATTACAAGATTGGAGACATGTGTGATACTAATTAAAGAAACTAATTAGTTTGGAATATCACTATAATCCAATTATTTATTATCTTTTCTAAAGGGTACCAACAAATGTGTCCAGGCCATTTTAGAATATCTTTGTAGAATAAGCAATAATTCATCTCTTTTCACAGCTTCTTTGCTTTATTCTATGACATACCAAAGGCATGCAAGTATACATGATAAAATAGCTTTTAATTTCATCACTTTTCAGGAGGAATGAAGCATTATTTCAATGAGCTATAAGGGTACCAACAAATTTGAGCACGTCTGTATATATATATATATATATATATATATATATATATAAAGCGAAGCAGTCATGTTAAAAAGCTAATAGGAACGAATTTTTGATTTTAAAGTCCAATATTATTATAATTATTAATTTATTTGCTTATTACATTGTATTAAGCAGCCACAGTTGTAGTGTTTAATATTTAGGTATTGCTTTTAGGGTTGCAACAAAGGGTACATTTTTTTTTTTATATAAATTTAGTCGTTGCCAATTATTTTTTATTATTTTCTCCCAATTTTTGGAATGGCCAATTATTTTATTACGGTCGGCTCACTGCTACCACCCCTGCGCTGACTCAGGGGAGCGAAGATGAACACACGCTGTCCTCCGAAGCGTGTGCCGTCAAGCCGACCGCTTTTTTTCACACTGCAGACTCACCATGCAGCCACCCAAGAGCTACAGCGTCGGAGGATAATGCAGCTCTCAGGCAGCTTATAGGCAAGCCCGCAGGCGCCCGGCCAGACTACAGGGGTCGCTGGTGCGAGGTGAGCCGAGAACACCCTGACCGACCTAACACTCCCTCCCCCCGGGCGACGCTCGGCCAATTGTGCGCCGCCCCTTGGAAGCTCCCGTCCTCGATCGGCAAATAGCCTGGATTCGAACTCGCGACTTGCAGGCTATAGAGCGCATCCTGCACTCACGTGGAGCGCCTTTACTGGATGCGCCACTCAGGAGCCCCACAAAGGGTACATTTTGACTTTCAAAAGCTCGGAACACATTACCGAAGGAAGGTTCAAACCTTCGTTGGTACTAATTTGCATAATTAACTGGTGATGTCACCATAGCTATTTGTTTATATTTGATTGAAAATCCTATTATTTTACAGGTAATCCATATAAATGTAATAAATCATTCACAGGCTAATCAATCCCCTAGTTCCACCTGCCAATACTGCACTAGAGCAAGCCGGCAGACAGGTGTCAGTTGCAGGTGGAAGATCATTAACCTGTAATCCCCACGCTGAGCGCTGACCACCACAGACAAGCTAATGCACTCCTGCACCAGACAGGAAATCCAAAGAGACCCGCCATCAGCCTGGACTACTGCAGAGATCTGGGTCCTGAAGACTGGTGGCAGGGCAGCTTGTTTCTGATAGCTAATGGATCTACAGTGAGCCACACACAAAGTCTGAATATGACCTACAACAAATTAATATATATATTTAATATTATATATATATATATATATATATATATATATATATATATATATATATATATATATTGTGAGACAGCAGGGAGGGGGTTAAATCCTCCCTGCAGAAAACATGTGCAAATGCACATTGGTTGATGTAATTGTTTTGTTTTATTATTTAATTATCCCCTGCACCTGGTGATCATTGTAAATCAGAGCCAGGTGCAGGGTATTTAAAGAGAGCAGCCAGTCTGTTCTAGGCTGCTGAGAGAGAAGGAAGCAGGATAGGTGCTCTGCTTCCGAGCAGTCGGGTGAAGAAAGGTAGTGTAAACCTGTGTGGTTTGTTTCGGGGTGAAGATTTTGTTTTGTGTTCCAGGTAAACAGCTTAGCTGTCCTGATTTATAGTTTAGGTTCCTGTGTGTGTAGTTAGTGCTCGATAAGAGCTAGGTGTTTATTTGGTTTTGTGTGTTTGATATTTGTATTATTAAAAATAGCGCACCAGCGCTGAAAAATCCATTTCATTGTTCTGGGTCGTATTTTTAAAGGGGCAACGAACCCGAGTGAGTTGTGCTTTGTCACATATGGTGGAGAATGCGGGCAGAGTGTGTGGGCACCCCTACGACCCAGAAAATGGATTTTAAAGAATTGATCGCAATGATCAATCATAACACCGCTGCTCAGAAAGAGCAGACAAAGAAGTGGAGACAGGAGTTGGGGCTACCGGATCCGGAGCCGACGGAGCTGGACCTGCTGCTCCAAAGGTGGGAGCAGGCAGGGGGTGCCCCACTGACTCAAGCCCCAGAGCCCAGAGGCGAGGAGCCGCCGCTTCCAGAGCCCAGAGGGGAGGAGCCGCCACTTCCGGAGCCCAGAGGGGAGGAGCTGCCGCTTCCGGAGCCCAGAGGGGAGGAGCTGCCGCTGCCGGAGCCCAGAGGGGAGGAGCTGCCGGAGCCCAGAGGGGAGGAGCTGCCGGAGCCCAGAGGGGAGGAGCTGCCGCTGCCGGAGCCCAGAGGGGAGGAGCTGCCGCTGCCGGAGCCCAGAGGGGAGGAGCTGCCGCTGCCGGAGCCCAGAGGGGAGGAGCTGCCGCTTCCGGAGCCCAGAGGGGAGGAGCCGCCGCTTCCGGAGCCCAGAGGGGAGGAGCCGCTGCTTCCGGAGCCCAGAGGGGAGGAGGTGAAAAGCATACCTCCACCACAGCCCCGACCACCACCCCTACAGTCCAGTTCGGCGCCGCTGCGTCCAGTCCCTCACCCCTTGCTCCTGGACACCCTGCCGGTCTTCCTGGACCTCCCTGTGCTGGACCTGGAGCCCAGGAGTCTGCAGCACTGGCCACAGCTCTGCCCCTGGTTACCTGCTCCGCTCTCCCCGAGCACCCAGACGTCGCTGGGCTGCTGCCAGACGTCGCTGTTGCTCCCCCTGTTAGCTGCTTCGCTCCCCCTGGGTGATCGGACATCACTGCGCCAGTTCCCAGGGGAAGACCTGTGTCCACTGCGGCATCCTCCAGTGCCCCGGCCTACGCTTCGGTCGGCCCTGTTAGCCCGGTGGGGTCCTGTGTCGCCGGTTTGCGGTCCCTTCCTGGCAGCGCCGGAAGGACCGACCCATCCTCAAGCCCGCCCGTGGAAGAGGGCGGCAATGGACATTGCTGGACTTGAGGCTGGGTGGTCTTTTAAGGGTGGAGGGAGGTGGCCGTGGTATGGCCGGTGTCTTGAAAAGACATGGGGGGGGATGTGTGAGACAGCAGGGAGGGGGTTAAATCCTCCCTGCAGAAAACATGTGCAAATGCACATTGGTTGATGTAATTGTTTTGTTTTATTATTTAATTATCCCCTGCACCTGGTGATCATTGTAAATCAGAGCCAGGTGCAGGGTATTTAAAGAGAGCAGCCAGTCTGTTCTAGGCTGCTGAGAGAGAAGGAAGCAGGATAGGTGCTCTGCTTCCGAGCAGTCGGGTGAAGAAAGGTAGTGTAAACCTGTGTGGTTTGTTTCGGGGTGAAGATTTTGTTTTGTGTTCCAGGTAAACAGCTTAGCTGTCCTGATTTATAGTTTAGGTTCCTGTGTGTGTAGTTAGTGCTCGATAAGAGCTAGGTGTTTATTTGGTTTTGTGTGTTTGATATTTGTATTATTAAAAATAGCGCACCAGCGCTGAAAAATCCATTTCATTGTTCTGGGTCGTATTTTTAAAGGGGCAACGAACCCGAGTGAGTTGTGCTTTGTCACAATATATATATATTTTCTCTTCAAATGTCTCCCAGTTTTCATCTTAAATAAAATGTAAAAAAAAAAAATAATAATTACATTTCAACATACATTTTTGCATAGTTTTGGTCAAGAATGGTACAATATAATGGGTGTTTAACATTTAACACTTGTTTTAAGCACCACCCCCTGCAAAGCATTGTTTTTTGACTGACATTACCTGCCACCTTAAAAGGAAGCAGTCTATTATTATTTTATATTATAATAATATTACAAACCTACATATTATTTTATGTTATCTGCCTCCAGACCCTCATCTCTCCCTACACCCCCACTCGACCTCTCCGCTCCGCCTGCACTAGAAGACTAGCTCTACCTCCGCTACGCTCCCCTGCCTCCAGAGCCCGCTCCTTCTCCACCCTTGCTCCGCAGTGGTGGAATGACCTTCCTACAGATGTCAGGACTGCCCAGTCCCTGACCACATTCCGGCGCCTCCTTAAGACTCACCTCTTCAAACAGCACCTGTAGAACTCCTCTGTTTGTATCATGGGACACCATCACCCTTCATTTAAATGTGCTTTATTTTGCTCTTATCTGCCCCCCTTATTTTACTGCATTTAATCCTGTACTTCAGAATACTGTAATCTGCCAAGTGTTTAACCTGTAGTACTTTGTATTTAATCACATCCTGATGTAACTATCACTATTTAATCATATCCTGATGTAACTATCACTATTATCTACTGTATTACTGAATTGTGGTTTGTCACACTTGTACTTTGCTTGAACAAAAGTTATTGTATTTCTTGCTCTTATTGTATTACTTGTATTGTAACACTTGAAATGTATTTGCTTACGATTGTAAGTCGCCCTGGATAAGGGCGTCTGCTAAGAAATAAATAATAATAATAATAATAATAATAATAATAATAATACACTTTCCTAATTTGCTTTTCAAATAAATAAAGTTACTATTAATCGCACAGGGGATCTTTATGTTTACAATTCAAGATTACCTTTGTTTTGTTGCTCCATTACCTACCCATGTATGAGTAGAATAGCATTCTCTGTACATACAACTAAAAGGGTATTACTATTATTTAATAATTGTTGATCTCTGAAATATATGCTGACAGTAGTAATAAAATACATCACTACTATAATCATCATCATCACGATCATCTCAATCACACCACTCACTGATTTCTCAGCCAGGTACTGTGTTAAATTATTGTTTCACCTGGGTGGGCTCAATGACCTAAAATGGCTTGACCCACGGGTCACGCACTAATTCCACGTCTAAGCTGTGTTTTGAAACCAAGATCCAAGCAAACCATTAGGCCAAGCCTCCTTCTTTATATTGTACAGATCATGTACCAAATTATAAGTGACAATTTCTTGAATGAGCTCTCGGCCTGCTGTGATCTGTGGGCTTCACTTGAACTTTTTGTGCCTCTGTCCCTTCCCAGCTGTAACATTAAGAAGTAGAAGCAGGACCCCCCTCACCTCACCCTCTGCACCTTATTTTAGAAAACAAGATCTTCTCACTTTACATCTTTTAATTTTCTCTCTGTGTTCTAATGTGTCTAACAGCAGCTTGTCTCCTATTTGAGTCACATGACTAAATGCTTATTGCACATTGTATTGTACATTTATTTACTTATTTTTATTTTCATATTTCCCTCAGAGATACACAAGCCTGATCTCGCTAGTTAAATTGAAGCAATGTCTTTAAGAGTGTCATTAAAAATAGCTGTAATAGCGTATTTAGTCTTTGTTTGTTCGTTTGTTTGCCAATAAACTGAAGCATGTTTACCTTTGTATTCAAGTTTTTTTTCACAATGGCATTTTAAAAGATGCAGCGCTAATGTTTTGCTTGAGAACAGGTTGGTAATACAGTTCATGCAGCAGTTTGGCCCTCGTTCATAGCTGAGAGGACCCCAGCTATGAACGAGCAAGGTTATTCTCAGGTGCTCATACATGTGGTTAGGTAACAGCTCCTGAGACAAGAATGTTAAAGAGTCGATGCTTGGGGCTCCCGAGTGGAGCATCCAGTAAAGGCGCTCTGCGTGGAGTGGAGGATGTGCCCTATAGCCTGGAGGTCACCGATTCGAGGCCAAGCTATTCCACTGCCAACCATGGTCGGGAGCTCCCAGGGGGCGGCGCACAATTGGCCGAGCGCGGCCCAAGGGGGACGGCTTAGGTCGGTCAGTGTATCCTCGGCTCACCACGCACCAACGACCCCTGTAGACTGGCCGGACACCTGTGGGCTTGCCTGTAAGCTGCCCAGAACTGCGTTGTCCTCCGACGCTGTAGCTCTGGGTTGGCTGCATGGCGAGCATGCAGAGTGGCTGACGGCACACGCTTCGGAGGACAACGTGTGTTCGTCTTCGCCGCTCCCGAGTCACCACAGGGGTGGTAGAAGTGAGCTGAGCCTAAAATACAATTGGATATGTCAAATTGGGAGAAAAGCGGGGTAAAATTAATTGCCGACTACTAAATAAAAAAAAATAAAAAAAAGTTGATGCTTGCAGAGGAATGTATAGGCTTAGGAAAGCTCTTCCAGTCTGGATTCTAGCCAGAGACAAAGTCATGGCTGCTTTTGACCTTGATTAATTTACGATGATGTGTTGACTTTATCAATAAGCTAATAGGATAGTTTGCTCGTTTCTTCTGAAGCAAGCTGTCTGCCTACCAGGTAAACAGCACATGGGAAGAAACAAGGATATGTTAGAACATTTTGGGTCATTAAAACAAC
The DNA here is from genome assembly GCF_902713425.1 of Acipenser ruthenus. Lineage (NCBI taxonomy): Eukaryota > Metazoa > Chordata > Actinopteri > Acipenseriformes > Acipenseridae > Acipenser > Acipenser ruthenus. Next base: position 97,354,548 of record NC_081190.1, on the reverse strand, counting down.
AACAAAAAAAAGTAAATATAAGAAAGTGAGAAATAAAAAAACAAAAATCTGATTGGTTTATATTTTAATCTTAATGTAAGTTTTGCTCAGTTAAGCTATGTTGTTAAAGTGCATTTGATCATTTTCGTTCTAGAACTTTATTTGCAAAGATTTACGCACCTACCTTGGTTAATAAGCTTTGTCCCCTTAGTATGTAGGGCTAGTTTTGTAAAATCAGCAGGAGTTTTAAAACTGAATTAAACACTGGCGTAAACACACTGGAGTAAACAAGCTGTTTATGTTTTAAAACCTGTAAAAACTATACAGCCCAAACCTGGATAACCCCACACAAGCAGAATAAACACATGCAACTGTAAACACATCAATAAATAAAACACACTCATAAAGTGGAACAAACAGGATGATATCATCATTATTTATTCCCGTTCTTTGTCAGAGTTACTGCAGTACACCTGGATGAACCTGGCGGATACTGGCCATGAAGTCACAAATGGAAGAAAATGCTTAACTGGTGGCCTGTCATAAACCATCATGTGGGATATTGTTTTATTCAGTATATGATTATTCAGTATATTCAATATATCTAACCTAGCCCCCTTGCTTCTCTGTTTAGTAACCTTTAGTACATTACATAACATTGATTCACTCTGGAAGGGATCATAAAATACCCCCAAATCCTTTCTTTTTTTTTTTTGTTCAAATTGACCAAAATGGCACCTATTTGTCTGAAGCAATGAAGTTGAGGGTGTTAAAGAGATAAATCAATAGCAGGAAACAGAGAGGCCGAGCCGGCAGCTGAAAGTTAGGCCGCCCAGCGCTGACATTATTGATTTTACTGAGTTCAGCAGGCCTTGTAATTAAAATGTAAATTTGAGAAAGAGATTATGTCCTGACAGAAACGGTGGGATTAAGGGGGAGATAAAAGCCTCTTGGTGAAAAGTGCAATGAAGAAATGAAAGAAAGAGTTAGAGAGAGGAGAGAGAGAGAGATTTGGCTTCCCTTATCCTTAAGATTTGTTATTTTACTGTAAAGTTAACTGAAGTTAGATGAATATTGAATACTGAGGTTGACAACTATTTTTTTTTTTAAATAACAATTGTAATTAGTATTTTTCATACAATAAAAGGTGTAATAACATATTGTATTTCTACAGTATATATTTCTATGGGACATCTGATGTCATAGCTGTGTAATTATCACAGCATAACTGCAGACCATAAGAGATCAGTTTACAGTTTACAGCAAAACCGCATATCTATAAACTTAATAAAAAATAAGGCATTGGGACCAGCTTGTTTAAATCTATTTGTTCAATATTTCTTATTCTGATATTAATTAAACAAAAGTAAACTAAACTAATCAATTTTTTGGTTGTTCTATTTGAATAGTTTCCAATTACTTTTAACAGGCTTTAGTTGCAGTAGACCCTGTAGGCAAGCACTGTCAGTTATTTTTCATAAGAGTGGATGGTAGGGATTAGAAAGCAAATACAAAGTAATCACCATTCACACATAAAACTGGATAACTGAAGTTATGATAGTAGTAGGTCTGATCTGCATCAATGCCTGTGCAAAGCTGAAGGGAGACAAGCAGGCTGGCTGGATTCAAAATGCAGATTCCCCAAATCTTGGCCAACGTCTTCTTCTGCAAAACATTTTTTACAGCACCATCCAGGTTTCTTCAGTACCTTCATTTACGTTCATGATTGTTTTGGGAAGCTAACCTTTCACAGCAGTTGTGGCTAATGGGTCATGGTGTCCGAATATTCAAAACAGACTACCGGCTGCCATAACCACTGACTGTGAAATGTCTTAATACAAATATCCTGCTGAGAGAATTTTGCATCTGCTTGAAGAATTCCCATACTTTACCCTTAGTAGGTTATAAAAGGACTCAAAGCCTACTGTCATAAGAGAACGGCAGCTTTCTGACATCACTGCTCCAATGTATCTTGCAAGACAAACCTGCCCGACTGCGAAAAAGAAACTTTAAGAGAGTAGACATGCAAAACAAAACTACTGGTGTTAATCTGGGTCTGTGAAACTAAACTTTAAAAAGGTTCCAGCAAACCTGAACTAAAGAAACTGAGAATTAGAATGTTACCTCAATAACCCTATATTATTTGATCATCATAAACTGGATTGAAAGTATTCAATTCTTAGCAGGGAGTGACTGGATTTATACTACTAGACCAACAGCATGGTCTGTGAATGCGTGTCACAGACGAGGTTAATAATGACAATTAAGCATAATTTTCATCTGTACAATATCCTATTGTTATTATATATAGAGAGAGAGAGAGATTTTTTTTACATTTTTTTTTTTTAAGTATCTCATAAGTGGTGTGCAACTTCTATCGAATTTTACAGCTGGTTGGAACCGAAGCACAGGCAGGTCAAGTGGCTTGCCCCCCGGGTCATGCAAAGAGCCAGTGGCTGAGCTGGGTTTACAACTCAGGGTCTACCTGGATCTGAGACCTTGCACTAACCATTAGAACACAGCTGCCTCCAATCAAGTTAACCAACTATGCCCAGGTCAAGAAAATCAATTCCTTCAGTTATATTCCAAGCTTTTACTACCGGGAGAAACATTGTTACACTGTTTTTACACTGGGTGTCACTACTTTGGTGGTCTAGACAACAGAGGAAAATGTTAAATAGCAAACTCCTTAATGAACTAATCCTATACCCAGAAGTAGTTTCAATAACTAATTTAATTATTTGGAGTGGGTACTGTTAATAGAGTGGGTACTAGTTTATAAATATTCTCTTAAGTTAAACCAATAATAAACCCTCTCTATAACAGTTGAAACAGTTAAACACATTTGTGAGATACAGACAACCACCCACTGTATAATACGCAGACTGTTTAAAAACAAACTCAGCTGTGCTTTGTGACATTTTATCTGATGTTTTGACCATTTTTTTCTACAGTGCACATTCCTCAGTTCCCTTCATCATGTTCAGACAGACAGACACACACACACATATACAGACACGCACACACATATATACAGACACTAGGGTTCCCACCTCTGACTTACACAAAAACGGGACACCAGAGTCATTTCGTACAAAAATAAATCATATACTTTGACATTTAATGTCCTGGGAAGTCTTACAGATTTCCTAGGACAGCTGCCTCAAAAAGAGAACAATCCAGGCAAAACCAGAACGGATGGCAACCCTAACAGACACACACACACACACATACAGACACACACAAACATACATACACACACAAATGTTCATTTTCTGAGCTTATGTTTGAAATTGAAATATCCTTGTGGCAAAGTGGTTTGCAGTGCGCAGGTGTTGGGGTGATGCAGTGCTCAAGACAAGGACAAACAACACAGTACTGGTGAAATTTTGGTTTATTTATTTGTAATCCAGAGTCTGATGACAACATTAAATAATAAATGATAACAGGCAATACACAGCGTGGTGTATTGCTCTGTTTAATCCACGGGTTCAGTCCCGAAATAATAGTCCCGATATATAATCACCAACAATAAACACAAACACGATCACAAGTCCGTTGTGAGTGCTGTAGTGTTCGTGGTGCAAATACAATTAATTGTGACTCAAGCGCAGTGTTGTCCGGGTTTCATGCTGACCTGTAGTGACAGCTCCGGATCATGTTAGCCATCTAATGACAACAAACAAGTATTTTAGACACGACAAAACAAACAAAACACTCACGTTAACAACACGGGTTCTTCTGGTTCAGCATTAACCATAACAAAGGAACAGATCACCTTGCTGCGTCCCCTTTTGTACCGTCAATCATGCCCCCTTGGTTAACTATTGCAACCGCTCCTCCAATCAGCGGCTGCCACATCGTTTCCCTTCCGGGTCGATGATTTAGTGTACCGTAGCTCCGCCCCTTTTTAGAAGGCCGACTTCCGCCTAACCCTGGGAATTCATTGTCTGGCCATCCAGTCCAGGGCACTCTGTTCCCTTTACACAGCGCCCTCACAGGACGGGAGGGAGATTTATCACCAAGAATCATTCTGTCTCTGTCACAATCCTACATTAACTCATAAATTATATATAAATCAGCTAATCGAATTACTGGAGTTCTTCAGGTTCAAAGCACCCGGACTATCACCCTTGTTTCGCTTTCTCTGGTGGTTTAAGATGGCTTTCACCAGCCTCACACTTGCAGAAGTCTAACCTGCTTGCTTTTGATGCTGGCTGGGAATGACAATACTAATGAGAGGTCATTATGGATCTGGTATTGTTAATTTGGCATGACATCTGTATGGATAATTTCACACCTCAGTAACCTAATCACTCCAATTCTTTAACCTAAATTTATTGACTGCTTAATTAAAAATGTATACATTAAATGCCAAAAAACAATATGTTGTAGCATACACTATATGCTACATTTACTTTGATAATGATATATCCAGGAGAAACTGGAAATAAATAAATGTAATTTTGTAATACAAAATCATTTTCTACATTTAAACAGACATGTAAACAGGGTAAACTTTACAAATGAACAATTATATTTTTTATCATTTAAAAAAAAATAAGCAACATTGACCAAACACCTATCTACAGCACTTGTCTTTATTCGGATTCCACATCAATGATCTCTACAGGGCAGAATTGAATGCTCTCTATTGCAAATGCGGTGGATAATGAGAAGCTAAATAAACATTTAGTTTTTCTTCCCTCCAGTACTTTCCTAATTTACCCTACAGTGAATTTGGAGTTGGGTTGACCTCTTTTTGACCTTTGTACGTAAATGCTTTCTCCATCCTGTGTTATTCAGTAATCATACAACCATCTGAACACTGTCAGGCTTCACCCCATCCAACATGCTGGCAAACATCTTACCTCTGAATCTCTAGATAACAAGAAGCCAGATCTGGATAAATATGCAACAGCTGTAATGTAAAACCAAAACCCGTCGAATTTTACAAGTTCAACTGAGTCATTACATTACAAAAAGGACGCTAATAGCAAGCCCAAGATTTTCAGAGCGATGAATGTATTGTAATAAAACAGAAGTTTGATCATCAAGACATCTTGTTATTGTCAGCAATTTGATATTGATTCGAGTGTACTTAAATCTTTTTATTTTTATTATTATTATTATTATTATTATTATTATTATTATTATTATTATTATTATTAATAATAATAATAATAATAATAATAACAACAATAATACACAGCCACATGCAACTGACAATAAGAATAAATTATTTGAAAAAAGTAAAGCAATTTTTTTGCAGGAGAAGAACATTTAAAAATGAGTTAAATCGTATATAGAGATGTGCAAATTAATGTGGATATAACGGTTCCAAACAAAATTTCCTGTTAAAGGTATTTCTTTCTGTTTGCTTTAATTTCTGCTGGGACCTGTTCCCAATACTGCCACTTGGCTATAATTAAAAAAAAAAAACTATATCCACGTAAGGTACATCTGTAATGGTAGCCCTCAAGCCATGCAGGCAGACAGCTTTGCAGCCCCCTTTCAAAATAAACAAACGCTTTAGCACTTGGTTTGCTCCTTATTTGTTGTAAAGAAAGAGCTGTTTATTTATCGGTGGCAAATCAATGCTCAGAAATCTATGTAATTACTTCTTCAGCGCAGTGCAGGGGGATTACTCACACGGCTGTGCTCTTTATTACTTCATAATGGCTGTTTATTTACTCTGCTGCAGCCGTGCCCTCCCCCCCCCGCAGCTGGGCAGACTCACCATACTCCCAACGCAGGTGGTCCGGAATGTGGGACTCGTAACCTTCCTTCTCCAGGACCATCCTCTTCATCATCATCATCATCATCATCATCATCATCACAGTCAGCACCTACCTTCATATGAGGGGTCACAGCAGAGGCAGGGGTGAAGGCGCAGCCTAAACATGTGCGATGCTCCAGTACTCAATGACTGTGGTCCTCTGCCACCTAAGCAACATCTGCGTATGGAGTCGGGGACAGGATTTTGAACCAGGGGAGCTCGTGTGGGTGCACTGCCCTAAAAGGAAGAAAGGGAGGAGCCCCAAGCTGGATACCCACTGGGAGGGACCATGTAAGGTGTTGGCACGGTTCTCCGACGTGGTGTACCAGGTCCAGATGTGACAGAGGGCAGTGGGTCACGCTTCACCGGGACTGGGTGGCGCCCATGCCAACCAGGGGTAAGCACCAGCCCAGAAGAGGGAGGGACGGGGCCAGGGGAGCCCCAAGAAGGAGAGTCTGGTGGACGCATTGAGCCACCTAGGGGCGCTGAGCAGATACAGACACAGGGTCCCAACGCGTCGGCTGACAGAAGGAGTCGGACTGGAGTCTGAGTGACGAGCTTTGGGAGGTACGGCTGCAGAGTGTGTGTGTGTGTGTGTGTGCATGTCTTGACCCTTCCCCCCCATACTTCTGCCTACCCCGTGCTTTCACCCCTCTATCCCTTATTCTAAATACCCGTTCACTACTATCACTGCCTCCATCTGAGTCCACTGCTTTCCAAACTTTTGTTGTTAGCTGGGTTAGACTTGTCTGTTTTTCTTGTATGTAGTATTTTCACTTTTTAACCGTTTAGATAAAGTTAACTGTGTTGTGATTTTAGATATTTGTGTGAGCATTTTAGTCAGGGTTGTTTTAAAGTATTTTGTCTGCCTATTGAACTGCACGTTAGTGTTTGTTTTACTGTCCATAACTATGAGTGTACCCGACCTGTCTATTGCTTGTTCTAATTTCAGTTATTACGAATTTTCCCAGCATGTATGCAGAGTGGAGAAGATGTTAATATCCTTCATGCAATTTGAAACTAATTATCAAGACAACCAAAATAAAGACTGCTTGGACTCGAGACCTGAATTAAGATTCAAATTGGGCAAAACCTCGAAAGCAACAGTATGGTAATTAGAGCTGAGAGATACAGGGTTGGGTTGAGTGTGTAACATTTGTGGGGAAGGGAATGAATTGGCAGCACTGTCCTTCCTACCTGATTTTGCAAAATTGAGGACAGTACCGAAATTTTGGGAGAAAGTGTTTGTACAATTTGGCTGCCTGTGTATCCCAGACGGTGACACTAGAGGCAGAATTAATTGTTCTAGATATTTTAAATGCTTGTTGTGAATCCTGCAATTTTTTAGTTTTTGTTGTGTTTTTTTTAGCATTTGTGTAAAATAAAACCTTGTTAATTGTACTCTCTTTGACTGTGTGTCTCAATCCTGGATGGTGGTGGATTTTAGTGGTGTGGCTCTCCTACAGAAATACTATCGAACCTGTGTAAGCCTACTGTATGGTTAATCTATTGACATTTAGAGACAGTAAATGTTTATATAATCCATTTTATTTAGTTCTCTGTACGGGTAACTTCCGTGCTGGCATAGTATGGTTACCTTATATACTTACTTTACCCCTGTCGTGCCTGTGCACGCGCAAGAGTGCCACGCCAAACCTACATTTGTGGAATTGTGTACAATAGTATACTTTATATATTAAATATGAAGTGTCTTTCACAGAAGGACAGGGAGAAGTGAGTTTTGTGATGCCAAACTAGCTATGAAAATGTATGAATTTACATACTGGTATTTATCTTCATGTGTCTATTGTCTAGGTACTTTCTATAATGCTGTGGCGTAGTGTCCCGCCCCTATATATTTGTGCACTGTTTTTGTATTATTGTTTGCAGCGCGGATAACAGCGCTGCGTATTTGTTATTGTTTTTGTATTTTTAAAAACGCCGTGAGGATGCGTGACTAATCAGCTAGTGATTTATTTAGCTAGCTGACAGTCACGCATCCTTATTAAACTCGTGCAGACGGTGACCATCTCACGAGTTAATTCATTGATTAGTTGTTGCTAATCGGGAGATGGTCACTGTATATAAACCTGCAGCTCTCTACCCTCAGAGGAGAGTGTCAGAGGCAAGACGGGTTTTGAGCGAGCGAGCGAGCGAGCAAACAACTGCTAAGTATCGTGCTGGGGTAAAACCAGCACGCTTACTTGTTTATTTATATCTGTCTGGCCAACGTGCCCTTTTGTTTTGTAGTGTTTTGTTGTTTGATTAAATCGTTTGTTTTTGTTTTATTATTTAATAAAAGTAGCTGAACGCCATAGCGTTTCAGCTCTCACCCATACTTCCTGAGTCTGTGTTTCTGGTCTGACGTCATCAGTGAAGGCATCCTGTTCACAGTTGGTGTCAGCAGTGGGATGACAGCGCCGCCAAGCGTCAGGCCAGAAATACTGCAGTTTTTTTCAAAAGGAGTGGTTTTTTTTGTTTTTGAGAAAATAATAATAATGGGAAGAAGTGGCCGGAGGAAACAGGAGACCAGCTCCCACCGCAGCATTTTCACTGCAGGAAAACGGGTGGCTGGAGCCCCACAGAGGGGAGCTGCCAGCCATGAAGAAGGGGGAGGCGGTCTGGAGACCACCCCTAAAATTTCCTTGGCCGGAGGAGCCGGCCTGTACGCGGTCCACCGGGACGCTACAGCTGTTTGGGTGGGAGGAGGACATCCCGCCGTGGCTGCCACCTTTGGCCCATTGCTGCCCCTGTTCCTGGGCTGGGACTGTGAACAGGGACGTTGGGGACTAAGGGGGGAGGTGGCCGAAAAGGCCATGTGTGCTGCGCACAAGGGGGGGCATGTGTGGCGGAGTGTCCCACCCCTATATATTTGTGCACTGTTTTTGTATTATTGTTTGCGGAGCGGATAAAAGCCTTATTAAACTCATGCAGACAGTGACCATCTCCCGAGTTAATTCATTGATTAATTGTTGCTAAACGGGAGATGGTCACTGTATATAAACCTGCAGCTGTCTACCCTCAGAGGAGAGTGTCAGAGGCGAGACGGGTTTTGAGCGAGCGAGCGAGCAAACAACTGCTAAGTATCATGCTGGGGTAAAACCAGCACGCTTATTTATTTATTTAATTTTGTTTGGCCAACGTGTCCTTTTGTTTTGTAGTGTTTTGTTGTGTGTTTAAATCTTTTGTTTTTGTTTTATTATTTAATAAAAGTAGCTGAACGCCGTAGCGTTTCAGCTCTCACCCGTACTTCCTGAGTCTGTGTTTCTGGACTGACGTCATCTGTGAACGCATCCTGTTCACAAATGCATAGCATGTTTTTAAAATAGTTTAAACTCTTAAAATAAACCTACATTGCTATACAAGTATTAATTATCTGTATACATATATTTTTATCTGTATATAAATATGTAAGAGTATGCCGACCTATTTGTAACCATTCTATTCAACTGATCTAAAGGATCACTGTGACTCGCTCTAGTGTTTTACTATCTGTAAAACTATGTTTAACATTAGGAAGGGTCCTATATTAATGATTTAAACAACGGTGGTATCACGTTCCGCCACCATTAAGATCAATTAAACAGACCCATAAGAGTGGTGTAAGGGGATTCTAATAAATTTGCATTGCACAGTGTACATATAGCACACACACAGATTTATAGTATACTTAAATACAAATGCATTGCATCGGCTCTATTGCCAGATTTCTCATTAAAAAAAAGTGGTGTACATAGCAATGCTCTTTAAAATAATTAAAAAAGAAAAATAATAAAACCCTTCAATTATTACTTGTTCTCTTCAGATCTCTCTTAGAAAATAAGCACTGTTCTGATAAACACTGTGTTTTTTTGTTTTTTTAAGTATTTAAGATGCAGTGCAGTACTACAAAAGCAGCTAATGTTTATTTTCTCCCCCCGAGAAGTGGAGTGCAATTTTTTTCATTTGTGTTTTTGTTTGCTGGGAGATTAGAGCCGCTCAGGTCGCTGATTAGCACTCAATGGGACCTACCTGAAGTATTTGTGATTCTTGAGATTTACTGCATACTGAAAAAAAACAGCTATGCAATAAAGGGGAAGTCTGAATATTTTAATTCTGATCCCTAATGGAATTTCCAGTTGACCACTTCCAATTGCCCCCCGACTATTGGCCTATTAATTGCAACTAGGTTTAAAAAAATTAATAATCCTTTGCTTTGTACTGTGATTCATTCTAGTGCTTACGAGTGACACTCGATGGACACTGGAAGTTGAAGTTTGTTTATCCACAGAGTTGAATATCCTGGGAAGCATATTTCCTGCCCCTGTCTGGAAGTGTGTACCAGACCATGCCATGGGGGAGGTCTATAAATGAGGGACCCAGTCTCCATGCGTACTCATTAGCATTTTATATTTTCCTCTGTGAGTACCACAAAGGTCACTTTCTACTACTGAATTTGGTATTGCGTAAGTACAATTTGGCTACCGCTTTTCAAATACTAATAAATCCCATATTTTGCATAAGCTTTAAATCTCAACAGAGAAAAATTACCATACCATACGACGTACATTGATTTCTGCACCCCTCGAACACGGTTGAGACCAGCAGAACTCATCCCCCACCCCCCCATCTCTCAGCTGTACAGTAAATACCTTTTCAATTGCCAGTCTGACTGATCGGGCTGGAATCAAACCGGCAACCCTGAGGTGAAAGGCTTTGTAGCCAATCCAGCCCCGAACATTTAATCCCCTTTATTTATTACTGATGTAGCTAAAAAGACTTCAAGATTTGAAACACAGCTTAGAGATTTAGAGATAACCAGAAGAAAAAGGTTCAGGAACACAGAGCGCAGATTTTTTTTTTCTTTGAGAACAGACAAGTGCTTGAGTTCTCAGTGCAGACTTAAGAGCTGGGGTGCAAGTCCCAGATAACCATTTAAAATCCAGTTTAACAAACACTGAGGGGACTGGCAAACCGAGGGATTTAATCGATAAACGCTCGTTTTAGGCGTGGAAACAAAATTACTTTTTCTCTCCCATTAAAAGACAATATTCCTTTTAAAACCTGATCATAAAACTAACTATTTAAGAAAATCCTAAACTGGGAAGCTATAAAACAGCTAGTTTTACAAACACTGACAAGCATTAATCTTGGACTTCCTAATGTTAGCTTGGGTAAAGTAGTTGCAAAAGTTTAATTTATTTCAACATTTCTTATTCCCCTTGACACTACAAAAGGGCTCAGAATAGCTCAATTACGTCCTGAAAACGCTGTTAATATGACCCTATTGTTTGGGTCCTTAGCCTTAATTCTATATCCCGCTACAGGCCCAGGGCTGCAGGTACTCGGTGTGCGGATCATCTATCATCGGCTCCCATAATTTTTGCTATCACTCTAACACTAATCAAAAGAGAAAACTGTCACCAGCGCTGACCTGTGAAACGTCCCAATTATAGTCTTCAGATATGACAGGGGCACTTAACTTCCCCACTGAGCAAATGACGACAATCAATCAAGTTTGAATAACAATGAGCCACGGAGCTGAAAATTATTTTTTGGTATAGAATCTTACCCAGGAATTTATGAAAGGTGAAAAGCAACCCAAGGTTCTGCAGGGCATTATGGCTTTCTGCTCAGGCACCGAGCGCATCAAACGCTAAACAGAATTTATGTGTTTTAATTTCCTCAAAATGTAGCCATGAACCACCCTGGCGCCACAATGCATAACATATAATGCATTTTTTTTTTAAATATAGGAATAATTTTCATAAAACCTTATGCTTACTGTTACTGCCCTTCTTTTATGGAAGGCATTGCCTGTCTTATTATGTATTTCCAATGTAATTCTCCTGCTACAGTATAATGCTTAATGCTCCCCAGACTATTTTTAAAACGAGTACGAATGAATACAATGAAATGAAAAATGCATGAGGCTGTTCTACAATTCCCTCCGCCCCCACTTCCCTCATGCAAAGCTTCTGACATTGCCAAGCACCACTGAACAAACCGCACCGGAGGACTTCAGGTAACCTCCCAAATAACCTGAAATTAATAGTTCTAACCACACAGTTGCAGGATATGGAACTGTAAAAAGCTTATAGATTTAAGCAAGGTTCTTGGGGCAGAATAACCTCTTAATTTGCTGCTGAATGAAACTTCCCTTTCTGTGTTTTATAGTCTATCCCTAATTCTGAATCCTGGTGCAAGCTAATACCATAATAACCATTTGAATGCAATATACCTTCAGTTTATTTACTGGAACAATAATAAACAGACAACAGTTGGGAAAGCATTACTGTGCATACTATTGTGGTTAAATCGGACAATTACCATTCAATAAAAATTGTAATTGGTTATTGCACATGAAATAGGACTTTTTATTGTGCTAACAGCACTTTGTATATATATCCATAAATGTACAATTTGCTTCCTGGTGGAGTTCAATTCCACTAGTAAGTGAAACAATTTATCATATATCCCAGCCAAAGTGAAGCACACTGCAATTTCAGAAACAAATGCTTTCAAATAAATAAATAAATAAATAAATAAGGTATGTGTCAGGAGGTGAGTACAGTTGTCAAAATGTCCGTATTTAATAAAGAAATCCACCCCCTAGACCAGCAATGGCATGGGTGTTATACGGTGGGTTTACAGTACAGCCACGAACAAAAAGATAAAACAAATAATAATCACAACTCATATCCAATGGTGCATGGAAAAGTGCTCTGGGTGGTGAGTGCTGTGCAGGGGCAGTAGTGCTCCGGGTGAAGAGCGATAGTGCTGTGCAGGGGTAGTGGTGCTCCGGGTGATAGTGCTGTGCAGGGGTAGTGGTGCTCCAGGTGATAGTGCTGGCAGGGGTAGTGGTGCTCTGGGTGAAGAGTCAGTGCTGTGCAGGGGTAGTGGTGCTCTGAGTGAAGAGTGACAGTGCTGTGCAGGGGTAGTGGTGCTCCAGGTGACAGTGCTGTGCAGGGGTAGTGGTGCTCCAGGTGATAGTGCTGGCAGGGGTAGTGGTGCTCTGGGTGAAGAGTCAGTGCTGTGCAGGGGTAGTGGTGCTCTGAGTGAAGAGTGACAGTGCTGTGCAGGGGTAGTGGTGCTCCAGGTGACAGTGCTGTGCAGGGGTAGTGGTGCTCCAGGTGATAGTGCTGGCAGGGGTAGTGGTGCTCTGGGTGAAGAGTCAGTGCTGTGCAGGGGTAGTGGTGCTCTGAGTGAAGAGTGACAGTGCTGTGCAGGGGTAGTGGTGCTCCAGGTGATAGTGCTATGCAGGGGTAGTGGTGCTCTGGGTGAAGAGTGACAGTGCTGTGCAGGGGTAGTGGTGCTCCAGGTGATAGTGCTGTGCAGGGGTAGGTGGTGCTCTGGGTGAAGAGTCAGTGCTGTGCAGGGGTAGTGGTGCTCCACGTGATAGTGCTGTGCAGGGGTAGTGGTGCTCCGGGTGAAGAGTGATAGTGCTGTGCAGAGGGAGTGGTGCTCCAGGTGATAGTGCTGTTCAGGGGTTGTGGTGCTCCAGGTGAAGAGTGACAGTGCTGTGCAGGGGTAGTGGTGCTCCGGGTGATAGTGCTGTTCAGGGGTAGTGGTGCACCGGGTGATAGTGCTGTGCAGGGGTAGTAGTGCTCCGGGTGAAGAGTGACAGTGCTGTGCAGGGGTAGTGGTGCTCCAGGTGATAGTGCTGTGCAGGGGTAGTGGTGCTCCGGGTGATAGTGCTGTTCAGGGGTAGTGGTGCTCCGGGTGATAGTGCTGTGCAGGGGTAGTGGTGCTCCTGGATTGTATGCTGGCTCCGCGGCTGCAGCTCCTAAGTCACTACTTGTATGAAACAACAAACAAAACAAAAAAACAGCTCTCGGGCGCGTTAGTATTTCAGCGTAAGGGGCCGTACTCACGGCCAAACTCCTCCCTGTGATCAGAGCGGCGCTGCGCTCTCTCCAATCGCTGCCCGCACAACAGCTGATCACAATGGAGTTGTTCCGCAGTCAACCTCTCTAAATCTGACCTCCTTTTCTTTCCCTCCTCCCACTCCTCTGATCTCTCTATCTCCATTCCTCTGGAATCTACCACACTCTCTCCCTCCTCCTCAGCTAAGAACCTTGGAGTCACCCTGGACCCCTGCCTCTCTTATTCCCAGCACATCTCCACTCTGGCACGCACTTGCCGATTCTTCCTGAGCAACATACGAAGAATCCGACCCTTCCTCACCAACTATGCCACCCAGCTCCTGGTCCAGGCCCTGGTATTCTCCCGTCTAGACTACTGCAACTCCCTCCTGGCTGGCCTCCCTGTATCTGCCACCCGTCCGCTCCAGCTCATCCAGAACTCCGCTGCTCGCCTGGTGTTCTCTCTGCCTCGCTTCTCCCACGCAACTCCACTGCTCCGCTCACTCCACTGGCTCCCGATCACCGCTTGCATCCAGTTCAAGACTTATACTCGCCTACAGGTGCCTTGACCAGACTGCACCCAGCTACCTCTAGACCCTCATCTCTCCCTACACCTCCACTTGACCTCTCCGCTTCTCCTGCACTAGAAGACTGGCTGTACCTCCTCTACGCTCCCCTGCCTCCAGAGCCCGCTCCTTCTCCACCCTCGCCCCGCAGTGGTGGAATGACCTTCCTACAGATGTCAGGACTGCCCAGTCCCTAACCACCTTCCGGTGCCTCCTCAAAACTCACCTCTTCAGACAGCACCTGTAGACCTCCTCTTTTCCCTCTGGACACTTATCACTCTTCCTTAAATGCGCTTTACTTGCTCTTATCTGCTCCATATTTTACTGCATTTAATCCTGTACTTTAGAGTACTGTAATCTGTCACAAGTGTTATTTAATCTGTAGTATTTTGTATTTAATTAAAACCTGATGTAACAGTCGCCCTGGATAAGGGCGTCTGCTAAAAAAAAACAATAATAATAATAATAATAATAATAATAATAATAATAATGTTTACGGCAGCTCAGTTCCTCCTGCTTGCTATTTTGCCTCACAAGATTAAGGTTTGCGGTTTTGTTTATTTGACTTGCCATTTTTATAATGAAGCATTTATTTCTTGGCTGATAAGGAAGGAAACAAGGAAGAACAAAAAGAAAAAAAAGAAAATACAAATATTCCACTACAGTATTTTATTTTTAATGCACTTTAATTCTGTTGTGATAGCATCATGGCTGCCAACTTTAAAAGACAGGGTCATAACTCTAGTATAGAGGAGCGTGTTAAGGAGCATTAGTTCATATGAAAAGCAGCATTGTGCTGACACAAGGCCAAGAGCTGAGGTCCCTGCGGCAGCTGTGGGGTCCAATAGGATAGCCATTTCCCTTCAGTTTAAAATGGCCTCTTACACATTCAGGGTTTTTGTGCCAGTACAAAGAGTCTATTTTCAATCAACTACAGTAAATACCTTTATATTGTGCATTACTTTGAACTCAATCTGCTCATCCCCCAAAATATACCACAGAAAATTATAAGGAACAAATTATTTCAGATCTGGCATACTATGAGTAAAATAAACAAGGTTTAAAAAAATAAAAAAGACCTTCAAAATATTCCCAAATTCCCATGAAATAAACAAAGACATCTAGAACAATTCTGATCTTGAAAATGGTATTGGAAATGCAATTTCAAATCCTTAAAAACAAACAATATCTCAAATATAAATACATGTTCATACTAGTCAAAGAAAAAAAAGGAAAGGGTATAGGTTGTTCAAACACCCAAGACTAGATAATAGCAACAATAATAATAATAATAATAATAATAATAATAAATAATAATAATAATAATAATAATAATAATAATAATAATACAGAAAGGGCACTCAATCATGGGGTTTCCATGCAAGTTTTTTTTTTTTTTTAACTCGAGACATTTACACGAGAAAAATGTGAATCTAAGCTACTGTAATAAAGCAAAATACCCTGTGCCTGCTTGGTTAATAATGTGTTTTACTGCTCTTGACCAAATTGTTTTTTAATTTGAGGAGGCTCGTGCTGTCAGAGATCCTCTCCTTTCTTTTAAGTCGTGTTGGATTTACTGCTGTGTTAAATATTAATGATGCAAACAAATAAAACACAATCAATACGTTCATTTGCAATTTTATTTGGGCAGTTCTGAGAGGGCATCAACAGCTTGGTTGTTATTGCGCTGTTTTGGGCGATCGAGCTGGCTTATGACTTCCAGTTCACCAACTATATGTCTTTGGACATAGCTGGGATCAAAAAAAGGACGGGAAGTAATTCAGTTAAGCAGCTCACTTGCTCTTCGTGTTTAACTTTAGCGTAGTTTTTACAGCAAGGGTATTCTCAAACAGCTGCTTTAATACTATAACAAATGCATAACACAGTTCGTGGTAAGTGGTTTTATACAGAACTGTAAACCCACAAGATATGTACAACATGACAGACAAGACACAGCAAAAAACAATAATAAAAAAGACCGCCCGCATTAGCATTAAGGTGAACTACTCCACTGCTAACCATAAAATCGCCCATCAGCCACTACTTTCTGCCGTCTTCGGATCCACAGTAACAACTGACCTGCTCCCTTGCAATATTTATAGTTAAGGATAAACACGCTCATTAACATTTACATGTGAAATGCGGGTTTCCATGCGAAACTGGGCGTGGATTTTCCTGTGTGTTTCGTCATTTACACGAGTAAATGAGATTTACCCTGTCCCTCTCTTTGGCCGTTTTTTTCGGCCACAAACCTGATTTACCCGAGTAATTCTCCCAAACGAGCACGCGCATAGCCATTTCACATGTAAATTGACCCGCATGGAAACCCCATGAATGAGTAGATGGTTGTACCCAAAATAACATAAATATAATAGCAAATGACAAAACAGTATTTCTTTATCAATAAAAAAGCAGCAATGTACTTTCAGATATGCATTTCTAAAGGAGATGATTGATGTCCTATAGCAATTCAACTCTTAACCATAATTAGATAACATACTCTCCTAACTACAAGCTTTTCCCCCTGAAATGTGCAGCAAAATTAGGTAAAAAAAAAAAATATTCACCTAAACTGTTACTAATGCCATCAAATATATTTTGTATGGTCTAATTAACTCTGAAAGAAATCTCAATTACCGTACTTACTCAAATTTAAGTCACACTTTTCTGGCCAAAATAAAAGCGACTTGGATTCGAGGTTTTTAGTTAGGGTACCAATTTACATTTGCGCATGTCAATTATTCTGGTGCACTTGAACAAGACCAACTGTACACAGTACTGCAAACTACAGATATTACTCTCGGTACAGTACCGGTATATTAAAATGGCTGCACAGCGAACTTCATGTACATTTTTTAATGCAGCTTTTCATGAACATTTTTTAATGCAGCTTTAAAAAGAAAAGTAATTTTGTTTGCTGAAGAAAAGAGAAACTGTGGCATCTATGTGTCAGAAGATGGAGACGCAATCAAAAGGCTATGTAATACTATAATATTACCAGTAAAGTACTTGAAATGATCAACGCAGGTCCAGGTTCAAAATGAACAATCATTTATTTATATATCTTTCTCTATCTGGAGGAGCACAAGAAACAGGAACACTAAGGTATGTATTGCTTAAGGGATGTATCGCTCTCTGATTCTCTAACTTATTCACTGTTATTATGGTCTGGGCCTGGTTTAACTACAGGAACCCCACTTGTGTAAACTCCAAAGTCCTAACCCAAACTTAAAATGAACTACGCATTTCTGTCTTGCACTAATTTTGCTTGCGAACGTGACAGAGTCACGTTGGCCAAATTAAACAAACGAGGACAATAAAGCAGACTGAAATAAAGTTCAAGGTAATTTACCCTTTCCCAGCTACCATGCACTGCAATGACTGTCGTTCAATACTGAAAGTACTGTACTGTACATATTTTCTTTTTCCATTTGCATTTGTAATATAGTAGGTGACGTACTCTGATGCTTTAATATACAGTAATACAGTGTTCCCTGCTGGCAACTAGAAGTTAAAAAGTAATTATTGTGTTTTTTTCATTACAAGTTAAATGTGACTTGCATTCAGTGTATTTTTTTTTTTTTGGTATCCGTATTTGGGGGTGCGACTTGAATTCAGGGGCGACTTAAATTCGAGTAAACACAGTACTTTCTATCCAGAGACTCAGTCCCCCCACTCACTCCCTAAATAAAGTCGGTTATCCTTTTAGAAAATGATTTATAAGGCATCCTCAGACAAGTGAACTCCAAACTTCATTTGTCTTTTGGCAAGTTTGATAGCTTTGCATTTAAAAACCCATTCTGTCTTAGAAAGTCAAAATTAAAAGTACTCAGCTGTGATGGTCTTCAGTGCACCTGCTATTTATATGCTAATATCCTCTCTTACTGGAAGGTCTTGCAAATTATTACAGCAAGCCAATAACTCACAGTCAGGTACACACAATAATAAAATTTAATATTTTGCTGGGAAAAAAAGAACGAAAGGATGTAGCAATCCAATTAAAACTTGAAGAATATTCCAGGTGGCTAATTAAGCATTCAATGCCTTTGCTTTAGCATCTCCACCACACCCCCAAAAGAAACAAAACTTGTGACAGGAATACTTTTTGCAGGTTTTAAAGCACGGCAACGTTCATTTTTACCATGTCTGTAAATTTCTTGTCACAAGGAGGTGATAAACTAAAATGTACATTAAGCTCTTGTTAATCCTAACCCGGTAGTCTCACCTGACCTATAATTGGAACCACGCTGTCACAATAAAATGCATTCCCATAGCAGCTGTATCAGAAATGTTGTTATGACTGTTTTAAACACTCGGGGGGGGGGGGGGGGGGATTTTGTTACAGATTTTGTATTAAATATAAGTGTAATGGGCAATGTTGTGATGTACTGCCATTACGTTTTCTGTCCCCTGTCGATGAGGTTAAAAGCTCTATAACTACAAATGCAGATGAGGCCGGCTCTTTTGTATTGTGGTTCAGAGGCTTGGTTGCGGTACGCCGGTTCATGCCCATCCTCCGCCCTTTTACATAAGTACAACAAGAACACCCACCGAAGTTACTAAACTTGAAAAACAATTGAGAAATATTACAACGTATCCACTCCAGGCACCAACATGTAACACGTACTCATACATTACTTACTGCTGTCTCAAACTGTGCCACCCTTACTATGATTAAAAAAAAAATACCAGTGAGAGTAGGTTGTCGTGCAGAATATGCTTTCATCTTCCTGTATCATGTACACAATTTTTAGAATTATGGATTGCTATTCAATACGTAACATTCACAGCTTTGCTTGTTAGACATGTCAAATGACTTTTAACTAGAGGCAGTCCAAATCTGCAGATGATGGAATTCCTCGGAAAGTGCGGAATCCGCAGGCTCCCGCGGAATTCGCCATATTCCGTAGCTACATCGTCATTAGAATTATCATAAACAGACTGCTAAAGTGACCTGAAATATAGAATTGAGTTGTTCGGTTCTAGTATTGCTAAATTAACAGATGTTTTGTCTCCTTCAAAAAGTAGGCGTTAATTAAAGACTGTAGTAAAGGCTTTATGATGTCATGTGATATTTTTGTATGACAGTTTCTAAATATTTTACTGATAAAAATGCTTGATATATTAAACTGGAAGTATTTAACCCATGCATTGTTTGATATGATTATACTTACTTGATTTACATTTTTATAAGCCATTGTTAACACAAATACTAAACACAGCAGATATATCTACTTACATTTTCAGCAGTTTGTTGCATATTTTCCTGCAGGTTTGGACTGCCACTACTTATAACTTCAGCTGATGCATACATCTTACAGATGAGTGTGTGTTGAGTGCGCTGTGTGTTTTTTCTCAGATTTTTTGATTAGTTAATAGTTGATTTAATAAATTGAGAAATCTCCACCAATTCTTTGTGAAAAGGGTCTATTTTGGCATTCCATATTTAGTAGTTGTCACTGGTCATTGACACTTTTTAAAGACTGTGATACAAAACCGGGTTGAAGTAACAGGAAGCAGGCTTGTCACTGGACCATGAAGAAAAAAGCTGTTTTTTTGTTTTGTTTTTTTGTTAATAAACTTCATTTTGTATCTTAAAAAAAAAAAAAAAAAAAAGCTGCCCAGTATTTAATTTAATGAATCTTAGTTGTTTAACCTTAACATAATGATCGACTGCAAAGTAAACCATTTTGTGTTTAGTTGAAGGATTGCTTTAAATTATTATTTTATTGTTTAGATTTTTTGAAGGGTTATTGTATCAAAAAGCAATTCCGTTTCTAGTGTCATTCCAGTGATAAAGCGAATAAAGTAATGGAATTTAAAAAAAAAACTGTAATTATGATAAAGGGCTTTGAGCTGTTTCTTTATCACAAAGCAAAACCATTTTGCATTTGAAATTCAACCTGACGTTGATAAACCTATATGGTTAACAGCATAGTGCTTTATCATTGTCAGACAACTCCGTTTCCTGCACTGAATAGCCTCTTTTGCTCAGTTAAAAAATGGTTTCAGATGTCATATTAATATGTTTCATAACTACCATATACATTACTCCTCAGAGAGAAAGTCAATCTGGCTGATGTCTCCAAGCTGACTTAAAGTGGAAAACTGGGCTTTTCTTTTTAAAACAACCATCTGCATACCTAACAGAAGCTTATTAGCTTCGCATAATGCATATATTGAATAGGATTTCTTTCTGTTATTTCGCAAGAGATATTTATTACCTCTGGATAAAAAGTAAATAAAAGCAATGTTTGTTAAAAATATTAAAGACAAGTAAACTTAATTTACATCCATCATCCACACAACATTTTTATTGTAATAAAATAGCAATAATGGAGCAATCCAATCGCATGCAGTCGTGGCTGATCGCTCTGGGTGCAAAAGGGTATGATCAGATGTGATGCACTATATAGAGGGTGTTGGGAAGCGGGAACGAATTTGGGAATTTGTATACGCATGTTTCGTGTTTTGATGTTGCTATGCACATAGAACACACAGGATTTATTTTTGTTTTTTAATAAATACATTTTTTTTTTTTTAAATCATTGTTATTTTTGCATAAATTTCATCATCCAGAGCTGTTGTACTTTCAGTTTAGGACTGTTTCGGTATATCCCACACAAAAAAGTAATATAGGCTACTGCAAGTATTTATGGTCCTATTGGTGCTATCTTATTTCAGCACACTTGCAGTACTACTTTTGGACATTTTTTTGTAACAGGTTGTGACAGGATGGCGCAAGGGATGAGGCCCAGAGACAGACTGCAGTTCAATCAAAATAATGTTATTAAATAAAAGACATAAAATAAACAGGCACGAGGGCCAAACAAAAAGATTCTTAAACACAAACAATAAACACAAAGTAAAACAAAAATAAGGCTTCCAGGCTGAGCTATGCCTTCACTGGAATGCAAAAAATTCAAAAAAACAGCACACAAAGAAAAAAGACAGGCAAGCAACACAGGATACCAGCCTGCTTCCTCAGCTACCTCTCCCTCTACTGAGGAGCTGAGGCCTCCTTTTATGTCAGGTGGCTGGGTGCTGACTGATTGTTAAATACTTCCACCTGACACAATAAACCTGGGCAGGGAGGGGAATTTAACCCCGCCCCTGCCAATATTTACAAGTGCAGACCCCTGCTCTGCCACACGGACAGATGTATGTATGTGTGTGTGTGTATATATATATATATATATATATACAGTGCCTATAGAAAGTCTACACCCCCTTTCAAAATTTTCACCTTTTGTTGCCTTATAGCCTGGAATTAAAATGCACTAAGAGAGGATTTTTTTTTCATTTAACTACACATCCTACCCCACAACTTCCAAGTGAAAAAAATATTCTAGAAATTTGTAGAAAATTAATTAAAAATAAAAACTGAAACAGCTTGGTTGGATAAGTGTCCACCCCCCTTGTAATAGCAATCCTAAACTAGAGATGCGAGCAACTTTACGGCTTCCAAGCAGTTATTGTGAGATTTAAGCACATTGGTTATAATAAATGAAGAGTTATCACAACTGTGCTAACTGTCAATTTTGGCACACATATTGGAATTATTGGTTAGTTGGCAATTTAAATTGTATTTGGATGCACACAAAATTCTAAATAGTATGCAGTCATATAGACTTTGAAAATAATGCATATAAGAGGCTAACATTGTTCTAAATTCTAGATCACTCTTTGTTTGAGTTTGTGTGCGTGTGTGTGAGCGTGTGGTGCCCTATTCTTAATTTTGTAATATAAAATAAAGTCTACAGCATGTATTGGTTTTTGTATATTTTAATGCCACTATCATTTAATGTGCATTCTTTTTAAAGCAATAGAAAGTGATAATAGTGTAACGATTGGCTATCAGGGGTGCCTGGCAAATACACAATTCACCATATGTAATTGTCGGCAAACCGCTACTAGTACATAACATGTGCAGGATTCATGAGTAACACCACTCGAATCCTATTATAAACAGGACAGAGGACAGAAGAAGCTGGAACAGAACCCAGAGAGACAGTACAAACTGAGCAGTTATGGTGCTCTGCAGGTAACAGACCATTTGGAGAGTTGGCTCAAATACAGAACACATTATTTCATAATAAATCACATCCAAAGTTATATTATAGCACTCAATAGTTAACCATCTGGCCCAACAAACATAATATCCGGCTGAATCAAAAACATCATATTGCACACTTGATAAACTCATTATAGTTTGCACATAAATAGTAATTATTGCACATCAATAGTAGCCCAGTTATATTGCACACCTTAATCATGTATATTACACATAAGCTAGTTATATTGCACACCTTGGTTAATCATGTATATTGTGATAAGTGAACAAAAAAAACCCATACGTCTTTTAAATACACTGGCTGATTCGTTGCCACCTATTGAGGATTTGCGATTGTGGTTTTATCAGTTTAGTTTTAAATATAACTATGAATGTAGTTATGAAATAAAAAATAAAAAAACAGACGCTGTATCAGTACAGTATACCCGTTCACTTGAATTCCGTATGTAGATACTACTGAATCAGAGACGATTTGAAAATTATATTCATGGTAGCTTTAATAAAACGAGTTTGTTCATAAGTTTTACAAACTGCGTATAACTTTTATTTCGAGACTTTTAATTTTCCCATTGACTTGTCAACACATTGTGGAGGTAGGTTTATACTAGAAACACTTTTAAACACACACATAACCAAACGAATATCGTATTAAACATAATTTATATATTAATAAATAGTCTGTCAGCCTACCTCCGACTAGATCCTGTAGCTGCCACAGCGCTTTTTTTCCCCAGTGTGTACTGTTGAATTGCAACTGAATCGGACCTGATTTATCTCTAAACACAGCCCTATAAATACAACTTAATATTATTACAATAAACGGTAGAACGTAACTGACTTCTGCCATATATTGACCTATATTATGAATTATAAAAGTCAGTCAATCGAAATCGCTCAAGCGTACAGGTGGAAAACGTGGATGTGAAATGTGTATGTTTTCAATCTGCGGTTCACGTTGAGCTGCTAAACAGCGATTAAATAATTACAGTGTTTTAGAGAATATTTACGTTTTTGGGGAGGATTCGCTGTGAATAGCCGTGCGGTCTTCTATACAATTCTATTTGATAGAGCAAGCGATTACTTACTGTGTGTGAGCATGTGTGCAGTTGTGTGAAGCCAGCATATCTACGAGGATATTTTAATTAAACAAACAACATTACAGGGTTTTTGTTTTTTTTTCCAGTGGGTACTGTTGAATTGCAAATGAATCGGACCTGATCCCTAGTGGAAATTCCAGTTGAAACCAGTAGATCTTATCAATTGGTCTCAACTGGAATGAACTGGTCTGTACTACTCGCCAGTAGACGCATCAATTGGTCTCAACTGGTATGAACTGGTCTACACTACTCACCAGTAGATCTCTACTGGTCTATGGTATATTAGTCCATTTCATCAATGGGTCTCAACTGGTATGAACTGGTCTACATTACTCACCAGTAGATCTCTACTGGTCTATGGTATATTAGTCCATTTCATCAATGGGTCTCAACTGGTATGAACTGGTCTGCACTACTCAGCAGTATCTCTACTGGTGAGTAGTGCAGCAGTAGATCTCTCAAATAAAGATAATTGCAAGCTACTGATAGTAGCTAATAATTATAGTAGTATGTGTCTGCATCCACAATAATAGGTTCCTATTTGAGTATAAATATGTTACACGTGTAAGCTTTTATTCAAAATTCTAAATTATAGGAAAAGAATGTATTAGAAATGAATACAATGTCTTACCTTAGCTACCTCTTTTTCAATGGAAGTTTAAAAAGAAAAGGACACTTAATTTGTGATATTATATTTGTTTAATTATGTTAAGAACAATAAGAAAGTACAACATCTAGTCATTCCATTAATATTTTATAAAAACTGGTCACAGTTATAAAATATGAAAAAACAAACAGTATATATTATTTTACAATTCATTTACAATGGACTGATTAATCAGTGAACAGTTTGCAGAATTGCTGGGTTTTTTTAACATATCACAATAACATTTCATAGAAAACATATTACAATTTAAAATGTACCTTTTCTCTTAGTCTATGAGTGGTTAAAATAACAAACAAGTAAAAAATATGTAAATAAAAAATACCAAAACAAGGTTCTACCAAGGTTCTTTTTCTATCACAAAATGTAATGGTAACTAATGAAATCTTCAGTCTGGATACCTAAAGAAATAAATGACAGGGAGCGTCTTAATATATTAGGGTAAGTGTACCTCCACCAGCACTTATTATCAGAGCTGAGTGGTCCCATAACTTCACAGATATCTAGTGGAATTGATTCCTTGACGTTTCACAGCTGTATTCTCCAACACTGCACTGTCTGTAAGTATTGAGACAGTGATGTCAAAAATTGGTATTTTTGCAGTACACTCAAGCAATTTGGATTTCAGATGAAAAGATGAATATGAGGCAAAAGTACAGAATGTCAACTTTTATTTCTGGGTATTTCTGTGCATATATGTTTTACCATTTTAGAATAATAACACTTAAAATAAAAGGTGACGTTCTGTACTTTTGCCTCATATTCATTTTTCATTTCAAATCCAAATTGCTCGAGTATACAGAAAAAATACCAATTTTGACTTCACTGTCCCAATACTTACGGTGGGCACTGTATATATGGGCTTAATTGGAACACACATGGACGACATGTGTAAACTAGATTTGGTGGGCTTACAGAATACATTTACCCTACACTTTTTAGTCCCTCTCATATACATTTGGAAATTTGCAAATATATGCAGTCTGACCAAAACAAATGAAAATACATTTACATACAATATCCGTTGCACTCAGTACAACAAGTCGTGCTCGTTTGTATTCTGAACACATCGTAATATGAGACACACTACCGGCAATATCTTGTCTTTGCTCTATATCAAACATTTTTATTTATTATTATTTTTTATTTTTTATTTCTTAGCAGACGCCCTTATCCAGGGCGACTTACAATCGTAAGCAAAAACATTTCAAGCGTTACAATACAAGTAATACAATAAGAGCAAGAAATACAATAACTTTTGTTCAAGTAAAGTACAAGTTTGACAAACCACAATTCAATAATACAGCAGGTAATAGTGATAGTTACATCAGGATATGATTAAATAGTGATAGTTACATCAGGATGTGATTAAATACAAAGTACTACAGGTTAAACACTTGGCAGATTACAGTATTCTGAAGTACAGGATTAAATGCAGTAAAATAGGGGCTGATAAGAGCAAAATAAAGCACATTTACATGAAGGGTGATAGTGTCCCAGGATACAAACAGAGGAGTTCTACAGGTGCTCTTTGAAGAGGTGAGTCTTAAGGAGGCGCCGGAATGTGGTCAGGGACTGGGCAGTCCTGACATCTGTAGGAAGGTCATTCCACCACTGCGGAGCAAGGGTGGAGAAGGAGCGGGCTTTGGAGGCAGGGGAGCGTAGCGGTGGTAGAGCTAGTCTTCTAGTGCAGGCGGAGCGGAGAGGTCGAGTGGGGGTGTAGGGAGAGATGAGGGTCTGGAGGTAGCTGGGTGCAGACTGGTCAAGGCATCTGTAGGCTAGTACAAGAGTCTTGAACTGGATGCGAGCGGTGATCGGGAGCCAGTGGAGTGAGCGGAGTAGTGGAGTAGCGTGGGCGAAGCGAGGCAGAGAGAACACTAGGCGGGCAGCAGAGTTCTGGATGAGCTGGAGCGGACGTGTGGCGGACGCAGGGAGGCCAGCCAGGAGGGAGTTGCAGTAGTCTAGGCGGGAGAGTACCAGGGCCTGGACCAGGAGCTGGGTAGCATAGTTGGTGAGGAAGGGTCGGATTCTTCGGATGTTGCTCAGGAAGAATCGGCAAGTGCGTGCCAGAGTGGAGATGTGCTGGGAATAAGAGAGGCAGGGGTCCAGGGTGACTCCAAGGTTCTTAGCTGAGGAAGAGGGAGAGAGTGTGGTAGATTCCAGAGGAACAGAGATGGAGAGATCAGAGGAGGGGGAGGAGGAGGGAAAGAAAAGGAGGTCAGATTTAGAGAGGTTGAGTTTGAGGTGATGCGAGTGCATCCAGGAGGAAATAGCAGACAGACAGGTAGAGATACGGGAGGAGATGGTGGAGTCAGAGGTGGGGAAGGAGAGGAAAATCTGAGCATCATCAGCATAGAAATGGTATGAGAAACCATAGGATGCGATGAGGGGGCCCAGGGAGCGGGTGTAGAGAGAGAACAGGAGAGGACCCAAGACTGACCCTTGGGGGACTCCAGTTAAGAGAGGGTGAGGTGTGGAGGTTGCTCCACGCCAGGTTACCTGGTAAGTGCGGTTGGAGAGGTAGGAGGAGAACCAGGCCAGAGCAGTGCCAGAGATCCCCAGGTCAGCAAGAGATGATAGTAGAATAGAGTGATCAACAGTGTCAAAGGCAGCAGAGAGGTCGAGGAGAATTAGGACAGAGGAGAGAGAGGCAGCTCGGGCACATTTAAGTGAGTTGGTGACAGACAGGAGGGCGGTTTCAGTGGAGTGAGCAGAGCGGAAGCCAGATTGGAGAGGGTCAAGCAGAGAGTGGTTGGACAGGAAAGCAGAGAGCTGGCGGTGTACAGTCCGCTCGAGGGTTTTGGAGAGGAAGGGTAGGAGGGAGACAGGACGGTAGCTCTGGAGGGAGGTGGGGTCGAGGGTAGGTTTTTTGAGGAGGGGAGTGATAGAGGCTTTTTTGAAGGCAGAGGGGAAGATACCAGAAAGTAGAGAGGTGTTGAGGAGGGAGGAGATGAAGGGGAGTAGAGCAGGAGCAGCAGCTTGAAAGAGGTGAGTGGGGAGGGGGTCCAAGGCACACGTGGTGGGTTTGTGACCCTGGAGCAGGGAGGAGAGGTCAGAGTCTGAGAGGGGCAAGAAGGTGGAGAAGGAGGGTGAGTTAGTAGGGGTTGCAGTGGGTGTAGGAGTTGGAGCAGGAGGGGGTGCGGGGGAGGGAGAGGTGTTAAAGAGTTTGCGGATATCTGAGATTTTAGAAGAGAAGAAGGAGGCAAAGTCATCAGGGGAGATAGAGGAGGGAGGAGGAGGGGGGGGAGGGTTAAGGAGGGAGGAGAAGGTAGAGAATAGTCTACGTGGGTTGTTAGTGGAGGCTTGGGTTACAGATTGGAAATAAGCACATTTAGCAGAGGAGAGAGTAGAGGAGAAGGAGGAGAGGAGAGTGCGGTAAAGGTCTAGGGCAGCAGGGAGTTTGGTTCTCTTCCATTTCTTTTCAGCAGATCGCAGTGTGATTCTTGCCGAGCGGAGCGCAGAGGAGAGCCAGGGATGGGGAGGGGAGGGGCGAGCAGGACGGGAGGTGAGGGGACAGAGGGAGTCGAGGGAGGAGGTGAGTGAGGAGAAGAGGGTGGAGGTAGCAGAGTCTACGGAGAGTTGTGAGAAGGAGTCGATAGGAGGGAGGTGAGAGAGAGCAGTGGAGGCAAGGACAGAGGGGGAGAGAGAGCGGAGGTTACGGCGAGAGGTGACAGTGGGAGTAGGAGGAGCAGGGAGAGGGGGGAGAGACAGAGAAAAAGAGATGAAATAGTGATCAGAGAGGTCCAGGGGGGTGACAGAGAGGGTGGAAGGGCAGCAGGCCCTGGAGAAGGTGAGGTCCAGTTGACGGCCAGCTTTGTGGGTAGGAGGGGACGGAGAGAGACAGAAGTCGAAGGAGTGCAGGAGAGGGAGGAATCCAGCAGAGTGGCTGGGGTTGGAGAGATGGATGTTGAAGTCACCCAACAGGACAGTCGGGGTAGACAGGGAGGGGAGGGAGGAGAGTAGATAGTCGAGTTCATCCAGAAAGTGAGTGAGAGGCCCAGGGGGGCGGTACAGAACAATGAGCAGGAGTTGACAGGGAAAGGTTAGTTGGACTGCATGAAATTCAAAGGTACTGACAGAGAGCGAGATGAGATCGGAGGGGACAGAAAAGAGTAAGGAGGGAGAGAGGAGAAGACCCATCCCACCTCCCCGTCCAGTGAGACGCGGGGTATGGGACAGGACGTAGAGAGAGGACAGGGCAGCAGGAGTAACAGTCTTATCAGGGGACAGCCAGGTTTCAGTGAGAGCAAGGAAATCGAGCGAGAGGTGGGAGGCAAAGGCAGAGATGAAATCAGCTTTGTTAGCAGAAGAGTGACAGTTCCAGAGTGCACCAGAGAGTGTGCGGGAGGGGGGGAGAGGCAGAGAAATGAGGTTAGAGGGGTTAGAAGAGCAGTAGCGGAGGGAGGGCAGAGGACGAGGACGGGAGGACAGAACAGGGATGTGAGAGACAGTCATAGCAGGACAAAAGGCACAGTGGGAGCAGTAGGGTGGAGGGTACAGACCTGACTAGTAGAGAGCTTCTTCTAGAGCCCCGTTAGGTTTGGATCTATTGGAACAGCGTCTCAGCGCAGGCCTCCCCTCGCTGGACTCCCACAGCTAGACTCCCGGCTCTTTTGTTGAGGCTCTTCTGTTGGCTGGCGCGTCTGGCTGGCGCTAAAATAGGCTGCTTAATATATATTATAATTTGCCCTGTTACCTCCACTATTCTGTTGTTAGTTTTCACTGGCCTAGTGTAGCCTTTGCTTTCATACTTTTGCCCATTTACAACCATTCTGCTGTAAACAACCAAAGTCAACGGTATCTCTTTACCAGCTTCTCTGAATAGTGTCTGCTCTTCCTGTCCTAAACTACTTTGTACATAGCCTGGACCCAGTAGTGTTATTCCATTGCTTTCATCAGAAGCCTGAAGTTTTGGATAATCTGTTAGTTTTGTGCAGAACTCAGCAATGCTTGTTTTAATATTGTGGATCTCTTTAAATAATGGAATTGCTTTGTAAAGCAGAAATTTGTTAACGACTTGTTTAGCTACAACTTTCGTACCTTTCACTAATTGTAATAATTTACCATTACCAGACTCAAAAACAAATGCTGAATGTGCCCACAGTGGACCCCAGAGTTTCACACTTTTTGCCAAATAAAGCAGAAGATGGACATTTGATGTCATGTTAGCATCACCATATAATGATCGCAGCTTTACTACAAATTTGAGCTGGAGAATATCAGCATTATTCACATCTTGAGGTAAAATCTGAGATTGTAACAGAAGATAAATTGCTTCAACAAGAAGTGCAAAGTGCTTCAGATACCTCTCTGGCAGTATTCCTTTCAGACAGGGCAAACTATAAAATAGTAACCAATTTCTCCATTCAGATGCTTTCCAGTACTTTCGGTCTTTTACTGATCTTGGTAATCGTGCCGTATTCTGCGGTGGTTTAATGCTAAGTAGTCTTGAATCTATGACAGCTAGACATGATGGTGAGCCCAGGAGAGCAACCACCAAGAAAAGGTGTTAAAACCAATCCTCGCCCAGGACAACTGGAAGCTGCTAGAGACTGGAATATGCTGGCAGATGTTGGTCAACGGCTTATTTTTCCACCTGAGATTGCCACCACTAACCTTCGACCAGATATTGTCTTGTGGTCTGGATCAGCACGCCTTGTTCACCTGGTAGAGTTAACAGTGCCATGGGAGGATGCTGTAGATGAGGCGTATGAGAGGAAGAAACTGCGGTATGCTCAACTAGCCACTGAAGCGGAACAGCGAGGATGGAGAGTTCGGGTTTACCCAGTGGAAGTGGGTTGTCGAGGATTTGTGGCACACTCTACAACCCGGTTTCTCAGAGACGTCGGATTCAGTGGCCAAGAGTTGCGTCGCACAGTGAAGAACTTATCTGAAGCAGCAGAGAGGAGCAGCAACTGGCTGTGGTTGAGACGGAAAGATTCTGGCTGGGGACAGGTAAGTAAGCTGGGCTGAGTTGAGTGGGGGACGGAGGGGGGTGATGCTGGGACACCAGAATCACCGTCGAGCCCTCTTGAGGTGTCGTGGGCTAGTCGACGAAACACTGAGGATGGAAGGTGCCCACTTGAAAACCCCAGAGATGTACCCTACTTAGCTCAATCCAGACGGTTGTCATGCTGATGCGCTGGGGAGGCCGCACTTTGGTTGATCCCCGGAGCCAGCATCGCAGCCGTTGTGTGTGCTGATGCGCCAGGGAGGCAAAATAAGCTGATCCCTGGAGCCAGCATTACACTTCAGCCATTAACACCAGATAGAAGGATATCTACATCATCATATGGAAGGAAACGTAAATGGATGGAGACACATATGGATCACATTAGTTTACTGTAAAGCTACGTCTTAGTTGGTGCTTATCTTGGCGAGAGCCGAGTTCAAATCAGCATGAAGTTTTAACATCTACTCTCGTGTAATGGAAATCATGAAGATCTGGATACGTCCAGTGACTGCTGTGAATAGTGCAGCTGGCAACAAGGGAAAGACCTTGTGACAGCCTGGAGAGACAGCTGACAGGAGGAAAGAGACCCCATTGGGGCTGGTAAGGGTTAGCTACCCTTGTCGGCAGTATCCAGCTCTGTGTTTACAGGATGCTGGAGACACCCGCCCAAGGCTTCTAAGAAATTAAAGAGAAAAATACCCCTAGAGTCTGCGAGAGCGGGGGCGGAAGATGACTCAACGTTGGACAACACGGTTAACGACTTAGGAACGGAAACGGATATGAGTATGGAGAGTACTTCACAAAAGACTAGTTCAAGATCTGCAGTTAACAAAGACATGGAACTCCAGGTTTGTGTCTGCGGCTGGAGCAAGGCGACAACGGTCAGGGGTTTGAAGATTCATCAAGGGAGAATGAAATGCTTCAGGGAGAAGGGACAAGGGCCTCGCATTGATCAATACTTCTTACGAAGTCAGTCAAGTCAGTCGAATGAAATCCAGCGACAGGAAGCAAACCACAGTTCGCAGGATATCAGCACCCCTGTCATAGATGTGAGGAGGACTTGCATGGACACAGTTAGTGATGAACCTAATGATCCTTGTGAACCCGGTCAGACAAACCAGCATAAGAGAGAAAAGAACCTCAACGGGCACAAGCCTGGAGTTAAATGGCCAAGAGCTTGTGAGAAAACTGCATGGGACACAGTAAACACAGATCTCTGCGTTGCATTGGAAAGATTAAGTGGAACAGTTGAAAAGAAGCTGGATAAATTTGGGGACATCATCTACGCATATGGAAGTGAGAGGTTTGGAGTTGAAAAAAGGAAGGAAAAAGTACAAACTATTCCTGGAAAGTCTAGACGGCAGCAGGAGATTGAACGCTTAGTTAGAGAAAGGAGACAGCTGAGGAACCAATGGAGAAGAGCAGAACAAAGTCAGAAGGAGGGACTCAATCTCTTACAAAGGGTCATAAAAGATAAGCTTGCAACATTGCGCAGAGCTGAGCGCCTACGGAAACGCTACAAAAAGAAGGAGCGTGCGAGAGCTAACTTTTATAAAGACCCATTCAAATTTGTAAAGAAGTTATTCACCAGTGAGAAGAATGGCACACTAAAAGCATCTAAGGTTGAGCTGGAGAGATATTTGGAGGAAACACATACAGATTCAAAAAGGCAGGAGCCTATGTCAATTCCGTCAGACATCCCACCTATCAATCCACCAGAATACCAAATGGAGGACTGTGCACCTAAGTGGAAAGAAATAGAGCAAGCTGTGAAAAAAGCAAGGGCTTCATCATCTCCAGGGCCTAATGGAGTTCCGTACAGAGTGTACAAGAGTGCTTCAGGAGTTCTACGAATTCTGTGGAAATTGATGAAAGTGGCATGGGAAAAACAGGTTGTACCAAGAGCATGGCGCCGAGCAGGTGGAGTCTTTATACCTAAAGAAAAAAAATCACACAAGCATCAGTCAGTTTCGTCCCATTTCCCTATTAAACGTAGAAGGCAAGATTTTCTTCAGCATTATTGCTCAGAGATTGTCAGCTTACCTATTAAAGAACTGCTTCATTGACACTTCAATACAAAAAGCGGGCATTCCAGGTTTCCCAGGTTGCTTAGAACACATCAATGGCAACAAATTCAATCAGCTAAAAAGGAGAGGAAGGAGCTCCATGTGACATTCCTGGATTTGGCTAATGCATATGGTTCAGTGCCACATGAACTACTTTGGGCAGCATTTGATTTTTTCAGTGTACCGATGACAATAACAAATTTAGTGAAAGCCTATTTTGGAGATTTACAATTCAGTTTTTCAACTTCAGAATTCAGCACTACATGGCAATGCCTAGAGGTTGGAATAATGGCAGGATGCACCATTTCTCCACTGGCTTTTACCATGGCAATGGAAGTAATCATTAGGGCATCAAAATGGGTAGTAGGAGGAGAGCGCTTGGCTTCTGGAATGCGACTACCACCAATTCGAGCATACATGGATGACATGACAACCATGACTACAACAGTAGCCTGCACTAATCAATTATTGGGCAAATTAACCAATAACATTGAATGGGCACGAATGCAATTCAAGCCCACTAAATCAAGGAGCATCTCTATAATTAATGGCAAAGTAGTAGATAAAACATTCTTCATTAATGGTGAGGCAATACCAACAGTGTCTGAGAAGCCAGTGAAGAGTCTTGGGAGATGGTACGACGGGGATCTAAAGGACACAGTTTGTGTGGGAGAAGTTAGACAACAAGCAGTGGAAGGGTTGAAGAGCATAGACAGCTGCGCTCTACCAGGTAAACTAAAACTCTGGTGCTTTCAGTTTGGTCTACTGCCGAGGTTGCTGTGGCCACTGACTGTGTACGAGGTTTCTTTGACAACAGTAGAGAAGCTGGAAGCTTTAATCAGTTCATACATCAGGAAATGGTTGGGAGTTCCACGCTGCCTCAGCAGAGTGGGACTTTATGGTAAAGGAATACTGCAGCTACCAGTCTCTGCTCTAACCGAGGAGTTTAAGTGCGCCAAGGTCAGACTGGAAATGACATTAGTAGAGTCACGCGATAAATGCGTAAGGGAGGCAGCACCTGTGTTGAAAACTGGAAGAAAGTGGGCGGCAAAGAAAGCTGTGGAAGATGCAAAGGCTGCCCTTCGAATTGGTGATATCATGGGGCAAGTTCAGCATGGAAGAGGGGGTCTTGGTTTCAGTTCAACTCCTCCTACATGGCACAAGGCGGCCCCAGCTCAAAGGAGGAAGCTGGTAGTCAACGAGGTGCAAAAGCAGGAGGAGAGGATGAGGTGTATAAAGGCCATTTCCCAGGCCAAACAGGGAGAATGGATGAGATGGGAGAGTGTGGAACAACGCAAGATTGGCTGGCAAGACCTATGGTCAATGGAACAGAGCAGGATCAGTTTCCTCATCAGGTCAACATATGATGTTCTCCCATCACCACAGAACCTAAACCTCTGGGTAGGAGAGGATCCCTCATGTCCTTTGTGTTCAACACCTGCAACATTAAGGCACATTTTGACAGGATGTAAGGTGGCTCTTAGCCAAGGACGGTTTACTTGGCGCCATGACCAGGTGCTGCAATGTTTGGCCTTAGCATTGGAAGACAAGCGTAACATGACCAATAAGTTGCCACCTGTTCCATCAAAACATTACACACAAAAGACAACATTCCTCCGCCCAGGAGAGCAACCACCAAGAAAAGGTGTTAAAACCAATCCTCGCCCAGGACAACTGGAAGCTGCTAGAGACTGGAATATGCTGGCAGATGTTGGTCAACGGCTTATTTTTCCACCTGAGATTGCCACCACTAACCTTCGACCAGATATTGTCTTGTGGTCTGGATCAGCACGCCTTGTTCACCTGGTAGAGTTAACAGTGCCATGGGAGGATGCTGTAGATGAGGCGTATGAGAGGAAGAAACTGCGGTATGCTCAACTAGCCACTGAAGCGGAACAGCGAGGATGGAGAGTTCGGGTTTACCCAGTGGAAGTGGGTTGTCGAGGATTTGTGGCACACTCTACAACCCGGTTTCTCAGAGACGTCGGATTCAGTGGCCAAGAGTTGCGTCGCACAGTGAAGAACTTATCTGAAGCAGCAGAGAGGAGCAGCAACTGGCTGTGGTTGAGACGGAAAGATTCTGGCTGGGGACAGGTAAGTAAGCTGGGCTGAGTTGAGTGGGGGACGGAGGGGGGTGATGCTGGGACACCAGAATCACCGTCGAGCCCTCTTGAGGTGTCGTGGGCTAGTCGACGAAACACTGAGGATGGAAGGTGCCCACTTGAAAACCCCAGAGATGTACCCTACTTAGCTCAATCCAGACGGTTGTCATGCTGATGCGCTGGGGAGGCCGCACTTTGGTTGATCCCCGGAGCCAGCATCGCAGCCGTTGTGTGTGCTGATGCGCCAGGGAGGCAAAATAAGCTGATCCCTGGAGCCAGCATTACACTTCAGCCATTAACACCAGATAGAAGGATATCTACATCATCATATGGAAGGAAACGTAAATGGATGGAGACACATATGGATCACATTAGTTTACTGTAAAGCTACGTCTTAGTTGGTGCTTATCTTGGCGAGAGCCGAGTTCAAATCAGCATGAAGTTTTAACATCTACTCTCGTGTAATGGAAATAATAACATTCTTCATTTGCATACAGCCACAGCTCTGTAAGTTGCCGTGTAACACCCAAGAGCACACAGTGCATGTAGTCTGGAGTAAAGCCCCAGACTATTCCAAAGTAGGGAAGATTAATTAAAGGAGAAGGACCTTTAACTCTGTTGTATATAATCCTTTCTCTTAATGCAGTTTTCATGTCATTCAGCATTCCCCTGTCTGTCCTATCTGCATACTCTACTTCTGAAACTGGGTATTTGACCTGCCCTGAAACCAATATACCAGGGTGATAGCACCAGCTGCAACCAAAGTATCCATTGTACTGTGTAGAATTTTGCATGGCAGGTCTTGCTACAGAATCTACACAGCAACAAATACCTACAATTTTACTCGTTACTATGGTCTTGTCCTTTTTCCTCCATTTTACACCTAATTCTGTAAGCATTTTGGCCTCTTCTACAAAATGCCGAAGAAATATATCGATATTTGGATGCCCCTTGCCAAACCACAAACCTGCTAAAATCAAATGCTTCCCCCTTTCACTGGGAGGTAGTTCATTAATCATTATCTAAATAGGCCATATAGAGAAGGAAGATTAATTAAACACCGGACTGCCATCACAATTGAAATTGTACAAAAAGTTTTCTGGTTTACTTAAAATTGTTCCAGGCTGTGATATCTGCCTATAACATTCGCCATCATAAATGTCACATATAGACTCACGGTTAGTCATTTTTCTGGACATTCTATACGACAACACATCAGTACCATCCAGCTTTTCTAGTAAACATTGAATCTGAGGAGCAAGTGGTACACTTATAAAGAAATTTCCTTCATCCAAGTTGTCTGTGTTACAAACACTGTGACACTGGGGGCATTTTTTCTCTTTTTCATCAAAACCCTTACAGTAATTTCCTACATATGTTTGACAAAATGTACAATAAAAATGAAATTTTGTCAACTCACATGATTTACTAAAAACCTTACTGAAACTATGTTTCGTATCTGGGACAACTTCTCTCTCAAACAATTTGTTAATTAGTTGAAGGAGATCCACTACAGCAACACCAGTAAGGGAGTGCCTCACGGCAAATGTCATAACCATTAAAAGTGCCTCTGCTTTTGTCGTAGTAACAAAATCGCACAGATTGAAATTCAGGTCTGGATTTGACCCCAACATATGTAGGGATCATTTGAGAAACCAGGACCAGGACTTTCCACATTTACCGCTGTTCCAGATGACATGTGTTCTTGATCACTGTCTGGTTCATCAAACTCATCAGGAAGGTCTTGAATATTTACTTCATAAGCCAGTTCTTCACTGTTGTGGCTGTAAGTTATGTCTTCTGTTCCAGCGTGTATCTGTAAAATATGTATTTTAAAAGAGTAAAATTAAAGTGTTTGTATTACTTTATAAAGAATAATTTAGTTTTCACATAATAAGCTGCAGACCCATACCCAGTTGCAGGTATGAGTCCTGGAGCAGCGGCAGCAGTTACCCCTACCCCAGCTACAATATATTATGCATTACTATTTGTTATATTCATGGTGTTTCTTACCGTAGAACAACTGCTGCCTGAGAGTCTGTCAGAATCTCCCACTAACTGTTCTATAGTTTCATCATTCTCAGACTGTTAAATAAAGGCAGAATACATGTAATAATGTTATGTTTTTGTTTTTTGTTGGGGGGGGGGGGGCACAGGATGTTATCACTAGAAATCATTACAGACAACTTGCAATCAATTTGAAATGTGAAATAAACTGCTACTCCTGTTTTATAACTCATGCAAAACTAATGAATGGATACTTACCAAAGGCACCTCTGATAAAGCAATATGATGTTTTCTTTCATGCAGCCACTGTGATGAGCGAGGCCTGTAATCTTCTACTCCAGGTTCTAAATATCTTTTATATTTTGAAGGCCTTTCCATTTTTTTATTCTGCTGAAACATATACAATGTTTTTGTTTACTTTCACTTAACATTTATGAATAACAAGAAAAAAAACTATTAATTTATATTATGAATAACAAGAAAAAAAACTATTAATTCATAATAAAAAATACTAAAAATATTACAAACAAAAGGGTATTAAGGGTATTACGTTTTAATACACTATATACTTTTGTTAAGTATTGTGATTCATTTTTGGTTTAACATACCTTTTGGAAGTTTCTCGAAACCGCTGGCTCCTCTTGTTTCTGTCGTCATTCCCCGTAGTCAGTTAATGGTTGTTACACGCGCGCTACTGATGCAGCTTTACAGTTACAGTAAAATTTGAACAGCTGCGCGAGAAGATTTGGAATTTTCAGACCGGTTCATCTTCACTAAAGGCTAGAAGATAAGTTATGTTACCTCTATGTATTAGTATTTAAAAATAATGTAACTATTATTGTGAAAATTGTAATTTGACTTTTTTCTTGGTAAATTAGGATGTTCGCTTTTGTCAGATACATTGAAGATGATGTACGTGCTGTCGTACCTGCGTCTTTAGAGACTTCAATCCTGAAACGACTAAAGATTTTGACAGAAAGAAAATTTACCAGATTTACTTGACTGAAAGCCAACAAAAACTTCCAGAGGATAAGCATAAACTTAAGCAACATCTGGTTAGTTCTAATAACTATTATAAAGGACAAATTCTATTACTGTCAGGTAAGGACGTTTTATCTTTTTTTTTTATTTAGGGTGAATGGGACAACGAGGTTAAAAGTAAAAGTAGGCTAATAACATAATGACAACATAAAAAATAACTGGGATACTTGTGCAAAGAAAACAAGTTTGGACAATTATTTTGGTAAAGGATATTAATACAATTTCGAATGAATAACTGTTTGCAAAGATGGCATGTAAGAACTAGGCCATATTGAACTGTCTCAAACATTTCCAGATGACGAGAAGGATTTAAAGAAACAAATTTCCAGTGGAAAATGAATCCATGTTCCCAAGGTTAACCATGATGAAGAAATCGAAGAAAATTAATGTTTTAA
This sequence comes from Acipenser ruthenus, assembly GCF_902713425.1. Taxonomy (NCBI): domain Eukaryota; kingdom Metazoa; phylum Chordata; class Actinopteri; order Acipenseriformes; family Acipenseridae; genus Acipenser; species Acipenser ruthenus. The sequence continues at coordinate 97,316,981 of NC_081190.1, read as the reverse complement.
AAATCTGGATCTGGAAATCTCCGCAATGAAACATTCAATGGTAAGTATCTTAATATGTAAAAAAAAATACATAAATAATAATAATAATTTGAAACCCATATATTTATATTTGATCTGTAATGGTTTCTTGTATACTGTGCATTAGGTATTTATTATTTTATTTAATATGTATTTATCTGTAATGGTTTCTTGTGTGGTGCACTATGAAAGGCGCTCTATAAAATAAAGATCGATTGATATATTTCTAAATACATTTTAGCAGGAACAAAAAAGAAAAACCTTTCAGGCACAGAAGCAAACAATGTCGAAAATATTAGAAATAAAAAAGAAGGCAAGGAAAAGAAATCCTCTATTCAGAGAGCCGAAGCGGACGAAAAAGGATTATGTGGAGGAAATACAATCCAGCAGCTCTGACGACTCGGACGTAGACGTTGCACCGTCCAAACCGTTTAAAGAAATGAAAGAAAAATATAATGTAACAGAAAAAAAGTATGAAATCCTAAAAAAACAAAAGAGGAATATGGACGAAGAAATGTCACTGTTGAGAAAAGAAAATCAAACGCCAAATACTGAAACAAGAACCCTGAGGGACCACAACATTAAGTTGCAGAGCAACTTGCTTTGCAGATTTCCAAGAGGTAAGAATTATATTTATGTTTACAGTTTAATTTATTTCATGTAACCCTCCTATTTTGCTCAGAATTTCAGTACATCTGTTATGTTTTGGGTCATTGACATGATGCCATTACAAAGTAGCTTATTTTATATAGTTGTTTAAAATACTCTCTCCAGTTACCCACCAAAACGTTTTAATATGTACTCTTATTAGTCATACTTGAGCACATCAATAAAAAAATGTACTCTTTGTACTGCTAGGCCTACTTGTACTTATAAATGTGCTGGGGTGTATTTACATGTACTTGGCCCCAGGTTTGTTTTCTAGTAACATGTTTTGTTCATTGTTTTGTTTTTCCAGAGTCAGAGCCCACAACATCTGAAAAACCTATTGCTGTCCATGAATGTCCAGCTTCAAAGGAATCGCAATATATTCCTTTTGATTGCATTGATGGAAAAGTAAGCTAAGCTTTACACAATATCCAATTACATAGAAGAAAGGACAAGCTTGTTTCTAAGATACTGAGGCAATACTATAATTCAAAATTAAACCCTGTACCAGGACTATTTGATGAAGTTGTTTATATTATGTAACAATCTATTAATCACATGACAACCAAAGAGCGTGGATAGCAACAAGTTCCCGACAAAGTACAGCAAGCCCATCTGGACAAAACTGGTAAAGAGTTGTCTATGTAACGCAGCTATTGTATTTCAGCGGTACCACTTTAAATTTAACACTTAAAGCACGGCAGTTGGTACTACTCCAACTTGCATGTAAACATAGCCAATATGTGATTAAAACTGTTATTTACATTTGTGTATATTTGTGTATATATATATATTAGTAAGTAGTTTCGAACATCTTTTAAATATTGTTTTATTTTAAATGATTGCTGTAAAAAATAAGAACGATTCTTGTTAAATATATTACTGGTAAGTTATTTCTTATATTTAATTAGATGATTATTTTTTTTCCAATTTTATTGATGTAAACAGATTGAAAACAATGTTATATAATTTTATAGATCTACCTGAAAAATGTAGGCAATAACAAAAGAAAAAAAGGTGTGCATTCCATTAGTTTTATGTTATTGTTGTTAATTACTTTTATTTAGCAGACATAAGTATGTTAAACTGCAATAAAAAAATAATACAATGTCAGAGTTTTTAGTTTTCTCTTATGCTCTACAAATGCAAGGATTTATACAACTCATGATGTGTTGTTGTGTTCAGCACTTCTTATATTATGTGTAACAGTACATTTACCCCTATCAGAAGGAGACCAATAGCTAATTGTAGACCAGTACCAGTAGAGACCAGCAGAGCTACTGGGAGACCAGTACCAGTACAGACCAGTAGAGGTACTGGTAAACCAATAGAGCTACTGGGAGACCAGTACAGACCAGTAGAGGTACAGAAAAACCAGTAGAGCTACTGGGAGACCAGTACCAGTAGAGCTACTGTTTCCAACCCAAACCAGTAGACCAGTTCAGTTGTCCAAAAACCCATTTGAAACCAGTTGCCACAGGTCACCAGTAGAAACCAGTTGAACATTTTCTATTGGAATTAATAATAATAATAATCCTAACAAAAACAATATGCTTCCCCAGCCTACGGCTTGGAAGCCTAATTAGCTCAGATGTAACCAATCGTCTTCAGAATCACATACCAAATTCAGTGGCCTCCACCTGTGTTAAATTGTAGTGATTCACATGATTCAGGATAAATTCGGCAGTTCCTATAGGTTCCCTCTGCTGGGTAGTGCATTTCAAAGCAAAGACTCAACCATAAGCACCAAGGCACTTTCAAAAGAACTCCGGGACAAAGTTGTTTAACGGCACAGATCAGGGGATGGGTATAAAAAATATCAAAGGCCTTGAATATCCCTTGGAGCACGGTCAAGACGATTATTAAGAAGTGGAAAGTTTATGGCACCACCAAGACCCTGCCTAGATCAGGCCTTCCCTCCAAACTGGATGACCGAGCAAGAAGGAGACTGATCAGAGAAGCTACCAAGAGGCCAGAGGCTTTTATGGCCAAGACTGGTCAAAGTGTGCATGTGACAACAATATCCCAAGCACTCCACAAATCTGGCCTGTATGGTAGGGTGGCAAGAAGGAAGCCATTACTCAAGAAAGCCCACCTTGAATCCCGTTTGAAGTATGCAAAAAAACACTCAGGAGATTCTGTAGCCATGTGGCAAAAAGTTCTGTGGTCTGACGAAACTAAAATGGAACTTTTTGGCCCAAATGCAAAGCGTTATGTTTGGTGCAAAACCCAACACAGCGCATCACCCAAAGAACACCATCCCTACTGTGAAGCGTGGTGGTGGCAGCGTCATGTTATGGGGATGTTTCTCATCGACAGGGACTGGGGCACTTGTCAGGATAGAAGGGAAAAAGAATGGAGCAAAGTACAGAGAAGTCCTTGAGGAAAACCTGCTGCCCTCTGCAAGAAAGCTGAAACTGGGACGGAAGTTCACCTTTCAGCATGACAACGACCCAAAGCACACAGCCAAAGCTACACTGGAGTGGCTAACGAACAAAAAAGTCAATGTCCTTGAGTTGCCCAGTCAGAGAGCCCCGACCTAAATCCAATCGAAAATTTGTGGCATGACTTGAAGACTGCTGTCCATCAACGCTCCCCAAGGAACGTGACAGAGCTTGAACAGTTTTGTAAAGAAGAATGGTCAAATATTGCCAAATGTAGGTGTGCAAAGTTGGTAGAGACCTATCCCAACAAACTCACAGCTGTAATTGCTGCCAAAGGTGCTTCCACCAAGTATTAACTCAGGGGGGTGGAGACTTATCCAATTATGATCTTTCAGTTTTGTATTTTTAATATATAACTTTTTTCCCCTTAACAGTGTGGAGTATGGTGTGTAGATAAGTGGAAAAGAATCCTCATTTAAATGCATGAAACTCTAAGGCACTGACCCAACAAAATGTGAAAAAAGTTCAAGGGGGTGTAGACTTTCTATAGGCAGTGTATATATATATATATATATATATATATATATATATATATATATATATATATATATATATATATATATTTTAGCTCAAAGAGCCAGCTGCCCTATATATATATATATATATATATATATATATATACAGTGCCTTGCAAAAGTATTCATACCCCTGACCAATTCTCTCATATTACTGAATTACAAATGGTACATTGAAATTTCGTTCTGTTTGATATTTTATTTTAAAACACTGAAACTCAAAATCAATTATTGTAAGGTGACATTGGTTTTATGTTGGGAAATATTTTTAAGAAAAATAAAAAACTGAAATATCTTGCTTGCAGACGTATTCAACCCCTGTGCTGTGGAAGCTCCCAGTTTACACCGATGAAAGAAATTGCCTAACGAGGACACAATTACCTTACCATTGGCCTCCACCTGTGAACCATTAAAGTTTCTGTCACATTTTCTGGATAAAAAACCCACTGTTGAAGGAGCATTGGTCAGGCTGTGAATCTGAAGGAAAATGAAGACCAAAGAGCATTCTACAGAAGTTAGAGATAAAGTAATACAAATGCATAGATTAGGGAAAGGGTACAAAATAATATCCAAGTGTTTGGATATCCCAGTGAGCACAGTTGGATCAATAATCAGGAAGTGGAAGCTGCATCACACCACCCAGGCACTGCCAAGAAAAGGCCGTCCCTCAAAACTCAGCGCTCAAACAAGAAGACTTGTGACAGAAGCCACAGAGAGGCCAACAATCACTTTGAAGGAGCTACAGAGTTCAGTGGCTGGGAGTGGAGTAATGGTGCACCAGTCAACCATATCAAGAGCTCTGCATAACACTGGCCTGTATGGGAGGGTGGCAAGAAAGAAGTTGTTACTCAAAAAGTACCATCTGAAAGCACATCTGGAGTTTGCCAGAAAGCATGAGAGTGACCCAGCTGCGATGTGGGAAAAGGTTTTGTGGTCAGATGAGACCAAGATAGAGCTTTTTGGCCAAAACTCAAAGCGCTATGTGTGGCGCAAACCTAACACTGCCCATGCCTCAAGACACACCATCCCTACAGTGAAGTATGGTGGTGGCAGCATCATGCTGTGGGGATGCTTCTCATCAGCAAGGACTGGGCATCTTGTTAAAATTGAAGGAAGAATGCATGGAGCAAAATACAGGGAAATACTGCAAGAGAACCTGCTTCAGTCCGCTAAAAAACTGAAGCTTGGGAGGAAATTCACCTTTCAGCAGGACAATGATCCCAAGCACAAGGCCAAAGCAACATTGGAGTGGCTCAAGAACAAAAAGGTGAATGTCCTACAGTGGCCCAGTCAAAGTCCTGATCTCAATCCCATTGAGAATCTGTGGCACTATTTGAAAATTGCGGTCCACAAGGGTCGTCCAACCAACCTGAACAGCCTGGAGCAAATCTGCCAAGAAGAATGGGCCAAAATCACTCCGACACTGTGTGCAAAGCTGGTACATACTTACCCCAAAAGACTTAAAGCTGTTATTGCAGCGAAAAGTGGCTCTACCAAATATTAATGTGTGGGGGTTGAATACTTATGCAAGCAAGATATTTCAGTTTTTTATTTTTCTTAAAAATATTTCCCAACATAAAACCAATGTCACCTTACAATAATTGATTTTGAGTTTCAGTGTTTTACAATAAAATATCAAACAGAACGAAATTTCAATGTACCATTTGTAATTCAGTAATATGAGAGAATTGGTCAGGGGTCTGAATACTTTTGCAAGGCACTGTGTATATATATATATATATATATATATATATATATATATATATATATATATATATATATATATATATATATATATATAGGCTATTATTCTTACTAAACAGGAGTAATTGTCTCATTATTTGATGGCCATATTATTTTCATCGTTATTTTATACATTACTGAAGGTGAAATATTTGTGGGGGTTTAAGTTTTACATTTAAAACGTTAAACACTCAACACGTAAACACTTTATTAAACCCCACAAATAACTCACCTTTCGTACTTCAGTTGGATTAATTTGCTAACATTTTCTTGGTTAGCTACTTAAATTGATTGATTACTTTGTAGTTTTATTTCCCCTTCCATTATTTTTATTAAAATGGTTAAATTGACCAGGTGCTTGTAAACTTGTACGTTCATAGAAAACTTTTAAAACTTTTACCAGTTTACCGCAGTTTCATGTGTATGACTATGAGTACAGGAGCAGAGAGGGAAATTGCTTCTCCGGCTCTCTCCTGTCAAGTTCAAGTTCTTTCCTGTCAGCGTAGATGTTGTCATGTGACTCCTCCTTGCTCACTGATTGGATACTTGTCCTGGGCGATCGCATCCGATTGCAAGAAAATAGAGCCCCGCTCGATAGCTTGCGACAGGATGCAATCCACTCGAGCCCGATTGCACGGTGCAATAATGATGCGATAACCCTGCAATCACGGGCTGCAATGAGTGCAGGGGCTGTTCTTCAGTTCTTGTTGCCTGCCATAGACATATGTAATGTAGGTTAGATCAGCCACAGTGTCATTATATTAAATGCATGTCCCATCTAGTGCACAGCAGTGTATTTCCAGCAAAACTAAAGCACCGGCTCTTACGTCTATGAACACACTTTGGCTGATCTAGCCTGGGTTACATATAGAGTCAACAGACCTGGGCTCAGTTACAATTGGAACCGACGAATTCGTAATTCATTTCAATGTAAATGGAACTGTGGTTGTAGTTAAACCTTGGCACACCTGCATAATTGTAATTGTAATTATACCAGATCCATTACAGTTCAGTTACACATTTATTTGTTATTCTATCATTCATTTTGTTTAACCGCTTGTGGTGACCCCATTTGTTTGACCTTTAACTCTATTGACCCTTTATTAGCATCACAAATACAGTACAATGAGTTACAAAATAGAGAAGGTTTAAAGGTGACAGTGTTAAGTAAGATCTGCCACATTAAGATCATTAAAATAGACTTCACCACCAAAAATAAAGGTTCAGTAGCTTAATGGCTATGTAAACAATACAACAGATTTAAAGTCCTGGCTCCGTATCACAGCTAGGCAGGGCCAGATTAACCTATACACAAATTACGCTATAGCATCGGGCCCCCAGCAGAATTGGGGCCCCCGCGAGGTTGCCGTTTGTTTGGGACATACTGGCCCACACACACAGGAAGAGGTGGACAGATACTTGCTTTCGGTTAATTTTGTTCTTTTATGACGGCTAGCTTTTTTTTATGTCTGTGATCCATACTGAATCATTTTGTATTCTATGTTCTCACGGATGTTTGAATGTTAATTAAAATGATCATTAACAACAGTGAGATTTAATTATTATCACTCGCATGTGATTTCTGTCATACAAGGCAATAAGCATACACAGTTTAACAAACCTCATGCCCAGCTATAAAAAAGCCTAAAGTGCTCAGATAAGTTATCTAATTCAATTCAAAGACGCTTTCACATTATTATTGATTGGTACTGAAAAAATGCGTAAATTGAAAACAAAGTAAAAGTTAGGAAATATCATCTTGAAGGTTTTTAACGGGTTCCTGACAGACGGTGCACTGACAGATTTCAAACTTTGCATATTTCTATGCTGATGATGCTCAGATCTTCCTCTCCCCCCCCCCCCCCCCCTCCCCCCGACCCCATGGATGCTCTCGCATCATTTCAAACTCAACCTCTCTAAATCTTTTCTTCCCCCTCCTCTGATCTATCTCCATTCCTCTGGAATCTACCACGCTCCGTCCACCCTCCTCAGCCAAGAACCTCAGAGTAACCCCGGACCCCTGCCTCTCCTACTCCCAGCACATCTCCACTCTAGCCCGTACCTGCCGATTTCTTCCTGAGCAACATACAAAGAATCTGACCCTTCCTCACGAACTACTCCACACAACTCCTCGTCCAGGCCCTGAATGTATTTGCTTACGATTGTAAGTCACCCTGGATAAGGGCGTCTGCTAAGAAATAAATAATAATAATACTCTCCCTCTGTGTCTCTGTGTCGCTTCTCCCACGCTACTCCACTGGCTCCCAATCACTGCTAGCATCCAGTTCAAGACTCGCCTACCGATGCCTTGACCAGACTGCACCCAGCTACCTCCAGACCCTCATCTCTCCCTACCCGACCTCTCCACTCCACCTGCACTAGAAGACTGGCTGTACCTCCTCTACGCTCCCCTGCCCCCAGAGCCCGCTACTTCTCCACCCTCGCCCCGCAATGGTGGAACGACCATCCTACGGATATCAGAACTGCACAGTCCCTGACCACCTTCCGGCGCCTCCTCAAGACACACCTCTTCAGACAACACCTGTAAAACTCAGCTCTTCCCTTCTGGACAATATAGCACTCTGCCTTTAATGCACTTTAACTTGCACTTATCTGCTCCCTATTTTACTGTATTTAATCCTGCACATAACCCAATCTGTTGTACTTTGTATTTCACCTGCACTCGTATCTAACCCTGATGTAACTATTGACACTGTTCTCTGCTCTTGAACTGCCCCAATATCAAATCGTACTGTGTTTTGTATTTGCTTTTATTAGAACTGAAGTCACTGTATTTTGTATCTTGCTCTTAATTGTACTGTAATTCTTGATATATATTTTTTTGTATACAACTGTAAGTTGCCATGGGTAAGGGCGCCTGCTAAGAAATAAGAAGAAGAAGAAGAATATAAATTAGCTTTTTAGTGGGCTTGTTTGTATCCAAATATCTCAAAGGGAGCTTAAAGCAACCCACGAAACATGAGTGAGTCTCAACAGGGCTGACGGACCACCCTTTAGTGTATGAACTCTCCTTAAGAGTGTAGAAAACATAAAGCGTGTTCACAGTGCTGTATTGGGGTATAACCACGTGGAACTGTATAAGAACAATATAGGCTATGTTATGCAATAACTGCAGACAGATGGACACACTGATGACGTTTCTCAAATTTTTATATGGCAGCTTCACAATCGGGAAAATATATATTTGCCCCTCCATAATGAATTATAAAGTGCAACGCCAACCACATTGAATATAAAAGTTGTTTTTTAAAAAAAAGCAATTCTCAAGTCTGCAAAACAAAAAAGTGCCTAATTCTGGTTTGAAACTGGAAAATTAATGGTTACCATGCACAGGCATGATGGAAAATATAGTAAAGCGACTGCAACTGTATTTATCACCTCCTTTGTTTTAATTTTTTTGTGCAAACTCCATGGCCGAACATGTAATTAAGAAAAATAAAACTGTGCTCAGTTCTTCTCAGTGCTGTGAAAGAGCGTGCTGGAAATGTCAGCTCCGCGCTCCACTCCAGCAACTGCCCGCTCCACTCCCCCGCTCCATATACAATTGGCTTGCTCCACTCCGCTCACACTCTCTGTCCCCAACACAGGGCCTGATTAACCAATATGCCAATAACACCATTCGCCATAATATGCATAGAGCCCCCAAAATATGGGTTAGCATAGGGCCCCCACGTCCTTAAATCCGGCCCTGCAGCTAGGAACAGAAAACTGAAATCAGAAACATTAAGAGTCACGTTATCCTACTTCGTACAGAAGCTTTTTAAGCCTCAATTAAAAAAATTTTGCACCTAAAAATGAGCAGCATCTACACTGTTTTATTAAGGATATTGCCAAAAATAATATCGTAAAAAAACTTATGCTTTTTATAGTCAAACAAGTGATGTAAATGTAAGAAAATTGTGCCAGACTGTAGAAAATGCTTCTGGTCTCTCTCACCTCGAGTGGTGTGAAAATCGGCAATTTGTGTGAAATACCAGGGACGCCAAAACAAGAGTGTGCTGTCTCAAGGAGGCTATAAGAAATTAAACCCGATTCATTCAGATAACAGTAGATTGCTGCTCACCATTTTCCTCTACTATATTTTATAATTAGGGTTAGGCGTTTCCAGTTTATTCAGAATTTTATGAAAAATTACAGGATTTTTTTTTTTAACTGGTCGGTTTTTACTGATTTATACACGATTTTTGTCTATTGTTCAATATTTTCCAGGTACTATATTCTAGGAAATACACAATATTTTGATTAAAATATGGTTTTATTTTGACTCCGACATTGTAATAAGCAGCCCTACACTGTATAATTGTAGGATACAGCAGACGTTTAGATGTCAGAGGATAAAGTAACGTTCAAACATGGTTCTCTGTCACTTACACAAACACATTATCACCTGATTAGTGTAACAACCTCAAGAGGTGGGGGGCCCCTTTAAAAATCTCAGAGGACCTCCGTGATGGACGTGTGGCGAGGACGCTGATTGGACAGGGGGCCAAGGCTAACAAGAGGTCTCCTCCAACTGGGTATGAGAAGCGAGAGGGGGTGGGACAGTATATAAGAGTGGCAGGGATGCCAGCCAGCATACCAGCCACCATGCCAGCCAGCAAGCCTGCCCACTGATCAGCCCAGCCATCTGCCTGCCAGCATACCCGCCTGCCAGCTACCATGGTGCATGGTGTTGTGAAGGTGACCCCGGAACGAACCAACATCGTCACGACGGTCCAGGGGCCACTGCAGGAAGTACCGGCTGACAAACCGCGACAGCTGCAGGCAGCTGACCCAGAACTGGGCACTGTCATGGCCAGACTGAGTGAGGGCCGGCGGCCTACGTGGGAAGAGGTAAAGGGCCTTGTAGGACAGTGGGACAACTGAGCCTGCATATGACGGGATCCTGTGCCGTCTTTGGCGTCATCTGCGGACCACTGGCAGGTGGTGGTTCCCACCGTCCTGAGGGAGCGGGTATTACAGGCCATGCGTGGGGCACCAGCAGCGGGACACTTTGGGGTGACCAAGGCCCTGCAGAGGTTGAGGGCCTTCTGCTATTGGGGCTACTGCCGGAGGGACGTGGAGACGCATGTCCAGAGATGTAACGCCTGTACTGCTTGGAAAGGCCCGTCTGGACACAGTCACGCACCCCTCTTCAGCTCTACCAAGTGGGCACGCCACTGGAACGGGTGGCCATTGACGTGTTGGGCCCCTTTCCCAAGTCCACAGCAGGAAACAAGTTAATTCTGGTCGCCATGGACTACTTCTCCAAGTGGCCTGAGGCCTATGCCCTGCCGGATCAGTGTGCAACCATCGTCAACCACCCCACTTCACCCACAAAGCGACGGTATGGTTGAGCTGTCCAGCTCGCACTATGGACCAGTCGAGATCAGCGGGACTGGGACCAGTACCTACCCTTGGCCCTCCTGACATACAGTGATGCAGGAGTCCACAGGGTGCACTCAGGATCTGGTCATGCTGTGAAGGGAGCTGCGGACCCCGGTGGATCTCGTATTCAGATGGCCCCCAGGAGAGGAACAGCACTCCCGAGCAGGGCGTGAATATGTCTAACACCTCCAGGACCGGCTCGACGAGGTTCACCAGTTCGTGAGGGACCACCTCGAGGGGGCTGGCATGCAGTAGAAGGCGTCCTGTTGATTGAATTGTTTTGGAAGATGAATCAAAATGAGAAGCAAATTGAAAATGAATTATGATCTGTTTTTATGCTTAGTATTTTTAATAGATGCATGTAATTGAGATATTTAATTGATATCATGTCGATTGACTTAGAACTAATCATTAATTAGATTTGAAACATTGGATGTCAATTTCTAACTTAATTGTGATCGTTAGAATGTTAACAATATAGTCTATATAGTCTTAATCATTTGTGAACGGTGATACATGTTTTGTGCTAATTAATTGATATCTAGATAAGTGCAATTCATTTAATGATTTGATCATATATGTATATAAGCTAGGGTGGTTCCCTTAAATAGTCATAATAATTAACTACCTGACGAAGACACATTGTGTCGAAACGCGTCATGTTTTTTTGTTTTGTTTTGAAAATAATGTCTGTTCAATAAAATATATTTTAATCAGAAATTGACAGAGTGCGCGACCAAGTGTGTCTCTAACTTGGTGGATTGCAAAATCAACAAGAAAAATACGGTTTGTTCAACTGCACAAAATTAATGATTGTTACCAATATCTAACTGAGACAGTTCCTTAATTATTGACATTGCCTTATATTGGTCAGCACCACTGTTAAATATTAAGCATTGTAGGGCACAGACAGTATCTATCTGCTGGGAATATATATATGAAAGATTACTCTCTTTGACTGGGCTTTCTTCACATTGACACAAACACATAAAAGTCTATTTTTCCATGATATCCTGATTCTAAATATTGACATGGTGCTAATACATAACTGCCAAGAGGTCAGTTAAAAAGGGGTTTGAAAAAAATGTGTAGCTATTTACATTTTAAAAGGAAATAGGCACATAAAATGAAGCCTGTACTGTCATCTGAATTAAGCCCCCTGCTCTTACCAGCCGCTCAGCAGCAGTACTGTCATCTGAACTAATAAAGCCCCCTGCTCTTACCAGCCGCTCAGCAGCAGTACTGTCATCTGAACTGATAAAGCCCCCTGCTCTTACCAGCCGCTCAGCAGCAGTACTGTCATCTGAACTAATAAAGCCCCCTGCTCTTACCAGCCGCTCAGCAGCAGTACTGTCATCTGAACTAATAAAGCCCCCTGCTCTTACCAGCCGCTCAGCAGCAGTACTGTCATCTGAACTAATAAAGCCCCCTGCTCTTACCAGCCGCTCAGCAGCAGTACTGTCATCTGAACTAATAAAGCCCCCTGCTCTTACCAGCCGCTCAGCAGCAGTACTGTCATCTGAACTGATAAAGCCCCCTGCTCTTACCAGCCGCTCAGCAGCAGTACTGTCATCTGAACTAATAAAGCCCCCTGCTCTTACCAGCCGCTCAGCAGCAGTACTGTCATCTGAACTGATAAAGCCCCCTGCTCTTACCAGCCGCTCAGCAGCAGTACTGTCATTTGAACTGATAAAGCCCCCTGCTCTTACCAGCCGCTCAGCAGCAGTACTGTCATTTTGGTACCGGTACTGAATATTCCATGAGGTAAAAAAAAAATAAAATGAAATGAGTATAAAACAATGCCATTTTTTTTTTTTTTTTGAAAATGTCAAAAGGTAACTACCTTTCTGACCTGCTTCAAGAAAAAATAACCCAGGGCAAGTTTCTTGTAGGCCATCCCGTATTCCTCCGAGGCCCTGAGGAAAGGGGGAGAAAAACTGTAGTTACAATGAAAGAAACGACAACAGTCTGAAAAAGAAGGATTTACAGGCATCAAGTGTGGATACATTTAACCCTTTGCTGCCCAGTGTCCAATATATTTGGCATTGGGAAAACATGCATTAAATAGGCATGGAAACATACCCAGGACAGTAAAGGGTTAAATGTATTAGATTCTGTTCCTGTTAGGGTGGGGGGTGTACTAATAAAGACGTTTTGAAGGCAATTAGCTAAAGTAACAGATTTGTATCTACATTATATTGGAACCACTGCTCATACTGCTTAATGTCCACAACACAGAACATGATTTTGCTCTCAAAGATCAGCGATATGTTTTGGTAGACTAAATACAGTTGATACTCATAGAACTGTTCTATGCTGTTTGTGAATAAGGGCACAGTTTCAAAACTATAATTAAATAGACCTGCAATACAACAGACCTAGCATACCTGCAGATTTGTTTCAGATTTGGGTTTAGCTCAGTTGTCCTGAGGTTGTCAGCTCTTCAACCAGTTCAGAAAGCTTCTCTCTCCTTGATGATCCAACTCTTTAAAAGTGATAAAAAGAAACAAATAAATATTAAAGAAATGTGAAAAAGTAGGGAAAAAAAAGTCACCACATGGGGTACTTCAATTTTAAAAATAGCAAGTTAGTTAAATTCAACAGGATTAATTATTATCAGCACTAATTTATGAAGGTAAATTACTAAACAACTGCAAAGAAGTAACTTTTTGTACCTGACAAAGACAAATACATTTAAATTCACGTTGTTCATTTTTTTTTCTTTCTTCAAATTATTTAAATTGGGTTCATTATGACGTTGGGACAAGTCAGTACATTTATAGAAAAAAATGTTTTGTGAATATCATATCATCAAGAAAAAAGTCTGGTGTACATTCCTTACAGGTACAGGTACAGGTACAGGTACACACACACGTATATATTTAACAATGTATGACTTAGTTACTGTGTTGAAATAATTGAACTTGCCTTATATTGTCCAAAACGGTCGTATATGAATGTACTTGAGTTTTAGAAATATAATAGGTCTAAAATTTGTTTTTATTCTATTATCAAAAACATGTACGTCAACAAATTTCAGATAATCGTTTTTACGTTTGAAAGTGTGGACTATTATTATTACAATACCTCTCACAGTCACACAGACTCTGTAATAAAACAAATTGGTTATCTTTTCCAGCAGGTTTGAGACAATATTATTGTCAATAACCCGTTAATTATTATTTCCCATTGTAACGCTATAACTAGGTCTTTTCATTTGGCGACCAAACAACAGTCTCCTCATGTTGTTGTTGTTTAATTGCTTATTCAAATAAGGGCTATTTTGTTCCACCGGGACTGTTTCATCCTTGCGAGGAGGGACAGTAGTACAGGCAGCTGAACAGGAAATACTATCGAGCTACATCAGTAGTGGTGGAGCGCCCCCTGCTGAAAAAAAGGGATATATGTAATACTATTTGTAAAGGAGATTACAGCAACAGCATGTACGGTAAAACTTCGCTTAACAAACCATTAAGTGCGAAATTCGTTTTTCTATGAAGAAAAAAAAATCATAACATAACTTTGGAATTTGATACATTACATTTAGACATAACCATTGCGATTAACATATTGGAGTAAGTTATCATAACAATATAGTTAAAGAGAAAATTAAAATGACAGGTAAGCCGGTAAAAAATGCTCCAAAAAGGCCCCTTTACAAGTAATGCATTTTTTCCTAGTCTTGATCCACCTTAAAGACATTATCCTTGTATTCAGCATTGAGACCACAATCTGCAGTCCTAAATGTACAGTTTTTTAACCTATGTAAAACTTAATTTCTAATAAGACCAACATCCTGTGAAGTAACAACACTTTTTATTTAAAAACAAGCTGATAAATTGGATGCATCATGGTGTAACTCACTAAATCGGGACAGCCTGCATAAAAGACAAGTCAAAACAATAACAAGAAAAATGGCTAGACTGTTCAAAAAAAGGATTAACCGGTGTAAATGTATGGGTTAACCCAGGGGTAGCCAAATGTTACCTTTCCACTCCTGGTCTTTGTTCAAACTCTGTTCTAATTTGAACCAATCTGAACCAATCAAACCTCCATTCTGACAAATAGTTAATAAACCTGGAGTGGAATCGCTTTCCAGGACCGTGATTGGACAGCCCTGTGCTAAACTGACAACTTTTTAAATAGCCAAAACCCCCACAGTATTAATCTGTTTCAATAAATTCCATCTACAGAGTCCCTTCAATAGTAAAGCCATTTTTAAGACCACATTATGTTTATCCCTCATCTGGCCTTAAGAGGTTGTACTGTAGTTAGTTTAAAATGATGTAGCACAGGCTTTTTGTATAAATGGGCATAACAGCATATCTGATACTAAAGCTGGTAGTAAGCATTTGTTTGGCAGGTGCTTCTGTATCCAAGACTGCTAAGGACATTCTCTAGCACAAATGGTATGTATATCTGTGTGTGTGTGTGTGTATGTAACAATTGTGTGTATGCAATCTGGAGGTGCCCAGTCAATCTTTCCAGCCATGTGTCATGCTTATACGCACCAAAAGAAGTGTTTATTCAATTGTGAAGAAAGTCATTTTGGATATTCTTAGCATATGCTATTGGAAGTGTGTCAATGTTGGGGTATTGGAGGCATCTGTCTGTCTGCATGTTAAACTTACTTAACATCCAAGGGAGAGCAGACGATGCACCCGGGAAAGTAGCCCAGGCAGGAACTGCCTCTCCTTCCCCTCCCCTGGAAGAAGAGTCGCCATTCCAGGCGATCGGCAGACTCGGAGCAGATGGAAAAAAGTGCAGTATACTGCTACGGGACAGATCATGGGGTCAACCCCCCGAGGCAGGCACCACGTCTGAAAGACGCCCCACTTGTACACGTACTGGGAACACATGGACACTGCTCTGGCATTTTGCAGGGTGTTAATAACCCGATTGGACAGACCCAGATGGCTCAAATGCAGCTGTTCAGGGGCCAGACCCAGAGCTGCTTGATGGGTCGGGATGCCATAAGGTCCCCCACGCCTGACTGAGCAGGTAGCAGCACTTTGGCAGTCTCCACGTCTGGCCGCTGAGGAGCTGCATCAGGGCTAAAACATTAGGTTATTTTGTAATTGTTAATATTCCTTACTTGAAAGGGAACATTAGGTTATTATCATAACCCTAGTTCCCTGAAATAGGAATATTAACCATTACTTTTTCATCAAGAATTGTGACCAAGAACGCTGCGACCTCGAAACTAATGGTTAATATTCATATTTCAGGGAACCAGGGTTATGATAATAACCTAACGTTCCCTTTCAAGTAAGGAATATTAACAATTACAAATGGGTGAGTATACCCAAGCTGTCACAAGGGCATGGTTGTAAAAAGTGAGCTAGAAAGCTAAGCCAAAACCGTCTTGTGCTTGTTAATCAATATCCCAGCAATGACTGGAATGAAACATTTTTAGGATGAACTCACCTCTAATGTTCTGTTGTGAGGGTGGACTGGGAAGCTGCCCTGCACTCCAGTGCCAAAATCAGGGTTCTGCGGATCCACAACATTCAGTCGGTAGAACCTGGTAAAGGTATGGGGGGAATCCCACACTGCTGCACTGCATATGTCCTGGACAGATGCACCCTGGAACAAAGCCCATGAAGTCACCTAGCCCCTGGTGGAATGGCCGGTGAGCTTCTCTGCTGGAGTCAGATTGGCCAGTTCATAAGCAGTCTTAACTGTGCCTGTCAACCATTAGACAGACGTTGCTTAGACAGGGCCTGTCCCTGGGACCCGTAACAGACAAAAAAATAGTTTTGACTGCCTCCAACCTTTAGTCCTGTCAACATAAGACGCTAATGCCCGCACTGGGCAAAGCATATGGAGCTGGCGCTTCTTGTCATATTGGAAAGGGGGAGGGGGATGGGGGAAGCCTCCAATTCCACCGACTGGTTGACATGAAAAGCCGAGATGGTCTTTGACAAAAAGGCATGGTTAGCACAAAGGGTAACCTTTGTCCTGGCCTCTTAAAAAATTAGACAGGCTTTCAATACTGAGAATGCTTGCATTTCACTCACCCGCTTAGCGGAGGTGACTGCAAGCAAGAACATCACCTTGAAAGACAAAAATGTTAGCTCAGCTGTGCATGGGCTCAAATGGAGGTTTCATCAGTGCATTAAGCACTACATTCAGCCTCTAACAAGGAAATATGTCCTTCACCGATGGCCTAAGCTGCCGAGTGCCTTTCAAAAATTGCCCCGCCAGGAAGTGAGCTCCTGGGGAGTCTGAATCAACTTTTACATGGCAAACCAAAATGGCTGCCAAATAGACCTTTAAAGTAGAGGAGGATTTCCCTGCATGGAAAAGGTCCTGTAAAAATTGCAGTATAACTGCCATAGGGCATGTTGTGGGTTCGAAACCACGAGACAAGCAACACGCTTGGAACACTCCCCATTTGGACCCATATTGGGAACGTGTAGAGGCTGCCCTGGCGTTTTGTAGGGTGTCAATCACCCTGTTCGATAACCCCAGACGGCTCAAATGCAGCTGGTCCCTGAAGCTGTTGGCACAGGGATAAAAACCAAGGCATATGCAATAGCAAGCAATGTACATTTGTACATTGTACAGCTGCTAAAGACAGTAAAAGGACTGCCAACAAGGCCTGCTTGCTACCAGAATGGGATGGGAACACCGTTCGGTAGCAGTCCGGAACCAAACGGAACCGAGCAAACTTTGTCCCCATCAGGCACGTGGGCCTGTGGGAAACTGCTGCCCAGAGCTTCTCTATTCCCAGGTGCGTGGCTCTCCCTTTGCAAAGAGCCATGGGGTGAGGACGCAGCCACCGCTCTATGAGCAGGTGATGGGGAAGAGTGCTCTGTAGAGCTGCAGGAGAAGCGTTTCTCCAACGTACCCTTGGACAATGCACACAAAACTCGCAGAAATGCAGTTTACTAGTGCCTCCTTTGCATGCTGCTGCCTCAGGCAGGAAGAGCATTTTGTTGTCCACAGGCAGGCTGGCCTTGCATGTGTCACATGGAAAAAACCTGGGCATAATGCAAATAGCAAGCAATGTACCATAAGAATGTACAGTTGCTGCCTCAGCTTGCTAAAAACAGCAACTGGACTATAAATGAGGCCTGCTTGGTACCAGATTGGGGATTCTAAAACCTTGGTTGGTAGCAGGTCGGAACTGGGACTGTACTGGAATGGTACGGAGTCGGTTTGGTATGGGTTTGGTGCCTGTAGCACAGGGTTGGTACAGTACTGTACAGTACTGTTGCTGCCCAGAAGGGGTGTCTGCTCAAGCAGTAACTCCGCTGTACAGTAATGCAACAAGACGGACCCTCTATAGACCAGAGCACCTGCAAGGCCGCAGTGGCCCTTTTGATCAATGGCATAAGCTCTGCCGTTACAGGGAGAGCTTAGCCTCAGGAAATGTCCTGTCTGACTCCATGTCCTCATACGGGAATGCCAGCTCCTAGAGACGCAAAGCGCCTTGGAGAAATGCACACAAAACTAGCAGAACGTGGTTTGATGTAAATAGTAAACAATGTACAGTAAGACTGTACAGTTGCTGCCTCAGCTTGTTAAGACAGTAATTGGACTGTCAACAAAGCCTGCTTGGTACTAGATAGACAGGCTGGCTTTGCATGTGTCACATGGATAACCCTATGCATTATGCAAATACAGTCGCTGCCTCAGCTTGTTAAAGACTTACAAGGTAATAGAAAAAAATAGATAATACTTATCAACACACTCCGATGTATTCGGGTTCAGTTGAAAAGGAAAATGGCAGTGTTGTCAGTGTACGTAGCTCTCTTATGCTTTCGGGGGCAGAGCAGCAGCTATGTCGCACTGCTCTGACGAGAATTATTTGGTATAAGTTTTGTTCAGGTGTTTTAAAGGGAAACACCCATTTGTAATGGTTAATAGTCCTTACTTGAAAGGGAACCAGTCTCCTGGACCAATTAGGGGCTATTAAGAGCACCTTGGCCTGGTCCTGGATTTTCTCCAGACACAGTGGGAGCAGGGTGAGCAGTGAGAAGACATATAACAATTACCTCGGCCACTGGTGTGACAAGGCATCTATCGCCAGCAGGTCCCCGTCTCTTTTTATGGAGAACCAGAGGGGACAGTGGGTCGATTCCTGGGAGGCAAAGATATCTATCTGTACTCTCCCAAATCTGCCCCAGTTTATCACCGCAGGCAGGTGTACTGCCCGCAGTGAGAGGAGGTTCTCGTGTGCCCAGAGCAAAAGCTTGTGGGGCATGCGATGGAGACTGGGAGATCTCAGGCCACCCTGTTGGTTTATGTACGCCACCACTGTTGTGTTGTCTGTATGGACAAAAACACACGTCTCCGTCGAATCTCCTGCATTGTTAACATTTTGAACCTCCTTTGGCTGAGATACAGGTTGACCTGTCTGAGGTCAAGGATTGGTCTGAGGCAACCATCCCGCTTGGGCACTAGGAAGTACCTGGAGTAGAACCCTTCCTCCAACTGGTGGGGGTCTATAATATGAATAGCCTGTTTCTGCAGCAGAGCTGCTACCTCCTGAGGCACCACCGAGGCAACCTGTGGGTCTGTGACTGAATTTACAGTCACGCCCCAAAGGGAGGGGGACCATGCTTGAACTGTATTGAGTAGCCTGTCTGAACTGTAGTAAGCACCCAGATGTCCGTGGTGCGCTGACGCCAATACTCCAAAGGGGCCCTGGGCCTGTGGCAGCAAACCCCTAGGGCTTCTGCCTCTGTGCCGGGCGGTGGAACCTATTGTAGCCTCCATGGTGAGCCGGTTCTGAACACCACCTCTGGCAACAGGCGCAGCCGGCTGTGGCAGTCTTGGAGGCTGCTGGGGCCAGTTTGCCGCTGGTTTGCACACTGGGGATGGTCGCTTGGGAAGCAAGTGCAAAAGCTCTTTCATGGATTCCCGCGTGCAGTAAGAAAGTTGCAGCATCTCGTCACCGCAGGACCAAAGGTATGCCCTGGTGTAATAGTGGCATCTAACAGCGGTGCTTTGTCCCCATCAGGCAAGCATGTCTGGAAAAGCTAAAGCTGCCTGCATGCGGCTACCAGCGCAGCCAGGTTTTGACCTACAGCCTGTCTGTTCAGTTTTGACAGACGCAGCAGGTTCTTATTAAACAAGCGCAGCTCATCCAGCTGTTGTGGTAAGGGCCTGTGATTGTCAGAGAGGGACCTCAGCATATAGGACTGGTAGGCTACCAGAATACTATTAAAGTTGCTCAGCCGTGCGGTGAATGCACTGGCTGAATAGGCGCTCTTGAGGATCACCGCCGATACCTGGGACAGGAGCTCTAAATTAGGCACATGTAGCCTCTACTAGCGGAAATTGGGCCAGGCCCAGCTTCTCCGCATTGTGTACCTTATATAGGGTGTCCATAGACTGGGAAAGAGCAGGAGCTATATCCGGGTGACCCCAGGAGGACCTGCTCTCAAAAAGAAAGTCTTGATGCACTGGGCGGAGACAACACGGGAGAGGTGGTAGGCTCGTCATCAAAGATGGACTGCCTTGTCTCATCTTCTGTAGGCCAGGGCCTTGCAAGTGATAGAAGCTCTGCCAACATGGAGAGCTTAACCACAGGGGATGTGCTGTCTGGCTCCACGTCCTCAGACAGGAATGCCAGCTCCTGTTCACCCACCTCCTCATGTCATCCTGCTGCCAATCTGCGCTTGTAGCCCCCTGGGACCCCAAGAGGACAGATGGGGCAAGCAGCGCTGAACGTTCATGCAGTAACTCTGCGAGCACCGTTCCTTGGTGGGAAACTGCTGCCCAGAGCTTCTCCATCTGCTCCGAGTCCACAGATCATTTGGAATGGCGACTTCCTCCCCTTCCTCGAAGGAGAAGGAGAGGCAAAGGAGGATGAGGAAGACCGTGAGGACAGCTTCCTGCGTGAGCTACTTTCCCAGATGCGTCAACCACTCTCCCTTGGCACAATGTCACGGGGGAGGATGCAGTCACCTATCTAACACAGAGTGATGGGGAAGAGCGCTGAGCAAGAGTGAGGGATGCAGAGCACTCTGTAGAGCTGTGGGAGAGATGTTTCTCCAGCGTGCACTTGGAGGAATGTGCACAAAACTCGCAGAAACTGCAGTTCACCAATGCCTTCTTTGTGTGCTCTGGCCCCAGGCAGGAAAAGCATCATCCGAAGCCAAAACAAGAATAAAATAAGCCCAGCCGGAGCTATTGCAGCCAGGGGGGAGAGCACGAAGTCAGCCGACTTACATTGCTTGATCCCTGGGAAGGAGCGACCCAAGCCACTGGCTTCATGCGGGGCACAAGGCCGCAGCGGGACATAACAAAGAGTAGTGCACAAATATGCGTAATTAGTTAAACTAATACAGCAATTATTTTATATCACATATAATTTGTGTAAAAACACAATAAATGCTAAACAAGTACTTATCTGAATAGGCTCTCCTGAAAGGAAAAATGTCGGAGATCTGTGCGCGCAGTCCTTTATACCATTGGGGGCGGGCATGACTGTGTCACAGGCTTGGCTGAGCAGCTTTGTTATATCTTATTCAGGTTTCGGGTCTTTAGGAGGTAAATACCAATTCGGCAATGGTTACATTTCGTCCTTGAAAGGGAACTGGGCAGCTGTTTCCCACCTGGGAACCGTTCTTGCTGAATTGCTGCAGGAACGCTTGTCGCCACCTGCCCCCCTTGGGGCCCCAAGGGGCTGTGAGCACAGATTGGCCTCAGGAGGACATACTGTTCATCGCTGCCTCCGAGCAGGCTTTCCCATCTGAGGACGTGGAGTCAGACGGCACGTCCCCAGTGGTAAAGCTCTCCCTGTCAGCATAGCGCATACTATTATTATTATTATTATTATTATTATTATTTATTTCTTAGCAGACACCCTCATCCAATTACATTATTTTTTACACATTATTTTTACATACAATTACCCAGTTATACAGTTGGGTTTTTACTGGAGCAATCTAGGTAAAGTACTATATGAAATCCAGTCTTCCTGGGACCATCCGGCAACAGTTCCTGCTGTTTCCCGTACAATGGACACCCTTTATAGGGTGCATGATGTGGAAAAGCTGGGCCTGGCCCATTTTCCGCCGGTTGAGGTTTCCATTGCTGCCTTGGTCCAGGCGCCTAATTTAGCACTGCTGTCCAAGGACACTGCCTACCCTAACAGCGAGGGGCATGTTCGCTGCACAGCTAGGGAACTATACCAGCATCCTGTTTCCCAAGCAACCACCTCCAGTACGTAAACCAGTTACAAACTGGTGCCAATAATTTTTTACACCAGGTTCGAGAGAAATGTGCTAATACGTACAGACAACACAACAGTGGTGGCCTACATCAACCACCAGGGCGGCCTGTGGTCGCCCAGTCTCCATTGTGTGGCCCGAGAGCTTTTGCTTTGGGCGCACAAGAACCTCCTCTCACTGCGGGCAGTTCATCTGCCTGGAGTGACAAACTGGGCGGCGGACCTCTCAAGGGAAGTCCCCAGCAGCTGAGTGGAGGCTTCATCCCAAGGTGGTAAGCCTCATCAGGAAGTTCGGGAGAGCAGAGATAGCCATCTTTACCTTCCAGGAATCAACCCACTGTCCCCTCTGGTTTTCTATAATAGGAGTTGGAGAACCACTGGGAATAGATACCTTGATGCACCAGTTACTGAGGCATCTTATACGCCTTTCCACCGCTCGCCCTGCTCCCGCTGTGTCTGGAGAAAATCAGGCATGAAGCATCCATTGGAACCCCTGCATTCAGCGAAGTTGACTTTTATATAATTTAATATCACCTCCGCAAAGCGCGTGAGTGAGATGCAGGCATTATCTATTGTAAAAGGTCAGGACAAAGGTCACACTCCGCACCATCTCAGCATTCCATGTCAACCAGTCTGCCGAATTGGAGGCTTTCCATCCACCGCCTTTCCAGTCTGACATGAAGCGACAGCTCTATACACTCTGCCCAGATCAGGTCCTGGCGTACTATGTTGACAGGATGAAAAGTTTGGAGGCAGTCCGAACACTTTCGTCTGCTATGGGGCGAAGTCCCATGGTCAAGCCCTAACTAAGCAGCAGGGTACATTCTGTCAAAGACACACGCAATGCATTGGTGTGGGCTATTTCCCATACCTTCACTAGGTCTACAACCAATGTCGTGGATCCTCAAAACCCTTGAGTGTTAGTGGCAGCTTCCCAGTCGACCCTTACAACACAGGCTTAGAGGTGAAACTCTCCCTCAATTTTTTCACCCCAGCTACTTGTTACTGGGGTTCCGAATGGTAACGCACAAGGCAGCCTTCGGCTTACCCTTGAGACATTGAGGGGGAAAATGCAATTTAAAAAAATAAATAAATAAACAGCAACTTGTTTTTATTAACCTGTTTTAGCAATTTTACAACTTTTTCTATATTCTAACAATATAAACATGCATAAATAAGTACTAAAACAATCTTCTACATTTCCAGGAAGCAGCTGGTCTGCTGAAATCATGTAGGGCGTTGGATAATAAAACAGGATTTATGAGTCCGAGTTTATGCATCATCCAAAATGTAATTAACCTTTTTGGCATCTCGGTCTTCTGATTTCCCCCTCCGACTGTCTAACTCCAATACGGTAAAACTGCTATTGGATTTACATTTTGAACAGCACAAAAAAAAAAAAAAAACAGCACTAATGATTTTGATAGTGAGCCCTACACACAACACTAAATGCAATATATATATTTTTTTTAAAACATCAATTTTCCAAAATCAATTCTATAATGTTATAAACCCCCACAACAAAATAGGAACGCTACTTTCCCCAAGTACAATCTTAAGTTATTTCTCATTTATTTTTCTTCCTTGTTCCTGGTCTTACTCATGAAATGCTCCAGATATTTGTGCAGTTTGCTCTTTGGTCGCAAGAAACAATGCCACGGTTACATAGGTCCGACTCTCCAGATAGACTCGGGTTCCTTTTTCTTTGCGTTTCAGACCTGACCGGGCATGCCATAATTTCATGAAGCTCCAGCATTGCCCCTGGCCTGTACATTTACATGATGTAGACTTTCTCAGCCTGCGAAAAATTGAAAACCTCTTTGGTTCTTGGGCAGATCACCTTATCATCTTGGCGAATGGAAAGCAGAGACTGAAAGACAAACAATATAAAAACAGATTAAATATAAACCAATAATTAAATATATACAGTATATACACCATGTTATGGATAAGAAAGCAACAAGTCTCATTTCCATCCCTGTAAACAACTTTTCCTGATCAAAGTCATCACAACTCCAGGAAAATGATTTCCAACTGTACCGATGTAACCCCATGTAAAATTAAACCTAATTTCATGATGTTACTTTACAAACAAAAGGTTTAAATTGATTAAAACTTAACTGTTACAAGTCTATTCAACCAAAATAATAACATTATCAATTTTGGAAGTCTTAGAAACCAGTGGCATGTTGGATTTTTGTCTTTATTGGTACATGTATGTGTGTGTGTGTGTGTGTGTGTGTGTAGAGGGGAGGGGAGGTGAGGGTCACTGTCAAGTACCACAGACAAGAGGAAGGGGGGCATGGTCCAAAAAGTGTGAGAACCACTGATCTACAGAACAGTATTCTGCAAGCTCTACTTCATCAGAAAGCAAATCTCTGCATTTCGGTCATAATGCAGTCTAAAACAGACATTTTTAAGCTCAACAAAAGGGATTGTCTTTATTTATTTATTAATATGTATTTATTTGTTCTAATAATGAACTAGTAAGTATTGATACTTACATTGCATCCGTATACATATCCATTTGGAAGCATCATGGGAGGGTTATTTTCATTCATAACCTCTCCAGAGATTTTACAGACTAGCCGTGAGTTGGCACAATGTGCCATAGGCAGTGGCTGTGCTAGCTTGTTCAGAGACTTGCTGCAGACTGGGCAGTCTGGATTTTTTGAAGTCCCATCTTCCTTGTAACATTGTCTGTGGGCAGGTATTTTAAGGCAATTCTCAAATTAGCATTTAGACAGTTAGTTAGACACCAGACTGGGGTATTGAAGTTATTAAAATCAGTAAAGGTGATTTTGAAAGGCAAAATTAAGTTAAACTAATGGTTAAAGGTAATGGTTGTAATTCACAATATTTGATAAACTTGAGAGACAAGCAAAAATTCATTATGGACATGGGTAAGACAACGTACTAGGGCTTTCTCATAAGATATACTTAACTTAATAATAATAATAATAATAATATTTATTTCTTAGCATACGCCCTTATCCACAATTATTACAAGATATCACATTATTTTTACATACAATTACCCATTTATACAGTTGGGTTTTTACTGGAGCAATCTAGGTAAAGTACCTTGCTCAAGGGTACAGCAGCAGTGTCCCCACCTGGGATTGAACCCACAACCCTCTGGTCAAGAGTCCAGAGCCCTAACCACTACTCCACACTGCTGCCCTCAAAATGTTTTTTCTACAGTGGTAACTGTGAAGACAGGAACAGCGTTCAATGCAAAAAACAGGTCGACAAAAAGTTTTTCCTTTTGTTCTAGGAGTCAGATGCTGCTGCAAACAAAGTCATATCTGACAACTCTGCTGGCGTTTCCCGGCTTTCTACAGCAAGAGTACCATTAGCTAGACTCTAGGTAGTTCAGAATGATGCAACATGTACAGATGATGTCCATTAACACACTGTGCACAGTCACCCCAACCCCCTGCAATGAGAACACCTACACGATGGAAAAGGATACGGTGTTTTTATAGCCGAGAGTCCAGCTTGAAGAGTTATGGTAAAGACAGAATTGTTGCCAAGCTGATGTAATCTATAATTGTCGTATCTGAACTGTTGTATCAGCATCTTCCAGCGAGCTGGGTCCAAGAGATCCTGCAAAAGACAAGGAAATCAATATAAAATAGTGTGGCAGGGGACCCCTGCACATGAAAATGTGTTTGTGTGCTTTTTGTAATTGTGTTTAATTAAATTGTTTGTAAGCGGGTGCTCGGTTGAGACTTGCTGGGAAGTAGCGCTAGCCGTTTTTACAGCATTGCTTGCTTGTAGTGTTTTGGTACTGTGTTTTATTTTTGTATTTTTACTTCTGCACCCGTGCTTTACCATCGCTGGTGTTGTACATGGTTCTGTGTTTACTTTCTGTTTTGTGTTAATAAACCCTGAGCGCCTGTGGGGCGTGACAAACACACCAATCCTTCGTGTCTCTCCACTCACTCAGCGGCATACCCACGCAAGTGACAGACACCCTGTCACAAATAGCAAGAAATGTTACCGTTCTATTACATCTGTTTCTGAAAGACACTGAGGTCTTGCAAACTTATCTATGTGTATGCTAAGCAGTATCAAGACATATATATTCCTGTCTCTTGGTGTTCTTACTTACAAATATTTTAAAAACAACAAACTTGAGTATGCTGCAGTGTTTATTGGATTTGTCTAAATAGGTGGAAGGTATAAATAGAGCTGTCCTAAAATCATAAAAAATTCACTAGCACACAATTACTGGTTTAATTTGTATACAAATGATCTAGGTTGCAATATTCAGATCCACCACTGTTTAGATTCATTGAACCCTAAAACTACCACTACAATAAAAACAGTGAGACTGAAACAGCTGTTCTTATATTTTTGATTTGTAGTACATGTAAATGAAACTTGGCAAGCCTATTTACAATAAAGACCACCCAATGTGTATTTATTTATTTTTGGTTTAGTTGAAATTGGTATGAATTGGGTTTCCTAGCCCCCAGTGATAGATGCTCATTCATTTGGATCCTTGATGGCTCGAATGGTTTACTCTCTTGTAAATTGCGTTATGGTCCTATATCACTTTATACAGAATTATTCAATTTATGCAAAAACAAAATTAGAATAACATTTAAAACCAAATGGCAATTTCCTTATCGTGTGATTTGTTTGAAGAATTGGGATACAGTATCTGTAAGTCCCACTGTTACCTTGTATGGAGAAATATGAGTATCAGAGGGAAAGGCCAGCATTCCCATCACCTGCCTGACCTCGTCCAGCTGACCTCCCTCAGCCTGGCTGAAGTGTTTCCTGGCATGCCTGAGGAATACAAGACGACTTATAATATCCGACCTCTTTTCTTAACACTGCAGAAATAGCTTAAAGAAAGAAGAACAACATTTCTGATTCAGACAGGATGATTCCAAATGAATTTTTTTTTGTTTTGTTTTAAATGTAGTCGTTGCCAATTATTTTTATTATTTTCTCCCAATTTGGAATAGCCAATTATTTTTTTTTAGGTTCAGCTCACCGCTACCACCCCTGCGCTGACTTGGGAGGGCGAAGATGCACACGCTGTCCTCAGAAGCGTGTGTCGTCAGCCAACTGCTTTTTTTCACACTTCGGACTCACCATGCAGCCACCCAAGAGATACAGCGTCGGAGGACAACGCAGCTCTCGGGCAGCTTACAGGCAAGCCCGCAGGCGCCCGGCCAGACTACAGGGGTTGCTGATGTGCGGTGAGCCGAGAACACCCTGGCCAACCTAACCCTCCCTCCCCCCGGACGGCGCCCGGCCAATTGAGCGCCGCCCCCTGGAAGCTCCTGTTCTCGGTCGGCAAAGGAATAGCCTGGACTCAAACTCGCGACAGGTTTATCTGTTTTATGTTAACAGGTCAATTGTTTTATTTATTACATTTATATAACACTTTTCATACAAAAGTATCACAAAGCACTGTACAGTACATTACAAAAAAAAGCATTTACGGGGGCTCCAGATTGGCGCCCTATAACTTGGAGATGGCCAGTTCGAATCCAGGCTATGCCACTGCCGACCATGGCCGGGAGTTCCCAGGGGGCGGCACACATTGGCCAAGCGCTGCCCCGGGCGGGGAGGGTTTAGGTCGGCTGGGGAAGCCTTGGCTCACTGTGCACCAGCAACCCCTGTGGCTGGTCGGGCGCCTGCAGGTCTGTCTGTGTGCAATTCAGAACTGCGTGGTTCTCCGACGCTGTAGTTCTGCAATGGTTTGCCGGCGGGCTTGCAGTGCGAAAAAAAGCGGGTGGCTGACGGCACACATTTCGGAGGATGTGAGGGGTTGCAGCGGTGAGCCGGGTTGAATAATTAGGCATTCCAAATTGGGAGAAAAAAAAAAAAACAAACAAAAAAAAACCACACACAACACATTTACATTTTGTATAAAAGGTCCCCAGGCATGTCACACACAACTGCTACATATTAAATAGCATATTTAAAAAACAGTACATACAAAAAATGTTAAAAAGCAGAAATTTAAAAGCCACTAAAATAAGAAGTACTTTTTATAAAAGTATGTTTACAGTGTTGACTTAACTGTAGCAGTCCCAGATTCCCTGACAATAGAAGAAAGGACATTCTATAAATGTAGGGGCTCTGAATGAAAAAGCCCTTCTTTCCATGTTAATTTTGTTGACCCTAGGAATAACAAGTAGCACTGCATCCTGTGATCTAACAGTGCAATTTGGATGATACAGGGTCAGTAACTCCTGCAAATAACTAGGTGTTAATCCATTTAGGGCTTTATAGGTGAACAGCAAAATCTTAAATCTATTCTATACTGCACAGGGAGCCAGTGTAAGGCTAAAACGGGGGTAATATGTTCACTTTTCCTGGTTTTAGTCAGAATTCTAGAGGCAGTATTCTGAATGAGCTGTGAGCGAGACACTGCACCTTTTGGGATACCAGAGAGAGGTGCAATACAGTAATCAATTAGACTCTCGTAATCAGATACAGAAATAATTGGTCTAAGTTTGGCTATATTTCTCAAATGGTAAAAAAGATACTTTTGTAACTTCCTTAATACAAGTCTCAAATGATAGATCAGAATCAAAGATGACCCCCAAATGGTTCATTTCTAGTTTAAGATTTAATGAGAGATTACTACGGTCAAGCTCATGTAATCCCACATGCTTTAGCTGGTTCTGAGAGCCCACTAGCATAACCTCTGTTTTATCTGAATTTAGCATTAAATACTTCTGAGACATCCAACACTTAATGTTTGCAAGACTAGCAGCAAGTAACTCCCCAGCAGAGGTATTTCCTGGCTTTAGGGACCAATATAGGTGAGTATCATCTGCATAGAAATGGAAGTTCACGCTGTGTGTGCGGATAATATCACCGAACGGCAGCATATGTAATGAAAATAACAAAACGACCTAGAATAGAGCCCTGTGGAACACTGCAGACAACTTCACACCTTTCAGATTTTACCTCTCCAATAGAGATGAACTAAAATCCATCGGAAAGATAAAATTTGAGCCAGGATAGGACAAGGCCACTGTGTCCCACTGTGTTTTCAAGACGATTCAATAACATGCAGCGGTCTACTGTATCAAAAGGCAGCACTTAGATCGAAGAGAATTAAAACTGATGGAAACCCTAGTCAGAGCTTATCACTAGATCATGTACAACTCTGACAAGGGCTGTCTCCATGCTATGTGCAGCATCCAGAATGAAACTAGAGTCCTCCTTAATAGAAGGTGTCTGTGTAATCCGATTTCTGATGTCCAGGATTTTTTTTTATTTATTTTTAAGTTTTAAAAAAGTCATTGCAGCTAAGAGGAGCCAATGCCAAGGGTGGGACTATTGTGGGGGGGGGGTAATTATTTTGTCTAGGGTAGCAAAAATAAATCTATGATTTTTATTTGTTTAAATTAAATTTGAATAATACGATGATCTAACCAACGCCAGAGCCTTGCTATAATTAACCAGATGGCCCTTCCATGCGATGTAATTAACAATTTAGATTCCCTCCATCTCCATTCTAATTTACAACCCTCATACTTCAGTTTATAAGTTATATCATTAAATCACGTTAATTTTTTTTTTTTTTTAAAGACACTCCAAGGCACTATAGTATCTAAGATACCAGTCAAAGAGGTGTTGTAGGTATTAACCAACTCATCTACTGATAAGAAGTCAGGGCATGGCAATGAGCTCAGTACATCACAAAACTTTACAGCAGCTGAATTAATTGCCGAGTTTTAATCGTCTTTGTAGATACTGGCAGATTAACCTCAAACAAAGGCAAGATGATCAGAAACAGTGAGATCAATCATTATGACATTTCTAACAGCTAAACCACAAGAAGTTACCAGATCTAAAGTATAGCCACGATTATGTGAAGGACCTTTCACATGCAAGATATAATCCAAGAAATCCAGTAGCCTCAGAAACTCTCAGATTCTGGAGAGTTAGAATCAGAATCAAATGTCAACATGGTTAAAATCGTCCAATAAAAGAATCATATTGTACTTGACTGTATAGATAACAAAATCACCAAATTCCAGCACAAATAATGGGTTAGACTTAGGCGGACGATAAATAATTAATTAATTATAATATGAACAGACAATGGGCTATTTAACATTAAGGCTAAAACTTCAAAAGATGAATAACCTTCAACAATTCCCTGTTTGATTCTATATTCACTATGGAAGACAGTAGCAAGAATAGTTAGGTGGAGAAGTCTCAGTCAAGGAATGTCATTAGACCCAAGCCAAGTTACAGTTAAAAGAGAGAGTATCAATGTTGCAATCCAGAATAAAATCACTAATTAACGGAGCCTTATTAGACAAAGATCTGACATTAAATAACCCTAGACGTAGATTACTGTAGCACACACCTCTGTGATTACTCGGTGGGTAGTAGGGATGGCAGGATACTATAACTGTAAATACCTCTTTAGGACTCCCTCCCTACCCAAATACCTACTTTATTTTCTATAGTACACAGATTTATGTTTTGACCTGTATTTAAAAACTTAGAGAGATGCATACGCTGGCATGAAGCCATCTTGATTGTCTCTACCTTTAAACTATGACTTGCCCCACTCATATCCGCTCCTACCCTCCTTACTCGTTTAAAATGACTGGATAGGTGGTTTGTAATGTTGGCTGCTAAAATGACTGGATAGGTGGTTTGTAATGTTGGCTGCTAGTATGCCTGCTCCATGACGGTTCAAATTAGGGATGGGTCGGGTGTAGTCGAATACACGAAAATAAAAAAAACAATTCGAATAGCATATTACATATTCAAATACATGAAAAAGACATATTAGCTACTAGTAGAAGCAACACATCTTTTTTTTTTTTTTTTTTTTTTTTTTTTTAAATGCTGACGCTTGGCAAGTGTTTAGAATCAGTGTTAAACCCTGTGCGTTCATGTGGATGAGACTGGCATATTAAACGTAAGGACCCGGATTAATCATGTAATGCTTGTAATGGCAAAATTCTGGTTACATAAAATTCTGGTTACACAGTCCAAAGCCGCACCAACATTACAGCGACTGCCCAGAACAGCGCTGCGACATCACCGCGAGGGACATTACAGCGACTGCCCGGAACAGCGCTGCGACATCACCGCGAGGGACATTACAGCGACTGCCCGGAACAGCGCTGCGACATCACCGCGAGGGACATTACAGCGACTGCCCGGAACAGCGCTGCGACATCACCGCGAGGGACATTACAGCGACTGCCCGGAACAGCGCTACGACATTACCACACTGAACTACAATTCAATTCCCAGAAGACTCTGCGAAGTTCACAAACACGTCACTTACCAGGAACTCGGAACACAGTCAGGGTTCACCACAGATTTTCTGATTGCAGAAGAGATATATATATATTTATTTATTTTATTTTCACTGTTCCCCATACAGCTCCATCATAACTAGACTGGTAAATATGTTAAGTAAAACCTCCATGCAATAAAAGCGTGTTTCCAAAAGCATTTTTTATGTAGTTGGGCTGCATATCTATTTTTTTTTTTGTATACGATTACTCCTCTACAGGACATCCGGGATTGGGGACCGATACAAGGACATGAGGAGGAGAAGAAGAAGAAGAAGAAGAAGAAGAAGAAGAAGGAGAAGGAGGAGAAGGAGAAGAAGAAGAAGAAGGAGAAGAAGGGGCAAAAAATTCACCATCCTACTGTGCAAAGCTAGTAGAGACCTATCCAAAAAGACTCACAGCAGTAATTGCTACAAAAGGTGCTTCTACCAAGTACTGACTTAAGGGGCTGAATACTTATGCAACCAGTAAATTTCATTTTGTATATTTTCTTTGCAAGTTTTGCTGACATTTAACCTCCTCCTCATATAACCGTGTTCAGTTTAACTGTTTTCCTTCCAATTTAGTTCCTGAGAAGAACAGTCGCCACAGTTATTATTATTAAGAACATAAGAAAGTTTACAAACGAGAGGAGGCCATTTAGCCCATCTTGCTCGTCTGGTTGTTAGTAGTTTATTGATCCCAGAATCTCATCAAGCAGCTTCTTGAAGGATCCCTTCAACATTACTGGGGAGTTGGTTCCAGACCCTCACAATTCTCTGTGTAAAAAAGTGCCTCCTATTTTCTGTTCGGAATGCCTCTTTATCTAATCTCCATTTGTGACCCCTGGTCCTTGTTTCTTTTTTTAGGTCGAAAAAGTCCCCTGGGTCGACATTGTCAATACCTTTTAGGATTTTGAATGCTTGAATCAGATCACCGCGTAGTCTTCTTTGTTCAAGACAGAATAGATTCAATTCTTTTAGCCTGTCTGCATACAACATTCCTTTTAAACCCGGGATAATTCTGGTTGCTCTTTGCACTCTTTCTAGAGCAGCAATATCCTTTTTGTAACGAGGTGACCAGAACTGAACACAATATTCTAGGTGAGGTCTTACTAATGCATTGTAAAGTTTTAACATTACTTCCCTTGATTTAAATTCAACACTTCTCACAATATATCCGAGCATCTTGGTGGCCTTTTTTATAGCTTCCCCACATTGTCTAGATGAAGACATTTCTGAGTCAACATAAACTCCTAGGTCTTTTTCATAGATTCCTTCTTCAATTTCAGTATCTCCCATATGAAATTTATAATGCACATTTTTGTTGCCTGCATACAGTACCTTACACTTCTCTATTAACTGTCATTTGCCATGTGTCTGCCCAGTTCTGAATGCTGTCTAGATCATTTTGAATGACCTTTGCTGCTGCAACAGTGTTTGCCACTGCTGCTATTTTTGTGTCGTCTGCAAATTTAACATGTTTGCTTACTATACCAGAATCTAAATCATTAATGTAGATTAGGAATAGGAGAGGACCTAATACTGATCTCTGTGGTACACCACTGGTTACCTCGCTCCATTTTGAGGTTACTCCTCTAATCGGTACTTTCTGTTTTCTACATGTTAACCACTCCCTAATCCATGTGCATGCATTTCCTTGAATCCCTACTGCATTCAGTTTGAGAATTAATCTTTTATGCGGAACTTTGTCAAAAGCTTTCTGGAAATCTAAATAAACCATGTTGTATGCTTTGCAATCATCCATTGTCGATGTTGCATCCTCAAAAAAATTAAGCAGGTTAGTTAGACACGATCTCCCTTTCCTAAAACCATGCTGACTGTCTCCCAGGATATTGTTACCATATAGGCAATTTTCCATTTTTGATCTTATTACAGTTTCCATAAGTTTACATATAATAGAAGTAAGGCTTATTAGTCTGTAGTTACGTGGTTCGGTTTTGTCTCCCTTTTTTTGGATCGGTATTACGTTTGCAATTTTCCAGTCTGTCGGTACAACCCCTGTGTCAAGAGAT
This sequence comes from Acipenser ruthenus, assembly GCF_902713425.1. NCBI lineage: Eukaryota > Metazoa > Chordata > Actinopteri > Acipenseriformes > Acipenseridae > Acipenser > Acipenser ruthenus. The sequence continues at coordinate 97,283,715 of NC_081190.1, read as the reverse complement.
TGTTGCATGATCTTGGTTAGTGGTTTGTAAATAATTTCTTTAATTTCTTTGAGTACTATTGGGAGGATCTCATCTGGCCCAGGGGATTTGATTATTTTAAGAGCTCCTAGTCCCTTTAACACTTCTGCCTCTGTTATGCTAAAGTTATTTAAAATTGGATAGGAACAGGTCGACATGTGGGGCATGTTCTCCGTGTCCTCCTTTGTAAAAACCTGTGAAAAGTAATCATTTAATATATTTGCTATTTTTGTTCCTTCGTCTATGATATTGCCATTTGTGTCTCTTAGACATTTAACCTCCTCTTTGAATGTTCTCTTGCTGTTATAATATTGGAAAAACATTTTGGAATTGGTTTTAGCCCCCTTAGCAATATTGATTTCTATCTCTCTTTTGGCCTTTATCACTTCCTTTGACTTGCATTTGCAGTTCCAAGTACTCTTTCTGTGTACTTTGTTTTTGGTCCCTTTTAAACGCTCTGTAAAGTGCCTTTTTTCGCTGAATATTTTTTTTAATTGATCTATTTGTTTTAGATTTAGATTTGTCTACTTTTGGGATGCAATTGTTTTGCGCCTCTAGTACTACATTTTTAAAAAAACAGCCATCCTTTTTCAGTGGATGTTTTCTCTATTTTACTCCAATCTACTTCTGTTAGTCTCTGTTTCATACCTTCATAGTTTACTTTTCTAAAATTGTAAACCTTAGCTTTAGTCATTACTTTTTGGGTTTTGAAAATCACTTCAAATGAGACCATGTTGTGGTCTGAGTTTGCCAATGGCTCTCTGACCTCTGTTTTAGTTATTCTGTCTTCGTTTTTTGAAAAGACTAAATCAAAGCATGCCTCCCCTCTAGTTGGTGCCTTGACAAATTGTGTTAGGAAGCAGTCATTTGTCATTTCCACCATTTCAATTTCGTCCGTCGTGCTCCCCACCGGGTTCTCCCATTTCATATGGGGGAAGTTGAAATCCACCATTAATATGGCTTCTCCTTTTGTACACGCATTTCTAATGTCATTGTATAACAGATTATTTTGCTCGGCGTCTGAATTTGGCAGTCTACATCATGCTCCTATTGTTGAAGTGTACTTGTCGCTGTTATTGTTTTCTGTAAAACCTTGATATCTTGTCAGTAAAGGCTTAATACAAAGCTTGCTTTAACGTTTATTTATGTTTTGATCTTAACACATTTGTATCTCCCTCCCACCGTGTGTCTTTGTCGGATTACTACAAGTGCCTGAAAAAGTTAAAAGCTGCATTTTCAGCACACCCCTTATAAAACTCTAAATTAAATTGTAAAATGTAATGCGTATTAACTATGTACTCTTAAAATGCAAAAAGCACAAACTGATGAAGTCTGTGTTTAATGTTCTAATGAACTATCCACTGCATATAATGCAGATTACTGCTAATATGTTAGTTTTAATAAAAAATTATATCAAATTGTGTTACTGTTCAAATTGGTTTCATTAAGAAGTCGTGTCACATACCTGACTGCATCCATCCTTTTGTTTTGTCTGATAAGCTCAATGAACTCTTGAATTCGAAGGCTGAACTCCAGACAGCTCTGGAAGGAAAACTACATATGCAACCAAATACATACATACATTAAGTGCATGCAGAGAATACCTTGTGTTTCTATGGGCTACAAGCCTCCTTCCCACTAAGGGGTGGATTCAAATAAATGATGCTCTGTTTTATGGTGATATTCAATCAGAATGTTAACACACAATTGGGATCAGCTACTAGGAACTGGGCGAGCACTCATTGGCCAAATGGCCTTCTCTACTTAGTTTTTTTTTAAATTTATTTATTTACAGGAATATGTCTTACAATGTCTGGAAAAGCACCATACACCAGGGAAATAGTTTATAAAGCAGAGCTGAATCTATTTACTTGACCCACCGATTAGCGAGGCAAAGGCATATGAAATTAAAAGCATCTTGGCTCAATTATATTATTTAAAAAAAAATAACATTTCAAATCCATAATGTGTACGGTATAATAGCGAAACGCATAATTGTCCAAAATCATCAACAATAAGTAATCTCAAGAAACAGTTTTGCAGTTCTTTCAAACTACAATAAGTTTCATTACAAGTCGTGAGTGAAGTAAACAGGTGATCTAGTTTTAAAGCTTTACGTACGTCCCCCCACCACCCCCCCAAAGAAATCTGCTATATTGATTATGCTCATACTATGGTTAACCCCTTAATGAACACAAGGAATTGCACCATTGTTCAAATGGTTTCTTCTTAAAATATATTTGAGTGAAAAGAGGAAATTTGGATGACCGTATCCAACCTGTCAGTACATTTTAAACCCTGTTTCGTGCACCTCATTGCAAAAATAAGAACATTAGCATCATTTTTATTTGTGGGACACACACATCCCCTGTACCTTAAAGGGTTACAAGTATTTGCTATTTGATGCTTGCTTAAAGAAAATGACAAAAGTACAAGCACAAAAGTAGCGACTCAGTACTAAATAATGTATAAAGAAAAACTGCAACATTTAAATAAGTACGGGATAGAATGCGCCCAATAAGTATGGCAAAATGAGCAGCCTTATTTTAAAGCAATAATATTGGTTCCTATTAATCTAAAGAGTGGCATCACTGAAATACAAAATTAGGACCAAAGCAGTTTCTTTCTTCAAAATCACCTTTAACGATTTCAGTGATAGCTGTATTTAGATCCACCACCTCTTAGATCAGCTGAACAGACTTTTTCGTTCGGGAAACACAGGAGCCAACATTATAAATCAACTCCTTTTTTTCTTGTTGGAATTTAGTTGTTTTGTTTTGGTTTTTTTTCGCAGAAAGACATTCACCTTCATCTTCCGCAGTCTTGATTTGTTGTCGTGGCACCACGCCAAGCAGGTGGCGGTTTCCTGTCTCTCCAAGGACTCTTCAACCTCTTTAGCTGTGAGAAACATCTCGATATTTACAAGGTCCTGAGAAATCAAGAGAGGAATACAAGCTCAGTGTGGTCACAAGAGGTCAGCAGAACACAGGAGAGAGACATCGTGTGCACCTAATGGGTTATTTTCTTAACTACCTGCCAACTGTTCTGTAACAGATGCATGATTCAACACAGCTTTTGTCTATCCACCTTGGCAGGGGTGAAATCTGTTTTATTAGCAGCTACAGGGTGGAGATTCACGGTCGACAGTCTGGATGCACATGTATTAACTCTTCTTTTTATCGTTAAATGTGGAAGGTGCTAGGGAGCAATAAAAAGAAAATAAAAATAATAAAAAAATAGCCTCAGTCCAAAGAAAAAACTGAGACAATATACTGTAATTAAGTGAGCTACTGTTAAGGTCTGTACCCAAGTCATTTTTATACAAGACACCGATATCATATTTATCCTAAATTCTGGCATCCAATCCCAGCATGCCATTTAGCAATTCCACCTTGCACGCATTAAGTTGTTTCTGTTCCACAATTCCTTTGCAGGTTTTACACTGCCATACTTGGTCGGACTGTACCATTAAGCCCCTGCCATTACTGATGCCCTTGAATTCCTCAACAAGGTTTCATAAAAGATAACACGTTGGGAGTTAAATAATTCCTGACAACCTAAAAGACTTCAAACCCAAAGGCTCTTTTGAACACAGCTCAATGGGAACCTCTGAAGTCATTCTTTTCGGCTCTGGAGCTCAGTGTTCAAATCCAGCTTAGATCGTCCTCAGCTCTGTCCGTTCATGTCACAAAAGCAGCAGCATGACAAAAGCATGCTGCACTAAGCAAAACCCTACCGGATCTCATTTTATAACCCATTAATCATCTTCAATTTTAACTTTCTGCTGCAGCACTGGTGGAAATTAGTTATTACTTGTTTATCAAAGGTGGCTTACAGAGACTAGTTCCCAATACTGAAGAGGTATGTACCAGATTTTCTAAATGTGCCTACCTCTAATATGGCCAGAGTTTAGGTGTGACCCCCACACTGAAATTGAATTGCATATCCGGAACAAATATTCAGTATACCATCTGGCACTGCTCTATAGCAGGAACAAGAGCGCAAAAAACGTTATTATCATAACCCTGGATCCCTGAAATAAAAATGTAATCATTACCGAATGGGTATTTACCTCCTAAAGACCCGAAACCTGAATATTGTATACCGAAGCTGCTCTTTGAGCCTGTGACACAATCGTGGCCCCTACCCTGAGGGAACAAAAGGATTGCGCTCACAGATCTCAGCGTCATTTTTCCTTCAAACCTGCAGCAATCATGGCCACAGTGACCTTGAAAGTTAATGGTTACATTTCTATTTCAACATAGGCTGGAAGACCCTGCTGTTAAACCAGGCCTGTCCAGGAAGGTGATGCCATCTGGCCCAAAAGTTTTTGGTACATCACTACCGTTAGTGTTCTGTTGAGCTGAAAGAGCTCCAAACAGGCGGCTATTCTTTGTACTCTGCCGTCCGACAGTGGCCAGCATGGACTCAGAGTCCAAGCACACTGCTAGAAAGGAGGCTGTCTGGGAAGGTGTCAGGTAACTCTTCGCATAATTCACCGTAAGGCCCAACCGATGGAGGTGGCTGGTGACATGTTCCGTGTGGGCCTCTGCCTGTGCTGGAGACTCAGCATAGATTAGCCAGTTGTCCACATAATTAAGTATTTTGATGCCTTTGAATCTCAATAGGACCAAAATAGCTTCCATGCACTTGGAGAGGCATGTGGAGCTAGGGACAGGCCAAATGGCAAGTCACAGAACTTGTACACTGTTCCCTGAAAGGCGAACCGCAGGCACTTCCTGTGTGCTGGTTTTATAGGGATGTGGAAATAGGCATCTTTGAGGTGCACCGTGGTTAACCAGTCGCCTGGCCTGATTGACTGAAGCAGCCATTGCATTGTCAACATTTTGAATCTCCTTTGAAGTACCTGCAGCAGAACCGTACAACTCTAGGGGGTCTATTATACGAATAGCCAGTTTTTACAGCACTGCTGCTACCTCCGGAGACACCACAGCGGCGTCCTGTGGGTCAGTGACTGACGTTGTAGTCACGCACCGAAAGGGAGGGGGACCATGCTTGAACTGACGAGAATAGCCGTTCTGAGCGGTAATAAGCACCCAGATGTCTGGTAGGCTACCAGGATGCTGGTATAGTTCCCTAGTCGTGTGGCAAACACCCCGGCTGAATAGGGTCTCTTGAGGATCACCGCAGAAACCCGGCACTGCTTGTCAGTGCAGACAGCATCCTTGGATAGCAAGGCCAAATTAGGCACCTGGACCAAGGCAGCAACGGAAGCCTCAACTGGCGGAAAATGAGCCAGGCCCAGCTTTTCCGCATCATGTGCCCTATATAGGTCGTTCATCGTACGGGAAACAGCAGGAGCTGTTGCCGGATGGTCCCATATAGAAAATCTAGTGAACAGAGGTGGTGATGGACAATATGTCCTCCTGTGACCAATCTGCTCGCAACCCGGTGGGCCCCAAGGGGGCAGGCAGCGCAGAGCATTCCCGCAGCAATTCAGCAAGGACGGTTCCCAGCTACTCAGTCCCCCCGTTCCGTTCCCCCCCCCCCCCCTCTTCTGTGGGGGAGGGGAAGGAGAGGCAGAGCTCAAGGAGTATGAGGAAGACCGTGAAGACTTTTCTCTATGGGCTATTTTCCTGGGTGCATCGTCCACCCCCGATTTTTATCACAGCGTGCAGTGAACAACGACAGCAATTAATTTATTAAGGTTTGAAGGGAAAAAACTGACAGCTAAAAGCTCAGTAGAAGGAAAGAAGTTGAGAAGTGTTCCCCTGCCCCCAGCACTAGTCTTGAAGTTGGCAGCTATGCTTTAGTCACCCCCTCCCTCCAAAAAAAACAAAAAAACAAAAAAAGCTATATTGTAACATTTTTATTATTTGCTTCATCCTACAGGCACGTCAGTACAGGTTTAGCACTTGTCATGTTTTTAACTCTTGGTCCCCTGCAGTAACATTTTACCCTACTTTAGTCTACAATGCTGTTAGACTTGCTTTGAATTGATTTGGAAACCAGTGGCTCTTCCTTTTTGTAAAGGTTAAGCGCGAGAGCCTTGAAATGACCAAAATACAACAGACCAATATGGGGGAATTTTTTTTTTTTAAACCTGCAGGAGATGAAGTAGACCACAAGATCAAAATAACACCATTAGTGATCAAAAATAAAATCAGAAACAGCGTCTCCACTGCAAGAATTGCAGTAATGCTCAGACCCGGTTATAGGACACATATCAGGCATTTCAATCAAGTCAGCTAATTAAAAAAGAATTACATTTTGCATAACCTTGCTCCAACTACTGTGCTGCAATTGTTTATTGTCAGTTAACATACACTCACCTCACCTAACAGGGCAATTATCGGCAGAGTGGTGGTGCTAATGGCATATTCAGCAAAAAAATAAAAAATAATAAATCCTCAAATTAGAAAAATGAAGGCCCTCAAAAAATAAGTAAATAAATTAATCAACAGCAGATACCACCACATGAAAATATGCACATTGATTACATTTACAAGATGCCACTAGGGTTGTCAAAAATACAGATACTTTGATACTACCGCGATACCCAAGTTCAAAAACGGTTCTGAGCTTCATTAATTATGAATTCGGTAATACCGAAAAACAGGAAGTATCGGAGGACTTTGTACTTGCATAATGAAAATTGCGTGTTTGCATCCTTCGTGTAAAAGACGGAGTCGTACTAAAAAAAAAAAAAAAGCTTCCCTTTATATCCGCGCAGGGACACCATACACTCCAGGTGGAAACAATGACAACCAGACAGCCAGGATTCAGGAGTAAAAGGTTAACATGGGAGGCACACAAGCTCAGCGCCCCGCGCTCTTAGAAAAAGAGAACAGCAGGAGTGATGAAGTATTTCGTTTATGAAGCGAATGAGCAGGGCAAAGCAAAAGATCCATCCAAGCCCACATGCAAACGGTGCTTTAAGACGGTACAACAAAAAGAGGCAACACCTCAAATTTAGCGAAGCATTTGGCGGACAGGAACCCTGACCTCTTCAAATAATTCAGACAGGTTAGCGACAGCGTAGATTATTGAATGAATGCATCACATATATAAGTTAAAAATATATATCCTCAAAAGAAAACGATGGGGAAATGTGAAATTAAGAAAGCAAGCTAGCTAGCTTAGCGCTAATGTGTACCGTGTTGTGCTCTACATTGGAGTGATAGATAGTTATTATTTGTTTATTTAGCAGACGCCTTTATCCAAGGCGACTTACAGAGACTGAGGTGTGTGAGCTATGCATCAGCTGCAGAGTCACTTATGATTACGTCTCACCCGAAAGACTGAGCACAAGGAGGTTAAGTGACTTGCTCAGGGTCACACAATGAGTCAGTGGCTGAGGTGGGATTTGAACAGGGGACCTCTTGGTTACAAGCCCATTTCTTTAACCACTGGACCACACAGCCTCCTATTTGCCTCCATAGTATTTGTCTGCCTTCACAGTAATGTTACAAATAACGACTCTAGTTATCTGTCAATGTATCAAACACACTTCACAGATTTCTCTCTGAGGTTAGTCTAGCTTTATTGCGGTCACCCCCGGGCTCGGCCTTCTAAGACGTAGTACACGAGAGCGGTATATCATAGGTGCATATGGCTGTCACTCTTGGAAAGGGGTGGACTGTGGCTTCCTAATTATACCCAATATAGGCATCTACATCGGTGAGAATCTGACCTACTGCTTCACGCTGTGTGAGAGAGCACTGGATAGAGCAGACACGCAGGACAGCAAAGAAAACATTGCCAAACAAAATAAAAAAAGATTGCATTTCCCTTGTTTTTGATCATTTTCTTCTTTTATATATTTTGCATTTCTTGCGTTTTCTATAGTTTTGTTATAAATGGCTGTAACTTTTGTTCTGGTGTTCCAATTTTAATTCTTTCATTTTAGACATGTTCCCAAGACCTTGTAAAATACATTTTTTTCTACTCAGAGCACTGAAATATTTATTGACAACAAATGTTCTTTTTTTTCAAAAAAGCGTATTTTACTTTCATCCTGCCATTCGTTAGTTTTTTGTTTATTATTATTTATTTCTTAGCAGACGCCCTTATCCAGAGCGACTTACAATTGTTCCAAGTTATCATTATTTTTTACATACAATTACCCGTTTATACAGTTGGGTTTTACTGGAGCAATCTAGGTAAAGTACCTTGCTCAAGGGTACAGCAGTAATGTCCCCCACCTGGGACTGAACCTACAACCTTCCGGTCAGGAGTCCAGAGCCCTAACCACTACTCCACACCGCTGCCCTACATTTCTGTACGAAATTTAGTGGGTATCAAATCAAACAATGGATTTTTTATTTTCTGAACCCCCAGTTTGTGCTGATTTATTCCACATATGGTACTCACCTGAAACCCCTGTAGTCACAGTTATAAGCACAAATATAATAACAGTAAAAACTTTGAGAACTTTTCTCCATCAGTAATGTACAGAGCACTGACCTGAATCACTTAATAAAAATCTCAAATTCATCCACTTTGTAGTTTTACTTCATCCTCTTTATTTCACTACCAAAAACAAGCAGAACTATTAAAGGGCCAGTCAATCATAGTCCTACACAAAACATTTTCTTAAGTGATAATATGCAAATTAGTTTACTGCACCTGCACTGTTTGACCTAGAGTCAAGATTGTTTACCTTTATTAAAGCAATGTTCTCTTTTTTTTTTGCCGTGGTATTGAAGAGGTATCGAGTATCGTGAAACTGAACTGGTATCGTATCTAAGTTCAAAATTCTGGTATCGTGACAATCCTAATCTTTAATGTAGGTGATATAGATGCCACTACTATATCACTACTTTGATCCAGTACATGTTGTTTTTCAGCCCTACTTGCTACAACACTTACAAGTCAACAAAAGACACTAAAGAACAACATGGTAAACAGACATGGCAACATTTTATTTGAAATGTTACCATAATTTGGAGCCAAGCAGAGACAGCATATTCCTAATTATTTTGAAAAACTGCATGTTTAAGGATACCATGCAAAAAGAACCATTTTAAAAAAGTGAAAATAATCATAAATCTCTTTCAAAATGGTCCCAAAATGAAGCAGACACCAGTTATGCTAAAAGCCAGCTTGCTTGGAGGTACCACAGATTACATTGTGAAATCCGACAACCTACAGAATACCTTTGAAAGCATTGCATCGCAGTATGGAAATACCCTTGATTGCATTAATGTAATTCATTCCAGTAGGGATTATGGGGAGAACCCTTTAGTGTTAAATATTTAACCAGGGTTTCAGTAAGGAAATAAAAATGAATATACAATGCATAATGTGGTATTTTTTAAAAGGTGTTTTTATTTCATTTTTAATATTTCACAAATATTCATAACCACTTAAACCATAAAACAGTGAAATAAATAAATGTGACAAGAACTTTCTGGGGGGAGAGAATTAACATTATAAGTATAGGAAAGTGACTACAGTGATTTCAGTTTAACCTGTGAATCAATATCACTAACGAATTAAAAAGACAATAGAGCAAGTTTGCACCAAATAAAAAAATAAATACTTGAAATGCACTTAGATTTTGCAAAGCGATGATATTCTACTAGATTAAAATTCACATTCAAAATCACAAGGATTGTTTCTGACTAGCATGCTTGGTAGTATGGCAGGAGTTACACAGCTGAGCTCCAGCTTTTTAAAACACAAGGAGGTTTGTGTATCTAATTGAACGACAGGCAAATACTCAACTTTCACAATGTTTTAAAGCAATATGAGGGATTCTCCTTTTGACTTGGCAGCAACAATTTGTGTTGAGACAGAAGTTCTGTTTCCACACTATTGAATTTATGTTGACATCCCTCAAAAATCTTCCCAACTGTGTAACGCAGAGATGGAAAGATTATACAATTTACTTCAACGGATCCAACAATGATACAGGCAGAAGTCTGATTGCATTAGTATTCAAATAAACCCATTGTTATACTAAGGAGGCTCCTCAGTACAAACTCATATCTTATATCCAACACTACATTAACTCCCTTTGACAGATACAGTTCTGTAATGAAAACTGTCATATATAGGCGGTGAAGTATTTCAATCCAAGTACGCATGTTAAAAGGAGTTGATTTTAAATGCTTAACTGTTCATTCACATACCTCATGGTGACAGTCAAAAGTAGAAATACCATGCTACAAATGTCTATGTATACTGTACACCACATACATTTCCTTTAAAATCTATACTAGCTAGAACACATAAGCTGCAGTTGGCATCATCATTAAGTCCTTTGAAAGTTTGTTTTTAATGTTACGATTTGAAACGGCAAGGACAACAATAAAAATGTATGCAATTACATTTCGTTGAAACGATCGAGAATGGGCTTGTACTGTAGCTGTTCAAAAACCTAACCCAGTACCACAGGGTGTATTACATTTTACAAAACGTTCATCATATTTTAAATGATCTAAAATGGTACTACTGTGAACCCGTCTTGGGTGTATGTAGAGACCACATAAAATGTACTGTAAACCGCCTCTTTGTAATTTGTAAAGAAGTTAAGCAGACGTGAAAAGGACTGGCAACTCTAGAGTTTTAAAGAGCAGTTCTTGCTTGAAGGTTATCTGCAGTCATTTCAGAGAACGCTCTGAACGATTTAGACACCATGAAGGCTGTTTTGCCTATGCTGCAGTCACTAACAACTGTAACCGATAAGGTTTTAAAAAAATAAATCTACCATGGAAGCCACCTGAAAGCATAAAAATTACAATTAATTGGGCCAGACTGTGTCCTCTAGTACTTTGTATCATCGGTCATCATTACAGACAGTATTCCAAACTGGGGGTATGAGAATGAAAAGCATCTTAAGATTCCCTCTAACTATATTCAATTGTGGCTAATCTGCCCCTTTGGACCTTCCTCTTGCCAATTAGCACAAGCCAATCCCTCCTCATTATTTATGGTTAATTACATATGTGTGACATGCCACACACCTCTTGCTGTGAGCATACAGTATTAGCAGAAACAAAAAAAACAAAAAAAGGGCAACATCAAACTATTCTGCATGTTGATCATATCTACAATGGGTGTATAAAAAAAGGTATGGGGCAAAGTCCAATAAATGACCTACGGACACAGTACTGTATAATTACTGAAGCCCCTTTCACACTGGCATGCTCTACTCGGGTCATGCAGGTCAGCTATGCGATTTCACACTGCTTTTTGAAGCAGGGTCAACCTGGGTGACAGAGGCAAGTACACAATGCTCGTACGCAACGCCCCGGAAGCAGCAGCGTTCACATGAACACCCTTTCATCTGTTCAGCTCTGGATTGAATCGTCAGCCCAAATGTTGATTAGAGCAAATAGTTTTTCATCCCTACTGCAATCTGGCTCATAGTCTGTCCCAATCAACAGAAATATGGCTGAACAGAAATGTTCGTCGCGGTAGTGAAACCCACATGCAGGCCGCTTCGTCCGCTTACGAATGCACATCATGCATTTTGTCTCGCTCGACCCGGGTCAAAGCGTGTTGACCCACATCCTGAGACCCGGGTCGACCCGGATGTGGAAACATCATTGCACAGTAAAAGTTTGGAACATGATCACATTAAAAATGCCTACTGCACATCTAGTAAAAGGTCCTGTCCATTTTAGAAGAACCGTGTTAGAGAACCAAGATCAAAAGTGGGTTTCCTGAAACCTAGCCCACACACACACACACACGAGTATATACACATACATACTCATGTGCACCCGTGGTTAACTGTGTGTGTGTGTGTGTGTGTGTCTAATATATATTATGCACATGAGCCATGACATTAACATGCATTTAAGTAACAGAACTCACATGTTTACAGTATTACTGTATTTATAAGTTTATTTTTAGTTCAATGTCCTTATGAAAACAGTTGAAAGAACTTCAGTGAATGAATCAATTACAGTATACAGTACTGTACAAACTAAGTACTACTCATAGTTCAATTGAAATAAAATAACTGCACAGTTATTTTTTTATGAAAACATGCCAATCACAGTTGACTATACTTTTAGGTATTGGCTTATACTGTCTAATTTGACAGTTTAAATAGCAAAAGTTCAAATGTACATTATACAGAATTAACTTGGTGAACAAAAACAATAATAAACAACTTACAGTTTCACATACAAATCAAAACAAACATTGTTTGTTTCGCGTGCAAAAACACGCGCTTTGAAAGTTCTGCTGACAAGCTTGTTATCCCGAATAACCTGAGCTTTAAAGCCAATTGAACAAGAACTAATTTTTCGCTTCTCATTATGAACGGACACTAACGAGCTGCACTTGGTGAATGAATGAATGAATGAATGAATGATCTGTTTCCAGGTCAGTCACGTGAAACTGCAGTGTCGAGTTACCCACTAGTCTTTTTAATAGCTTATCATTTCGGTACCAGTATTAAGGTGTCGAGTTACGAGTAAAGTGTGGTGTCAAATTAATTAAAAAGAGGCAGGATACATATATTTTATATTAGGAAAATTGGGGACCAAGAATGTGTTGAATTAAGTGAATGTGTCGAGTTAACCGAGGTTGACTGTATGTGTGCATGCATGAATATTTAACAAAATCGCATATAAAACTTCATGGTAATGCACAATATCACAAAAAAATTCCTTTGAATATTCAAGATATGACCATGGAAATAACCTTAGCTCAGAGAACTTAATTAAATTAATGTGTGACCAAATATCAGTGAGCAAAATGCTGGGAGTTAATACTTTTGTTTGTTTAGATAATTTGTTAATCATGTTCAGGATCCTAATGAAAAAAAAGACAGAAGGATTTTGATATAATAACCTCCAAATAAATCTCATCATTTGTAGCTTATTAGAATATGGAAATGATCTTATTTAAATTACGTTCTGACCTTGGATAAAAATAGTGGCAACTAAATACATTTTTTTTTTTTTTTTTTAATTCATTTTGATAACTGATAGCTTTTTGTACAGATATGTTCTAATTTTGGACTGCTTCACGCTAATGCACAAAACACAGGGGTGACACAAAAAGCTTGATCTTCCACAATCTGATATTGACCAATACATTTATGCCAGTACCTAGATCCAGTAAATGTTTTGTTTTCTTTCATCTTTATTGTAAAATACATTACCGCTTGAGCAGCGGTTCCCAAGCCGGGGTGCATCTTAGGGGGTCCGCGGGAAGACAAAATAAAAATAGCCTCCTCGCACCGACAAGTCCCCAATTTCAGAACGTAGCGCCTGCTGCTGTATTACACATCGCACTCATTGTATAAAAATGTGGCTAAATGTGCGTCGAGTTGCAGCGTGTGACGTAAAACACACCTGGTGACTAAATCAAGTAACACGCTGCAATTCGCTGTTTAAAAAAAAGTTTACAAACGAGGAGGCCATTCAGCCCATCTTGCTTGTTTGGTTGTTAGTAGCTTATTGATCCCAGAATCTCATCAAGCAGCTTCTTGAAGGATCCCAGGGTGTCAGCTTCAACAACATTACTGGGGAGTTGGTTCCAGACCTTCACAATTCTGTGTAACAAAGTGCCTCCTAAAAATGCTAGGAGGCACTTTTTTTCATTTGACTGTATGAAGCAGCACTTGTTAATTCTATAGGGTGATGCAAAACTTTTGGCCATAGCTGTATAGAAAATGGAGCGGAGCAAAATTTGAAAATTGGCCTAGCAGTATAATACACTTTAGAAAAAACTCACAACTTTTCATATAAAAAAAAAAAAGTAGGGCTTCTTATGAGGAGTTTTCGGATTGGCTACAAATGTGTTAACGTTTAAACATTATTTTCCTAAAGCCGTAACGTTTAAAAAGCTAAACAGATGTCACACCATGTACTGTAACAATGCCCACCTCTATGCCGCTCTGCCTGGCGAGTTTCACAGCTGTGCTGTAGTAGCCGCAGCGCAGCAGGTGCTCCACCATCATGCGGTCCATGCGCTGCTTCTTCCACACGTTCACTGCAGCCGGCTGGTCGCTGCTGTGCTCCTTCAGGTGCTCAATCCTCCGCTTGCACAACTTCGCACTCTCGTCTTCAGCCTGGATAGACTCGGCAGCCTGGCACAAAAACAAATGTGAAGATACAAGAAATACGGTGCAATATGGTACAATACATGCCAAATGAGCAAGGAATTTACTGGAGGCTATATTCTTGTATTCTCTTGTAAGTATTTTAGGAAAACTCTTTTGTAGCAAATGTTTTGCTTTTGTGGATGAAGAAAAACGTTTTTAAAGTAGTAATTTATTTCATCAATTTTTTTTGCAAAACACCAAAAATGCTCATTCAAAAGTATTCATACCCTTTGATTATCATATACGGTCATTCTGCTTAGGCAGCAAAGGGTTAAAGCGCAACTGGACATTCCAACATAACGATCCAAAGCACACATCAAAATCTACTTCAGAATGATTCAAGAAGAATAAAATCAAGGTTCTAGAATTGCCTAATCAAAGTCCCAATCTAAATCCAATTGAAAATCTTTGGTATGAGTTGAAGAAGGCTGTGCACAAGAGAAGTCCTCGGAATTTGAATGAATTGGAACAATTCTGCGTTGAATGGTTTAAAAAAAAAAATCACTAAAGAATCATGCCAAAAAGCTCATTGACAAATATCCTATTATTGATAAAGGTGCCTCAAATAGCTATTAATTTCATTTTCCTTGTCAGGTTATGAATACTTTTGCATTAGCATTTTGAGTTTTGCAAAAAAAAAAAAAAATTGCTGAAATAAATAATTGTAAACATCTACTTATTGTAAATATGTCCTCATCCACAAAAGCATATATCTATATATGTGTGTGTGTGTGTGTGTCAAATTCAGTACTACATAATCTTTAAATTGGGGCTGTCAAGCAATTAATCTTGAGATTACAAAAATTAATCTCAGTTAATCTTTGTTTTAATCGCATACTTAATTGATACATTTACTGCATCCATCTCATGTAAGTTTGTTTTTGTACTGATGATACTGATTATTAATATCATCATCCAAAAAACAACCCAGCATAAAATCCCTGTTTTCCTATTTCTGGATTCTCTTCATAGTTCTATATTTATATAATCCAGCATTTGCTGTTAAATTGTTTAAACCAACAGCTAAATCAGAATGGAGTCAGTTTAATACTCACCTTACTGCATTAACAATTCAGTTTATTTTACAGTTTCTTTTACTCAAACTGTTTTTTTTTTTACTGCTGTTTAAATAATAATAATAATAATAATAATAATAATAATAAGGAGGCTGTGTGGTCCAGTGGTTAAAGAAGGGCTTGTAACCAGGAGGTCTCCGGTTCAAATCCCACCTCAGCCACTGACTCATTGTGTGACCCTGAGCAAGTCACTTAACCTCCTTGTGCTCCGTCTTTCGGGTGAGACGTAATTGTAAGTGACTCTGCAGCTGATGCATAGTTCACACACCCTAGTCTCTGTAAGTCGCCTTGGATAAAGGCGTCTGCTAAATAAACAAATAATAATAATAATAATAATAATAATAATAATGGGACAAATATCCAAACAAATATATGACATGTATTCGGATACAAAAATCAGATGTTCGTATTCGCTAGAAATGATGGAAAAACCTTGTGCTTATTTACTGCCCCACCAGAAGTTGCACAACAGTGGCGTTGTGCTGCTTTAGAGCGAGTCATAATCTCATGGGACAGAAAAAAAGGCACGCACGTCATTCTGAAATGCCTCGCTTAAACAGTGCCCAACTTGCTGGAAATGTGTAGTGATTTTTATATATTATATATTTTTTGTTGAAACTTTCTGTTATGTGGAATGTAATAAACGGGAACCAAAACAGTGAGTTTTTCCTCTTCCTTTTACAACGCCATTTCCATGTTTGTTTTATTTGTGCAGTGTATAATATAGTATAGTGTTTAACTGAGCAATATAATGGATTTTATTACTTTTTGAAAATGAACGAATATCTGAACGAATATTTAAAATTCCGAGCAAATATCCGAACATGAAAATCCTGTGTTCGTCCCAGCACTAAATAATAATAGTAATTTTAAATTCTCTTTTATTAATAACTTGAAATTGCCTAAATAAATCAAAAGTCAGAGTAACGGTTATATCCTCCATAACTGTAAATAACATCATTTAAAATAAATGTGGTTATTGAAATAAAACAAAGCTACAATGTTAACGGGTCTGCAGTCGGTAGCTATCCAACAGCACTGGTTATAGTATCGTACTGAGCTTCATTCATGGGTTTGCAGCGATCCTGAATAAACTTCCCATTCACAAGTTCTTCAGTTTGAGTGCTTTGCTACATAATGCGGTTCCGTGACTAATTTCATATTCAAATGATGACTACACTCATTCAATCTTGGCATGCACTAAAAATGGTGCCGCAGAAAATTAACTACGGTGTGCTAAGAGGGACAAGACAGGGGTGCAATTAACATGTGTTAAATAAAAAAATCTCCCAAAATATTAACACATTAAATCGCAGAAGTTAACTGCGATTAACAGACCTAATTATTTATTTTTATAAAAGCACTAGCACAACACATTTAGTATACTGTGTTTATAATGTATAAGCCTGTAAATATGAAGTCAGTACCTCAAACTGTGTCCGAGACGCATGGCTTTGGCAATGTGGCAGCAGCAGCTTTGTAAAATCACTGACACAAAAGGGTTAAGCATGTACAGTAGTCTCCGTGTAATTCATTGGAACGATGAAAACTCAATGTATTACAGTAACAGCCAATCAATGCTGACTGCTTTAACAGCCAGTGCATTAAATCAACAAAGGATTACACTTTTCCTCCCACATCATCAATTTTACAAAATCGGTAAACGCAAAGGCATCTGGTTTAAATTGCTACCAACACAATAACAGAACATCAGGACTTGAGATTTGCTAGCAAAGACATTTCTGCAAATTACAAACTTTCAAAACCTCCTGGAACAAAATATATAGTCTTTCCTCCAATTTCAAGGATTTCAGCAATCAATCGAGATATCTGGAGGTCATGAACCAGACTACACTTAAATGAGGGAGTGTATGCAGGACACAGGATTTTGTTATTCAGGTTAACACTAGCTTGGAAGTAGAAAGCCTGTTTATTCCTTTAGGGGTAGGGATTTGAAAAAATATCCAAAAGAAACATGCAACTGTGAATAAAGGGGTGAAGAGTACAACACACCACATTTGCCTTAGGACGGTGGAAGAGACAGTCAATGGGGACTTGTACTGTAGCAGGCATTTAAAAATCAAGAATGAACATAATTCCAACCTTGGATGACCCCTCAATTCTGGAACAGTTCATAAATGTGATGAATTCCATATTCTTGTTTTCGTTCTTTTAAATTGTAAGAGGTTCTAGAAAACCTACTGTATTTAACTGTGGATTTGCATACTGCTAAAAACATACTAATGCTCAACCACCTGACATGTTCCAAGTTCATGAATAAAGGAGAAATACATCCCAAGGGCTTGTTGTATTAGTGAATGTATTTAGGTAGATTACATTGCAAATAACATTAGGAGAGTGGTGCCTGGCATTTTGGCACTCTTATTGTGCTGCAGCTGTACAGTGCTGGCACAGGCATTCTCCCCCTGCAGACTAAGGTGGCTAAACCAGGAATTAATTAAATCCAATCTGCTGCTGGGCGCTACCTAGTCAGGTTTTGTTTGTAGATAAGAACAGCAGCAGCACATCAGCATTAATACCACATCAGATCAATCCCTACAAGCAGCTGCCAGGTAAATTGGGCTCCTGTCAAAAGGTAAAACAGGACCATAAATAAACTGTAAAATGTATGTAAAGCCATTAGATTTCAATTTCAATTTTCCAAAGTGCAAAATGCTAATATTTTGTAAGATAAAGAGAGAAGCTGTATTCACGAATACAATGATCTCTCCAGAGGTTACTGTGCACTACCAACTTCAAAGTGGCCCAAAAGGTCTGTGCGTTATTTTTTACAAGGCAACACCCTTCCTTTTAAGTGTGCTTGTTTTAATGGTAGATGTTAAAAAAGCACATTATTTTCTAACACCTAACCCAGGACGTCAACCTGATCAACTCTAGCATCAATACTAACACCAACGTGTTCTTTTGTTTCAGCACACAACTGTTTACATTTTTCTGATGCTTCTGACATTGCTTAATGTAAATTAAATGAGCATTCAGTACTGTTTTCCAGTATACACAACTGCTAACATTAACAATCAACACTATCTTGCATGATAATTCGGTACCTCTCTAGTAGCAGTACTGCTTGTTCAAGTGATTTCATTTGAACTTACTGCGTGGCACGAAACAGGCAGGTGCAAACTGTAAGGGTGCATTGCATGCAAACAAGCAAGTGGAGCCACAGCTTAAGACTTGGGTCCCGTGACAGCAGGCTTATGAAAAACAAACCCAACTCCAGTCCATGGGCTTCACACAAAGGCTACCCACTAAAACAAGCATGGACACAATAACAGTTTAAATATTTTTGTATTCATTTGAAATATTTATGTAGCGTTACTGATTTCACAATTTATTTAGACTATTTAAAGTCTCTGGTATTGTGCATTTTGTCAAAAAAAAAAAAAAAAGTTAACATTTCCCTAATGCATGCATTTCTTTAATCATTTCCACCTGACCAAAAGATCTTCACTCACAAAGGACTTTTATACTGCACAAATAGAATATTCCTCTGCTGAAATTCAAAGTAGTGCAATTTCCATCTCACCACCTACTGCTTTAGAAACACATCACCCTTAAAACAGTCATTCCAACAGTACAAAAGGAAGCTCTGATTTAAATAATGAGTTCAGACTCTCATGGTTCTGTGTTCATTTCAACAAAGTAAAAACCAGCCAAGCAGAACCAAATTGTTAAATATGCATGTTCTTTATGCCATGCACAGCGAAGCAGAATTTTAAAATTACACCCAGCAAGCCAATTCCAATAAACATTCTCAATACTTTAACTAAAAATAAATAAAACCACACACACACACAGAATGTTCTTGTTTTATGTTTCCTGTCTGGCTAGTTTCATGCAAGGCATGGGGTACAGTTTGAAAGATTATATATTTACTGAAAGGAGATTATTTATACACTACTGACAACTCTCATAACGTTTCCATGCACAGACTAAAAATATAGATCATCCAAGTTAGTCATCATTGCCTGCAAAACATTCTTGCTTTCCGACACATATTTCAGTTGTAATAAGAACAACAGCAGCTATCCAGCAGCATGGGAAACAGACAGATTGCTTATCCGTAAGTGGTTCCAGGAAGCCTCGTTAGTCACCAAGAGTTGCTCACTGAGCTGTCAGGGTAGACCAAATTGCACAAGTTAACTTTTAGGAAGCTGATAAAGTAAAAAAAAAAAAAAGAAACCCCACACACATCTTACTGCAAGAGAAAATGAATGTCTAACACACACGGAAATACAGACACCTATCTAGAGGACCAGTAAAGGTGGTTTGCTGATATCATTTGCAAGAATTATCCTAAAAAATAAGTACATAAATCTTGAAAGGCAGCATGGGTAGCACCAAATATTAATTTAATTGTGAATCATGTATAAGAAATCAATCATTTACAAATCTGTAAAAAAAATTCAGTTCATCTTGCTTTGCAGTTTAATGTACTACTGTACAAGTAATTCATATGTTTTGTGTAGTGATGTCCAGATTACAATAAGAGACATCACTACACAAAACATTACTTACATGAATTACTTGTACAGTAGTACATTAAAGTTCTGGGAATGGCAAATGCACTTGTGGACTTAACTAAATATACATTGCCTAAAATGCATTCCAGTGCAAGTGAGAGATCATTTCAGTGCTGTTCTCACAAGCCGGGCCCAACATCTGTACTGTGCGGGCACTAACCAGGACTGCGATGAATGGCTCTCGAGGACGACTGGATAGTTACGGCAGGTTTTAAAGCCTAGAGTTTGAGCAAACTTGTCATAGCTGATTTCACAGACCCTGATCAGCTTTAAAATCTTGGACAACCTAATGTTACCTTTAGAAAGGTGTACCAGCCGGTATTCTCTTTATAAGCAACATCTTCCCACTGTGCTGGGTAACTACTACAGAAGGTCAGCCTCCCAAATGTTATTCTCCAGAAAAATATTAATAAAAAATGTTACATAGAATACATGACATGCACATTTCATACTGTTATCAGTTATCCCAAGAAAAAAATATATTTGTGGGGAGCAAAACAGGTATGCGCCTGATCTTTTACCACCCCCCATAGCAACTGGAATGTAGTGGTGTCGTTTCTCATTTGCTCTCTTATACCACAAAATACAGGGTCAATTATACATATTGACTTAGATTAGAAGTGATGTTGTTTAAAAATAAATGTAGAAGTAATTAATTAAATAAATAAATGAACAACAAAGAGCCAATAAAAGCTGTACAAATATATTCAGAAACCCTGTTTCCAAACTTGTTGCTAACATTTCTTAAGCTGTATTTCCAAAATAAAAACCTAACACCTCCCTCTTGAGTTTGAGATAACAGGTTCACTGATCTCAAGTCTCACCTTTCTTTTCAGAGCACTGAGTTTCTCCACAACCCCGTCTAGTAAAGAAACAACGGACTCCACAGCTGGGCAGCTGCTCAGAGTCTTCTCCAGCTCTGCCACAACCATGGTCACGTGACTCGTCTCCCGGTCTATATTCTTCTGAGCAGCCCTGAAGCGCTTGTTCAAGGTCTCATATGGTACCTGTGAAAAAGGAAAGTAGGGAAAAAGAAAACATTTATTTAGATAGTTTGTAGCATCTGTGGAACTCTTCTGGTAACATTAACAAATCTTTACAGTAGAGTAGAATGACAGCATACCAAAGGGTAAATCCATGTAGCACAATGTAACACTTATTATGCAATCACTTGTATAATCTTTTCATGGTTATTTTAAATATTAATTTAATATATTTTAAATGGCTCGCTTCCAATGTCATGAGCTTATAAACCAACACTATTTAAGAGCGATCTTTCAGCACTTTCAGTATTTTTGTGTTTCTTTATTTTGTCTTATGTATTAATTTGGATCCAGCAACAGCTGCACTGGAAATCAAAGGCGAGTATATATTTTTTTAACCACTTGAGCCAGCCTAAAGAACTTTACAAAACATAGCTCTGCTCCGCAATTTAGGAATGGAACAAGGAAGAAAATGGGAAAAAAAGGATAATTAGGTTGTTAAATGCAATTTGGACATGTTTTTGACTGGATCTGCACAGTAGACAAGGTGTTTGGTTACAATATTAGGAGTGAACTTGTGCAAGCTGGATTGTTTTAACTTTGCACACTGGACACCATCAGAGTACAAGGAACAACTGACAGGCTCTTCTCTTACCACACAAATGTATATATGTGTGTTATGCACACCGATATATACTTTGGGTGCTACTGTGAAGCAAGTGCAAAGGAACATTTGCATAGAGAAATAATTTATACACAAGTGCTGGGACGAAAACAGGATTTTCATGTTGGGGTATTCGCTCAATTTAAATATTCATTTGGATATTCGTTCTAGTTCTAAAAAAATAATAAAAGCCATTATATTGCTCTGAACGCAGGCAGAGACAGCATAGCAGCAGGGGCAGGGGGCGTGGCCATGGCCCCTGTGGGTGTGCCTTTATTTTACAGCAAGACACATCAAAATAGAAAAATATCCCAGATTAAGTAAAGATTAAGTTGTGTAGGATTTACTTTACCCCAGTGAATTAACTACAAAGGATGCAGTTCAATTTACATTTTTGTTTTAATTTGTTTATTCCAGAAATAAATAGTACATAATATTGACACCACATTTTATTTATTTTTCGTTTTCTTTATTCCTTGCCATTGCCGTTTCTTCACAGTAAACAGCGGCCATAGACACATTTCCAAAAAGTAATAACATGAGGTTTACTTGTGCCTTTTTGCAGCTGAACAAGCAAACTGAAATTTAACTTTAAACACTTCAAATAAAACAAACGTGGAAATGGCATTGTAAAGTGAAGGGGGAAAAAAAATCACCTGTTTGGTTCTCACACACACATACATACACTAAGTGACTGGCTCTAAAGCAGCACAATGCATTTGTGTCCCAGAATGGCTTCCATAGAGATCACTGTGTGTGTGGAGGCATAATCTATAATAAGTATGTGTGTGCAGGCATAATCGATCTAAATAGAGGCTCAAGAGCTGCTGTGTTGATTCTGTTATATATATATATATATATATATATATATATAATCTCACCTATCACACAGAGCTCTTTTTCATTTGCCATTTTTTGAAACTGTCACGCAAATTCTGGGAAGACGGTAAATAACTGCAAGGTATTTTTGTCATTTTTTGCGAATACGAACATCTGATTTTTGTATCCGAATACATGTCAAAAAATATCTGTTGATAGATAGATAGATAGATAGATAGATAGATAGATAGATAGATAGATAGATAGATAGACACACACACGACTCAGTCTGCAAGTTAGTGGCTGAACTGAGGATGGATAGACAGGATACATACACAGGGCTTGAAATTAATGTCAGCCGTGAGGAAACTGCCGCAGTGCCCTTTCAGCTACAGCAACAATAACATGATTACTTGCCCGAGTCATATCAGCAGGGGAAAAAAAAAAAAAACACAAACAATGAACACTACCCTTTCAAGCACATGGCTTTCTAACATGGGTATTAATGCCATCTCAGAAAAGAATCTAGGGGAGGGGGGAGGGAGTAGAAAACCTTCATAATCTGCTAATGTGCAAAACTTGATCATTTTTTCAGGTCAGTAGTTTAGATATGTTTATGACACTTACAAGTGGTTTTCGTTCAGTTTTTTAAAAAAATAATTACTCTAACTAATGTAATGTTGGGGTTCAGACGTGGTGAAGAAATAGCTCTTATATCAATAATTCAGACGGATGCAGACAGATTACAATCTTAGGCCCGTTTCAGACGGATGCTCTAAGGGCGTGCCAAACTCAATTCAAGCACAACATTTTGACAAAGTCACAATTAAGTACATGAGTAGAGCGCCGCCTGAAACAATTAAGTTCACCTCGATGCTCTTTTGACGCTAGCACGCCTTCCTCTGGTGCACTGTAGTTTCATTAAGAGCTCCAGCGGTGCACTGAACTAAGCTGCACTTAATGCTAAGGTACACAAATGACATGCTAAAGAGTACTGTGTATCTCACAATACTACGCTAACCACCCGCCAGGACCAATCATGGCAGAGGTCACGGAGGAGCAGCGGTCCAGATCTCCAATAGAAGACAGCTCATTGGAAACTGGGTACGTATGAAAATACATTTTAAAACTGTTGTTTTAAATTTCATGTTCCTAATTTAAATGAATGTAAAAATGGGGTTCTGTGAGCCTTTTGTTGTGATTTACCGTTTTCAGAGTTTGGGTGCTTAATGTGTTTTTATGCAGTCATCCGTCTATACGGAATCAAATCATTCATTTATCCAATACTGAGAGATATTAATTAATTTAATTTAATTAATTTAATTATTTTTTTACAATAAAAAGGAGACAGAAATGGTGGTTAAATGTGATTAAAACTTATTTAGCTGTATTTGTTTGACATGAGTGAACTGTGCTGTGTAGGCTTACTGTTCTCAAATAACAGAGTTTTTCTTTATAAACTTATGTCATCACTTGTCTGCGATGCGATTTTACGATGCACTGTGGTAGATTTCTTTGGAATAAGTCTGATACGCTTTCGGTTCACCAGTATGAAACCAATTGGTTCATCGAATTTAATGAAGTTCGGCATGCCTCTGGAGCATCCGTCTGAAACTGGCCTTCATTTTATTACTGCAGCTCACACGCTGTGCACATTGTACAACTCAACTCACTTCCTGGTTTGTCAATAAGGTTTATTGAATACAAGACCCTTAAATTACTTTATACAAACAATCAGAAGGCAAACACTGATACACTGCTGCAAAACAAGCTTAATGCTAACAGGACAGTTTAACCAATTGACTTTAGCCTTTTAACAGTAAGTATTTTTCTGTTATTTTATTAATTGTATGAATGATGTTTTATTAATTTTAATTATTTTACATGAATTATTCATTGTGTAAATATAAATGTTAACCTAACTTTGAAATACCTACTGGTCCTGAATGTATTGGTCCTAAATAATGACAAGAATAATCTTCCACTAACTTGAATATGTTTCAATTGCTGTTATCCCCTTATTTAAATGTCCTTATTTTTTACCACAACAAAACCAGAATGGTAGGAAATTCTCTTCTACATTGTATTACAGTGCTTATATTATTATTCTACATTGTATTACAGTGCTTATCATTATTCTACATTGTATTACTGTGCTTATATTATCATTATTCTACATTGTATTACAGTGCTTATATTATCATTATTCTACACTGTATTACAGTGCTTTTAATATCATTATTCTACACTGTATTACAGTGCTTATATTATCATTATTCTACATTGTATTACAGTGCTTATCATTATTCTACATTGTATTACAGTGCTTATTATTCTACAGTGTATTACAGTGCTTATTATTCTATAGTGTATTACAGTGCTTACCATTTTACATTGTATTACAGTGCTTTTAATATCATTATTCTACACTGTATTACAGTGCTTATATTATCATTATTCTAAACTGTATTACAGTGCTTATTATCATTTTGTCCATTTTATGATACATAAGTTTTGTTTTTTCAGTTCATCCATAAATGTAACACAGCGACTCTTGTATGTTACACACGGTTGTTCAGGCAGCTATAAAGGAGGAACAATTCATTTCAGTTCAAACTCCATCATTTCAACACTATAAATAATTGAAGGTATTGTAGTTCTGAAACCCAGGACTGGCGCAGGGGGGTTCAAGTCATGCCAAGCTTAACAATATACTAATACTGTATTACACTAAATACAAATAAACAAAATTAAGGGGCTTATGCAGCACTACATGACTATATTCAAAACACTACTACAGATATGTAGGACTGGATGAAATGATTATTCAACAACTTTGATATGTTCCTGGTGCTATTTAGAGAAATCAGACAATGGAATATTTGCATTTAACTTGCGTTCATGCATCTGATCTGGTGACCCTTTTAACATAAATGATAAACCCGGCGAACATCCCATGGTCAGGTCAAACTTCTTGTTTGTAGCGTGTCATAATATGCGAGTTGATTAATATATTATAATATAGTCAATTCAGTCATCAACAGCTTACCCACATTAACAAGCAGTGATGAACTTACACCGAGTAAGTCTATATTAAACTTAATTAACCATGACATACAGTAGACTATACAAACTGTTTAGCTGTCCCCAGGGACAGGAAAGATTCCCATTGCATATCAGCGTGATCCATTCCTGGTTTTACCATAAAACACACCTGCACTTTACCTATACACTGTGGCTACTCACGCTCCTAGTAAAACCTGGAATGGGTTAAACATGCAATAGGAGTCTTATTTCCATCTGTGTGTCCTACAAAAGTTACAACCAAGTGTTTGCAACTGTTGTATCGTGCATGTAGAAAGCACTGTGACTTAAAGATAACCAGTCTGCATGTTTGTCAATGCAACAGACAATGGAAAACCAATGACAAAACATAGACTGCTAGAGATCACATGGACGTCGTTTTACTAACGTGTCAGATGTTAGTAGTCCTAACTGCTGCAAACAAGCGCAGATCATTAATTAAAGACAATTCACACTCGTTATGGAAATCTTAAATAAAATACAGCTAAAAAAAACAAACAAAAAACTTTTCACTGTCAGCATGAATTGCTTGACAGGGAGGGTTGATTGTATTGTTTTGCTTTGCTCCACGGCACTGAATCGGAATGCCCAAACATCATTTGTTTTTACACTCTGACAAAAAAAGGCGTGGGCTACAAATTCCCTGATAGAAAACTCGGTATGTGTGCCTCACAAGACATTAAAAACATTAACAATAACGCCATGTACATTACACCATTAGAGGACGTTTTTTTTTATGAAAAACCTGACTGAAAAACGTTTTTGTTCATCAGATATTGTACTCAGCTGAGACGCGTCTAACACCAATCTAGACGAAGCCTTACACCTATAATATCTCACTCTGAAATTATTAAACAGCGTTTTCTACACGTGCATCAGTCCTGGCTGTCGCGTTTGAAGTTTAATACAACACCTTTAAAGTTGGATATTCCTGGACCTTCAGTGCCATGGAGAGTTGAGCAGCTATTTCCTGTACCGCCATCTTTGATTGGGGAAAAAAATTCACATTAAACTGGAGACCTACAAAATACTGCACTGCATCATGGGCTAACCCAGCACCGACAGACTAAATAAACACATTTTCCAGTGTTACACGTTTTTTTTTTTTGTTTTTTTTTAAGTCAGTCAAATTATAAAAAAAAAATAAAAATACACTGTATTAAAAATAAAAAATAAAACTAACACGAAAAAAAATATCGTTTTAAATAAAAAATATATTTTCTTGACAGCAATATAACCAATTGCATTGGTTTATTTTGTTTAGGGTTATGATAGCCAATCGGCGTTAGAGATGGGCGGGGTATATTGATTCGACTAACCAATCAGAGAAAACATTAAACTGCATCGTGTACAGGTGAGACGTTGATAAAGGGGCGTGTGCATGATGTACCTGGAACGTGAACAAAACCTAACCAATAATGTTGAGTGATTTTTCAAAACTTAATCTGGGTAACAGTGATCTGGATTTTGTTTCCGATATTTTGTGCTCTAGATTTCTTTTTATCTGGATCGTTTTGATCCGTTTTTTGTTTTTGTTTTTTTTAAGAAAATGTCACTGCTGGATTACTTCTATCCAAATTATAGTTTCAGTATGCAATTGGGAGAGGGAGCGCTCTTGTGTTTTGGAGACGTGTTTATTATAATGTAAGTAAAAAAAAAAATTGAGCGAAATCAAGTAGTAGCAGCTAGACAACTATAAAAATAGTCAGTTTAAAATATAAACCTACTTAAAAAACAACAACAATATTAAAGGTTTATGATAAATTCGTTTATATATATATATATATATATATATATATATATATATATATATATATATATATATATATATATAGTAGCGATCTTGGTTAACGCAGACAGGTGCATCACACAGGGCGAAGTAATCCACGCACGGGCGGAGGGAGGGCGGGCGCTTATGCCTTCGTGTGATTACGTCACTTACCAGCCCCCACGCTACACTTCCCTGCCGGTTTGAATCCCCCCTTACTTGCTCACCATGCTACAGTACGACGATTGCGTGCCAGGGTACCCGCGTCTACTTCTAACATCAATGTAGCGATCTCTGGTAACGCAGACAGGCGCATCACAGAGGCAGAGGGCGGGTACGAACCCGGGACCTCTCGCACTAAAGCATATTGCCGGTACCGCTGTACAAAATAGCCGGCAAAATAGTATCGACGACATGCTTCAATGCGAGAGGTCCCTGGTTCGCGCCCGCTTTTCGCCTCTGTGTGGATTGCATCGCTCTGTGTGATGCGCCTGCTTGCGTTAACCGACATCGCGACAATATATATATATATATATATATATATATATATATATATCATGTGTAAAAAAATAATGTAATTGTATGTAAAAATAATGTGATATCTTGTAACAATTGTAAGTCGCGCTGGATACGGGCTTCTGCTAAGAAATACATAATAATAATACTATATATGAGAGAGAGAGTGATCGTCTGCAAATCGATGCCTCATTTGGAGTTTTTTTTTTTTTTTTTTTTTTTTAACATTTACTGGCAACGTAATAACTTTGTCATTAACAAACAAACTACATCATTCTACAATTTTACGATGAATAAGCTTGGAATGTGTACTTTGCAGAAATAAAGTGTGTGGGTTGCAGACTACATTTTTACAACACGGTACGGTGTAACACGATATGTTATTATTTCAAAAAAATGTTTTTTTGATAATTTAAATGACCTGACTCACCAGGTGAGTGTAACAGTTTAGTTAATTAGCAACCATAGTGGTAGATTAATTAGGGTGAACAACATGACAACAAGCAGATAAACAATACGTTGAAGAAAAACGAGGACTTTTTGATAAACCATTTAAGAGTGCCCTTCAAGAAAGACATAACGAAAATGGTGGTTGTTGGATTTTTCCATACAAGCTCGGGTACCATTTACAAAGATAATAATAATAATAATAATAATAATAATAATAATAATAATAATAATAATAATAATACATTTTCATTAACGCGGGAGGCTAAAGCTGTCGACCTAAGTGTGTACATTCATTTCCCCAGTCTTTATGAGCTGCAGTAACAGTTTCACTTCCATTGTTATTGTGAAGTTGAACTTTTTGTTCCTCTTATAAAGTTCTCACTTCTATGGAGAAGCCCTCTCCCCGTGTCAGACTGCATGGGTCCCTTTTCAGGTAGCACCACGGGTAACACATGTTACATCCTGCTTGACTGAATCAGTGGACAGCAAATGAGTTATATACTTCCTCAAAAGGTGTACATTGTCCAGGACAGATGACATTGAACACAGACAGGAATACAACAATTGAAAACAATAATTTGAACACTGGAACTTGTTCAGTTCTTTTCTGGAACTTCTGTCTTATAAAGCAGTGGTTCTCAACCCTGGTCCTGGGGACCCACTGTCCTGCTGCTTTTTGTTCCAACCAAGCTCTCAATTACTTAATTGAAACCTTAACTGAACTAATAATTAGCTTAATTTGACTTTTTTAAATTGTTTAGCTTACAAAAAAGTTGGAGAATTGAAGTTCCTTAAATAATTTTATATTTAACTTGGAACCTCTAACTGTTTAAAATAATTAAAAAGCTCTGATTAGGCAAATTATAGTTCAATTAAGGATTCAATTAAGTAATTGGTTGGAACAAAAAACAGTAGGACAGTGGGTCCCCAGGACCAGGGTTGAGAACCACTGTTATAAAGGACCGTTCTTAGATACCTGGTAACAGGGTGAATCTAATCTAGTGGTGCACAACTCAGGTCATGGAGGGCCGGTGTCCCTCCTGGTTTTTGTTCTAACCATACCCTAAATTAGTTAATTAGACCAATTAAGCTTCTAATAAGGTCCAATAAAGTACTTTAGGGTGCAGTTGGAATAAAAACCTGCAGGGACACCAGCCCTCCAGGACCAAGTTGTGCACCACTGATCTAGACCATCAAACATGTTTAATATAAAATGTTGCCCTAAATGTATGCCACACATTCCAAACACCTAATAAGCCACTTTTTGAGCCTTTTAAATTGAACGACGGTGTGTAATATCAAATATTTTTCTCAGCCTTCTTCAAGGGAGGGCAACCAAACAATAACCCTGCGTGCAGCCAGTTATATATATGGAACGAGGGGAGGGCCTCCACCGTAGCCGGCTCTAGTCATCGGCGATGCAGGATTCCATCTCTGAGGGCCAGTCCGGGCCACTGGGACCAGAGCCACTTGATGGCCTGTGATATCAGGGCTATCTCCCCCCCAGGCGGCCTCCTCTGAGCCTCCAGCTACTGCAGGACTGGGTGGAGGTCTGGGTCTTTCGCCTGGCGGTCCTTCCAGTCCGCCCAAACTATCGGCACCACCACCCGACACGGCACCTCCTCCAGGGGCCCCCGCAGCTCCGCCTCTCTCTCTCTCTTCCCTCTGCTCACAGTGTGAACAGCCGTCTGTGGCGCAGGGCCAGTGGGACAGGGCATCAGCATTCTGGTGCTTCTCCCCGGAGCGATGTTCAATGGTGTAGTGAAAAGGCTGGAGCTGATCTATCCACCTGGCGACCTGCCCCTCGGGTTCCCGGAATGTCAACAGCCACCTCAAGGCCACATGATCGGTACGGATGTGGAAAGGGAGTCCACAGAGAGTCCTGTAGTGGCGCACCGCTTCTAAAATGGGCAGCAGCTCCCTCCGGGTGACGCAATAGCGGCGCTCGGCTTTGCTGAAAGTTCAGCTGTAGTTAGCCACTACCCCCTCCCCATCAGATCCCAGTTGCACCAGCACGACACTGATCCCCTCGTCGCTGGCATTGGTGTCAAGGATGAAAGGCAGCTGCACTTCGGGGGTGGGTCAACACGGGGGACTGGCAGAGCCTGTTCTTCAGCTCGTCGAAAGCACCCTTACAAACCTCCGGTAGTAGGACGCGAGCTCCAGGAACCCTCTCGCCTGGCGGGGGTTGATGGGGGTAATCCAGTCACGGATGGCAGCAAACTTGTCCTCCTCTGTGTTGATCCCTTGCGCACTCACACGGTGACCCAGGTAGGAGACCTCTCATCGGAGCAGGTGGCATTTCTCCGGGTGCAACTTCAGCACTCTCCTCAGTGCAGTCAAGGCAGCTGGGAAGGTTCCTCTGTGGACCAGCAGGTCATCCAAGTACACCCGGAACAGGACCTTCTCCATGAGGCGCTCGAAAGTGGCAGGGGTGTTGCAGAGGCCGAAGGGCATCACGGTGAACTGCCACAACCCTTGGTCGGTGGAGAAGGAGGTCTTGGGGCAAGCTGACAGGGAGGGCGCCACCTGCCAATATCTGCTGCGGAGATCCAGTGAGGAGAACCACCTGGACCCTGCGACCAGGTCCAGCGACTCGTCGATGCGGGGAGTTCTTTGCCGTGGTGTTGTTCAGTTGCCTGTAATCGATGCAAAAATGCCACTTGCTGTGCTTCCTCATCACCATCACCTCAGGGGAAGACCAGGGGCTGTCAGATGGCTCGATCATCCCTGTGGCTCTCATTTCCTCCATGATCTGGTCTGTGGCCCCCTGGTGGGCCAGCGGCATGTGGTGGGTGCGTTGCTTGACAGGTCGGGCGTTGCCGGTATCAGTTTGATGTTGCACCAAATGTGTCCTCCCCACGTCCTCTGAAGTAGTGGCAAAGCCATGTCGAAACTCAAACAACAGCTCCCACAGCTGGTGCTGCTGCTTCGGGCAAAGCCCCTCACAGTTGTTGCGCTAGACCATGGACACCGTGGCCATTGCATGGTCTTCTGCCATCAGTGGAGTCAGCAACTGGCGGGGGACGGGAACCTGGATGAGAAGAAGAAGAAACAGACTAAATTGTAGTTCCTCCCCATTCCTTACGTGCTCCCAACCTTAACACAGACCCCCAGCCTCTCTCTGATCTGTCACACTGCATGTTCGGTAACCTCAGACTCACTCTGTTGCTCTGTCAGTCAATCTTGTTATCTGTCTCTCACACTATCTTGCTCACTCACTCTCTCAATGGTCCGGCCAATCACAGCTCTCCCTTGTGTGAGCACACACACACACACACACACACACACACACACACACTCCCCATATCTAGGTGGCATGGTCTGAACTCTAACAATACACAAAACACCAAAGCACAGGACACACAAACAGGACAAACAACCAGGACAACACAAAGTCCAACAAGGTCATTTTTAGTTGGCCGGGTTGCTACAGTATTTTTAGGCAAAGTTTAATAATACTTTACCTAGACATACGCTTACACTCAATAACACGAATTGCTATAGTCCAGAAAAGTGTTGCTTTCATAAAAGGGGCCCATTTTGTCTTCTGAAATACCATTTTTTACTTGATTAGATAGTAGATATTAATCAAGCAACAACATTTTGATATGTTTACTAAAATCTGTCTTAATATGACCTTTAATCCCAAAGGTTTTCGGAAAATGTAAGGTTACAGAAAACGTGCCCTACAGAGGAATTCTTGCGTGCTGTAACTGCGCTGACGCCAAGTTATTACACAAACCGTGTGTGTTTATTTAAAATAGGAAATTGCTCAAAATATAATACGACTTGAATTAAATCAACGAAGACTGGCATTTATGTTACAGGTTAAACATTCAGCTGTTCGTGTCTTTCCTGTTAATGTAAGCCCCAATTTTACCTGAATAATAAGTGTGTGGTGTTTTTAATTAAGTTCACATGACCCGTTTAAAATCAAGAAATGGTATGTTGTCATATTTTGGTATTTGTAACAAATAGAGATCTGGTGGCTGTTGTACTGTTTTACAACTGTTATACTTCTTTACATCTGCATACCAGTTTATCATAAGTGTTTATATTTTAAGTATTTTATTGACATGTACCAATTTCCGACAGGTGTGTTTCTGCTGTCAAAAAGTGGTATGCTTGTATTTCAAGTACTTTTAAAGTTTCTGACAGGTTTTTCAGTGCTACAGAAGTGGTACATCTATATTTCAACTAATTCTAGTACATCACCTACTTTCTGACTAGGCTTAAAGTCTGATTTGCAAAGGCATTGCTCTGCTGCATAATCTATGTGTTGATATGCTCCTCACTTGTTCTGGGACAGAAACCTTTTTTTCTTCATTATTTGTACTGGAGGAAAGCATGGCTCTATTATGTAATTATGTATTTGGGTTATTATATGTATGTTAATGATACACCACATGCATACATTTCAATGTACACAATGTACATTTAATAAACATCTTTATCAATACATAATTAAATCAATAAGTTCAATAAAATCACAATGTACCATGTTTCAAATGGGCGGTCCATGTATTAAGTCACGAAAGTGATTTGCGCATGCGTGACCAGTAACTGGGCAAGCGCAGTAGTTTGTATACCAGTTTCGGTGATATACCAGAAAATGACATGAGATCTGTACTAAATAATACATACAATGATGTGCTTGTCACTTCATCTTTGTATAATCATATGAAATGAAAACATGCTAACGACTAGCTATTTAAAATATAATGTGGACATAATATGAATTTACGTTATTAGAAATAATATATATATATATATATATATATATATATATATATATATATATATATATATATATATATATATATATATATATATATATATATATAACAGAAAGTCTCGAAACTTAGATGGCTGGCGGAATAAAATAAAATAATAAATAAATAAAAAAGCACACAAGTGCTGAGTTGACAAATGTAGTACTGAGCTCGGTAAATAGATTGCAAGTAAGGTGGACTTGAGTTTGATTTTGAAATTGAGAGAGAGAGAGAGAGAGAGAGAGAGAGAGAGAGAGAGAGAGAGAGAGGGAAAAGAAAACCGGCTGACTGGGGCACGAAGGTATGTGTGTTTTTCTCCTAATTTATTTTTGTTATTTTAAAATAACAGCTGTGACCGTTTGTGGCACTTGTACGATGGGTTGTTGGGGGTGTTTGCTGACAATGCATCTGTGCATCAAAGAAGATGTTTATTTTCGTTGCGTTTCCCTGTAGTACGGACAGCGGCGGCGGCAGCAGTACTGTAGGTGGAGAAGGAGCCCTATTGGTGTTTCGTGCAAATGACCGCTTTGGTCGAAACAAAAGCCTTGGTTGGTGCTGAAAAAAAAAATCATCAGACAGTATTACAACCAAGCCACTTTCGCCATGTTTTTTTTGTTTTTGTTTATTAACATTCAGTTGTTTTCAGTCGACTACCCTCGAGCGCCACTTGTCATTTCAATCAGATTTTGATTAACAGATTTCAAGTCTTTTCACTTTTGGGTTCTTTGGTGGTTAAGAGTTTTCAAGAAAAAAAATGAGCGTCTTTTTAGAATACTTCCGAAACTGCATTAAATCTTGTGAACTGCCAAACGATTAACAGCTCTAAATCTGTTTTTTCTTTCTGAAAAGAAACCTCTGTTAGATAAAATATCAGTGTAATTTACGGTTCACTTTCTGTGTATAGTATTGTGTCAAGGTAGAATCTGACACTACTACAATTGCCGAAAGGGATGGCGTTATCATTGAATGAAAACATATTATTGAATCATTACATTTTGTAATCTACATTCTCCTCCTAGTTGTTGGCTGCCTATGTGTTCTGTTTACGCGGGGAAAACATTCAGCGTAGCCTTGTAGAATAGTAAACAACTTCATTAATAAGATTGAATAAAACCTGTTGAATTGGGGGATGTCTCGTGATGTTTTTCACATCTGAAAAATGATAGCTTGCATTGCATTTTGAGCGTACGTAGTCCCAATCTAGCACTAAAAAACGCTTGAACATTGATCATTGCAAAATGTCATTCAATCAAATGCAAACTGGTTTCTTAGTTTTCACACTTAACATTTCAGTAAGGCTTTCAAAACAGTATATCTTTTTTATTTATTAACAAATGCACATAACAAGGAGGAGCAACTGCTCAATCGCTGCTTGAATGATGTGTATACTAGTATATCATAAAATGCATTCTTTTAAGGGGAAAGATACCGGGAAAGATATGTGCTGTTTTCTTGCTATGCAGGTTTTACATGTCAATACTAGCTTGCAGGTGCTCACAGCACAGACAGAGAGAGTGCAAACTTTCAAATGTCCAGGTTAATGTCAGTGTCACGCTGACTGGTCACATGGATACAGTATCACTAGGAGGACGGAGTATTTAAGAAAGTGGTGTGTATCGTCTGCCTTGAGCATCTTTCCTACAGTTTCTGTTCTTTATTTATCTTCTGCACTATTGCATGCATTATCCTTGTACAGTTTATTAATGGAAAATGACATCTATATGCTGTTTTACTTTAAAAAATAAATAAAATAAAATAAAATGTTCACCATGCCTGCAGTGGTTTTGTTATTAACCCATCCTGTATCTACAGCTGGTTGTGTTGAAATTCTTATGTGATTTTTTTTTTCCAGCAGGCAATTCTATTATTATTATTATTATTATTATTATTATTATTATTATTATTATTATTATTATTATTATTATTATTTATACAACATCTGCAGAATTGCAGAATAAAAAGGTTAATAGTTACACTCTGGTGTGTACCAGCTGTAATTGGAGAGAATACAAATGTAATTGCTATATAGAGGCCACAGGGAAGAATTAAAACAATCACTGTGATGTTATGACCAAAACAGAACATGATATGCAAAGTGATTCTAAACAAGGAGAATACACACAGTGCAGATTCATGTGGTCATTTAGAGGCCTACATGTACCAAGTTGTTTTTTAACTATAGCCCCGACTACAGCTTTATGAAGGGGAAGGACTGTGTTTTTTTTTCTGTTTTTCTTGCATCATATTTAATCTTCAGAAATAATAAGTTTTAAAAACAAACGCTAACGTGCTTACAAGCCTGCTCAGAAATGTGAAGAATGTATTCACACCACACAAATTACAGGGTTGGTGTAAATAATACTGTATTTCAGCAACCTACCATTGTAATTAGGAAGGTTAAGTTAACAAATCTCATGAGGTAGCACAGCAGAACTTGCAGTTTGTCATTTTAAAAGGGTCCATTAATTAGGATATGGCTAATTGGATTTGCAATGATCTGATGGTTTAACCTTGCTACCTATCTAATTCCAGTATTCGTGTATTCCAGTTTTTATAAGGTTAAGTATATGTTACATTGTAATCTGCAATCAGATTGCAACCTGATTTTAAAACACTTTCAGCATGATCTAATATCCAACTACAGACATGCTTTTTACAATGTAAAAAAGTGGATGCAATCAGGGACAGAGTTGTGGTAGACTAGATCTGTTCTCTGCTGTTATATGACAAGTGCTTTGGTCTATTTTTAAGGTCCAGGTTTTTAATCAGAAATGTCAGTAAAAATGCTGCTTACACTTTGACTTTAACCAAACTGGTTATTCTGCGACAGGTTGCTTTAGAATGCAGCCTCTGGAAGCTTTACCTGTGTGTGAAAATTATACAGATTTGCATAAGAGATCCCTCTTGTCATATCATGTCTGTATAAGGCTGTTTTCTTCTCTTTATTAACAGACCTGGGGTCATTTGTAATTGTGTAATTTGTCATTTGTTGCAATTACAATGTAATTGTAATTGTAATTATACTTGAAACTTGTCACACCTGCATAATTGTAATTACCGTATACAATTACAGTTCACACCTTTCCAAGCTTAATCATTCACAGTTCCATGTGTTTTACATTGAGCGAACAATATTCTCATATTTTCAACCACTTTTAGTGACCCCATTTGAAAAAATGTTATACAGTAGTATGTTTCTGTATTTGTACCTGTGATTGCTGCTTGATAGAATAAACAGAGTACACATGTTAATGTGTGGAGCTATTTATGTTTCTTTTTAGTGTATTTGTAATTATTATTGCTGCAGAATTGTAATTGTAATTGAACAAAATAGCATTGTAATTATAATTGATCCCAGGTCTGATTAACAATAACACATCTATTTGTGTATTAATAAGTGTATACAACACGTCCTCAAACTAAAGTGTTGCCATCTGAATAACAAAATAATACATTTCAGTGATATTGCAGTATAACACACACTAAGGGATTGACTAAAGTCAATTTCAGCACCCTACCTGCTAGTGAATAATGACCAAAACAAAGCTGCATCTCGGTGGGTTAAAGTGTATTATAAAAAGTAAAATGTGAACCAGTAAAATCAACACAAAAAGAGCCATAAGAGAATCAATGTGTTTATCAGACATGTGTGCTTAGCTGCGGACTTTACCCAGGCACAACTTGAAATGAAAACATTATTTATACAGGTTACTGTTACAGTTTTGGAAATAAAGCCAATAACCCTCTTCTCTACTGGACACAGGCCATGTCTAATCACAACATGCATTATCTGTGGGAACCCTTGTTTATTTAAGGGCAAGACAATGTTTTCTTTTAACAAATTGCAGGTGTAACTCAACAAGTGTGTGTTCTTAAAACAAAAGATGAAACACTTTCCTCCCAATAAATAGGTTTTCTTCAAAGGCCGCATTGCTCCGAATGGCACATTTTGTGATAATTGTGATTATATATATATATATATATTTTTAATGCCTATCCGTGCTTTAGATCTGTGCTTTTTTTCCTGTTTTTTCCTTATTTCATTTGCTTCTTCCTGTTCTAATGTTCCTGTTCTCCTCCTGGATGCATGCCCCTTGTGGTGAGGATGTGTATTCGTACCTATGCACATACATTCGGTAATCCAATTGTAATGGCTCTTGGTATGGACCTTCTTTATCAAGCATCTTACAATCTGATGGTGATTTTCAGTGTACAATCACTGTTATCATTGTACATTAAGAAATATACTTCTGCTTTACAAAGGTCACAGACTTTTTAGAAAAGTTGATTTATTATTATTTGTTATAGTTTATATATATATACACACACACACACACTACCGGTCAAAAGTTTTAGAACACCCCCATTTTTCCAGTTTTTATTGAAATTTAAGCAGTTCAAGTCCAGTGAATAACCTGAAATGGTACAAAGGTAAGCGGTAAACTGCCAGAGGTTAAAAAAAAAAGTTTAGGTTACCAAAAACTGAAAAATAATATACATTTCGGAGTTATACAAAAAGGCCTTGGGTTAACAACTTACAGCTGTTCTGTAGCAATGGAAGTAAATTAAGCCTTGAAAGTTGATGCTAACAATTCCTACAGGTGTCCCAACTTTTGTTGATTACTTACAAACCCTCTGTCTGTATAAAAGCAGTGTTGGAACAGACTGTGTTATTACACCCTCTTAAGCATTATTTGGACAGTATTGTACTGCAGGAAGTAGTATATTGCTCTCATAATGGCGAGAAAAAGGCAATTAACAAAGAAAGACAGACAGACCATTATAACCCTTAAAAGTGTAGGTCTTTCCTTTAGAGAAATTGCAAAGAAAGCCAAGGTGTCAGTGAGTACAGTTTCCTACACCATCAAAAGGCACTTGGAAACTGGAGGAAACTGACAGGAAGAGGTCTGGCAGACCCAAAGCCACAACAGAATCAGAAGACAAGTTTCTGAGAGTCAACAGCTTGCATGATAGGCAGCTCACAGGACAACAGCTTCAAGCACAGCTTAACACTGGTCGAAGTAAGCAAGTTTCAGTTTCAACTGTGAAGAGAAGACTTCGAGCTGCAGGTTTGACAGGTCGAGTGGCAGTAAGAAAGCCATTGCTAAGATGGCAAAATAAGAAAAAGAGGCTTGCCTGGGCCATGAAGCACCGCCAGTGGACTACTGAAGACTGGAAGAAGGTCTTATGGACCGATGAATCAAAATTTGAAATCTTCGGTTCATCACGCAGGGTTTTTGTACGCCGTCGAGTAGGCGAAAGGATGGTTCCTCGGTGTGTGACACCAACTGTCAAACATGGATGAGGAAGCGTGATGGTCTGGGGCTCTTTTGCTGGATCCAGAGTCGGCGACTTGCACAGAGTGAGTGGCACCCTGAACCAAAACTGCTACCACAGCATTTTGCAGCGCCATGCAATATCCTCTGGTATACGCCTAGTTGGTCAGGGGTTCATCCTACAGCAAGATAATGACCCAAAACATACCTCCAGGCTATGTCAGAACTACCTTAGAAAAAAAGAACAAGACGGTAGGCTTCAAATCAAGGAATGGCCAGCACAGTCTCCAGACTTAAACCCCATCGAGCTGGTTTGGGATGAACTGGACAGAAGGGTGAAAGCAAAGCAACCTACAAGTGCAACACATTTGTGGGAACTTCTGCAACAGTGTTGGGAAGAACTTTCCGAACAATATTTGATTACCATTGTGGAAAGAATGCCACGAGTGTGTTCGGCTGTTATATCTGCAAAAGGTGGCTACTTTGATGAGTCAAAACTTTTGACCGGTAGTGTGTATATATATATATATATATATATATATAAATATATAAAGAAGTTATAGCTTATGGAAGCATGATGGTTCATTCACTTTTGAAATAACAGCAAATAGTTTTTTTTATTATTATTTCCAGAATTAGTTTTATTATAGTACAGAAGCAAAACTGAACCAGGTAACAACAGACCAATAAGCCTGACTTCTATTATATGGAAACTTATGGAAACTATAATAAGATCCAAAATGGAAAATTACCTATATGGTAACAGTATCCTGGGAGACAGTCAGCATGGGTTTAGGAAAAGGAGATCGTGTCTAACTAACCTGCTTGATTTTTTTGAGGGTGCAACATCTACAATGGATAACTGCAAAGCATACGGCATGGTTTATTTAGATTTCCAGAAAATCTTTTTTTTTTTTTTGACAAAGTCCTGCATAAAAGATTAATTCACAAACTGAACGCAGTAGGAATTCAAGGAAATGCATGCACATGGATTAGGGCGTGGATAACATGTAGAAAACAGAAAGTACTGATTTAGAGGAGAAACCTCAAAATGGAGCGAG
Organism: Acipenser ruthenus; assembly: GCF_902713425.1. Taxonomy (NCBI): domain Eukaryota; kingdom Metazoa; phylum Chordata; class Actinopteri; order Acipenseriformes; family Acipenseridae; genus Acipenser; species Acipenser ruthenus. Next base: position 97,244,649 of record NC_081190.1, on the reverse strand, counting down.
GTAACCAGTGGAGTACCACAGGGATCAGTATTAGGTCCTCTGCTGTATTAGGGCCTCTGCTATTCCTAATCTACATTAATGACTTAGATTCTGGTATAGTCAGCAAACTTGCTAAATTTGCAGACGACACAAAAATAGGAGGAGTGGCAAACACTGTTGCAGCAGCAAAGGTCATTCAAAATGATCTAGACAGCATTCAGAACTGGGCAGACACATGGCAAATGACATTTAATAGAGAAAAGTGTAAGGTACTGCACGCAGGCAATAAAAATGTGCATTATAAATATAATATGGGAGATACTGAAATTGAAGATGGAAAAAGACCTAGGAGTTTATGTTGACTCAGAAATGTCTTCATCTAGACAATGTGGGGAAGCTATAAAAAAGGCCAACAAGATGCTTGGATATATAATGAAAAGTGTTGAATTTAAAACAAGGGAGTAATGTTAAAACTTTACAATGCATTAGTAAGACCTTATCTAGAATATTGTGTTCAGTTCTTGTCACCTCGCTACAAAAAGGATATTGCTGCTCTAGAAAGAGTGCAAAGAAGAGCGACCAGAATTATTCCGGGTTTAAAAGGCATGTCATATGCAGACAGGCTTAAAGAATTAAATCTGTCTTGAACAAAGAAGACTACGCGGCGATCTGATTCAAGCATTCAAAATTCTGAAAGGTATTGACAATGTCGACCCAGGGGACTTTTTCAACCTGAAAAAAGGAACAAGGACCAGGGGTCACAAATGGAGATTAGTTAAAGGGGCATTCAGAACAGAAAATAGGAAGCACTTTTTTACACAGAATTGTGAGGGTCTGGAACTTGTTTCCATTTTTAAATAAAATTCCTTATCCTAGTTGCTTGTAGGCTTTGGCCTCTGTTGTGAAACCAAACATCTTAATTTCTTTTAACCCATTGAGTGTCATTGTCCTCATTTGAGGATAGGCTACTTGGTAATTTTTAACTAGCATCTGTTATATACATTTTATGTTTAATTTACTAAGCACTTGATTGGATACTTGATTTGGTCTACTCGTTGGGTAGTTCAAAATTGGTAAAATACCAACATTTTGTTAGTGATAAACTGAATATTGCTTTAATACCAATAACAGCCTACTATTGTAAGTCATATGCTAAGTCAGTAGTAAATTAAGCATTTTGAAATATTAAAACTACATAACATAACAACCTTCTGAGAATTTTGCCCACAATTTTTTCTATTTATAAACCATGATATTTACTATACTATGATGTTAAAGCATTGTGACATTAGAAACAGCTAGTACAGTAATCCGTCGCATATCCTACTGCAGTGGGACCAGAGTAAGGGCGGATATGTAAAAAAGCTTATAATTTAATCCTGTTTTAAATACCATTATACACAGCTGCAACAATTACTATATTCACACAATTATTGTTTTGAGATTCAGCTTTTATTAGGGAGCTCCCCTAAATCCCTTGTTTAGAAAGATACAGGGTATTAATGCTTGTGACAGAGTAGCCATCTGCTGTGTTAGTGTGTGCATTCGCTGCTGAGTGACAGACAGGAGATCTAGATGGAGGTTTGTGGCGGAGTGTCCCGCCCCTATTTATTATTATTTGTATTTTTGTTTGCGGCGCGGGTAAAAGCGCCGCGTCTTTTATTATTATTTAAAAACCCCGTGAGGATGCATGGCTGATCAGCTACTGATTACTTAAATAGCTGACAGTCATGCATCCTTACCAAACGCGTGCAGACTCTGGCCGGGGGATAATAAGATAATTACCAACTAGTTAATCCCTCGGCCAGAGTATATAAACCTGCAGCTCTCTGCACTTGATGTTGGGGTGTTGGAGTAGAGAGTACGGGGAGCGGAGAGAAGGAATAATATTTAAAAAACAATTGCTAATACGTGCTGGATAATCCAGCACGGCACTTACTTGTTTGTTTATTTATTCGTTTGGCCCTCGTGCCCTTTTGTTTGTATTTTGTTTAAATATTTTGTTTGTTTGTTATTAAATACGCTGAGTGCTTTTGCACTCAGTTTCACCCGCCCATCCACTGTTTGGAGTCAGTTACTTCCTGGTCCGTGACGTCATCCACCACACCACTGCGAGCCAGACTGTCACATATGGTGTCAGAAGTGGGATAAAACAAACGCCTCCAATAGCTGGACCAGGAAAGAAAAGCTCGTTTTTTTGTTCGTTTTTTTTTTCCAAAGTGTTTTTGTGTGTTTTTGGGGAAAAAAAAAAAAAAAAAAAAAAAAATATGGGAAGAAGCGGACGGAGGAAGCAGCAGCTACAGCAGCGTGGGGCCGGTCGCAGGTCCCACTGTAGCTCAACCATGCTGGACGTCTGCCCCACCTGCTTGAAAGGTGAGGAGTGGTGCTTCGCTGTTGGGGAGGTGGGTCACATAGCACCCGACCAACCCCCTCCATGGCAGGAGAAAGAGGAGCCAGAGCGTCCAGTGAGGGAGGACCTGCATCCTCGAAAGAGGACGAATGCACTCTCCTCTGAGGGAGTCTGGGACTGGCTGGTGGAGCCGGGGAGGGATTATGAGGAAGCCCTCCCTGCAGTGATCAACCTCCTGTGGGCAAGAGATGGGGAGCGCTGGGAGGCCTGGGAACAACAACACCACCCAGCTTCCCTCCCAGACATCGCAGCCATGGTGTTCAACTACCTGGCTGCGGATATGGGAGAGACCCTGCTGCTGCCATCTCCAGCACAAAAGGGAGAGGAGCCATCGCTGCCGTCTCCAGCGCCAGAGGGAGAGGAGCCATCGCTGCCGTCTCCAGCGCCAGAGGGAGAGGAGCCATCGCTGCCGTCTCCAGCGCCAGAGGGAGAGGAGCCATCGCTGCCGTCTCCAGCGCCAGAGGGAGAGGAGCCATCGCTGCCGTCTCCAGCGCCAGAGGGAGAGGAGCCATCGCTGCCGTCTCCAGCATCAGAGGGAGAGGAGCCATCGCTGCCGTCTCCAGCGCCAGAGGGAGAGGAGCCATCGCTGCCGTCTCCAGCGCCAGAGGGAGAGGAGCCATCGCTGCCGTCTCCAGCGCCAGAGGGAGAGGAGCCATCGCTGCCGTCTCCAGCGCCAGAGGGAGAGGAGCCATCGCTGCCGTCTCCAGCGCCAGAGGGAGAGGAGCCATCGCTACCGTCTCCAGCATCAGAGGGAGAGGAGCCATCGCTACCGTCTCCAGCATCAGAGGGAGAGGAGCCATCGCTGCCATCTCCAGCATCAGAGGGAGAGGAGCCATCGCTACCGTCTCCAGCATCAGAGGGAGAGGAGCCATCGCTACCGTCTCCACCAGCAGAGGGAGAATGCCTGCTGGTTTCGCCTCCACAGCCTGGGGAGGAGCCCGAACGTCCTACGCCCGAGTGGGAGGAGCCCGAACGTCCTACGCCCGAGTGGGAGGAGCCCGAACGTCCTACGCCCAAGAGGGGGGAGTCGGTGCGTCCACAGCCCAAGAGGGAGGAGTCGGTGCGTCCACAGCCCAAGAGGGAGGAGTCGGTGCGTCCACAGCCCAAAGAGGGGGGAGTCGGTGCGTCCATAGCCCAAGAGGTGGAAGTCTGCGCTTCCACAGCCTTAGGACCCAAGCTGCAGTCCCAAGAGCCAGAAGGGGAGGAGTTACAGGCTCAACCCCCTGAATTTTTCTGGGGGGGAGAAGGGCAGGATGCTGGTGTTCCCCAGCAGCCTCTATTTATGCTGCTGAAGGGAGCACGGCACACGCCAGCCCAGCCGCCACAGCAGAGGGAGCCAGCACCGCCACAGCCTCCCTCTGAGTGGCCAGCATCCGCCCCATCGCCTCTGCCTCCACCACCACCAGGAGCAGAGCAGCAGGAGCTGCCTCTGTCTCCACCACCACCAGGAGCAGGGCAGCAGGAGCTGCTTCTGTCTCCACCATCACCAGGAGCAGAGCAGCAAGAGCTGCCTCTGCCTCCGCCACCTCCACCAGCAGAGGGTGAATGCCTGCTGGTTCCACATCCACCGTCGTGGGAGGACTGCTTGCCCCTCCCACCTCCACCAGCAGAGGGTGAATGCCTGCTGGTTCCGCCTCCACCGTCGTGGGAGGACTGCTTGCCCCTCCCACCTCCACCAGCAGAGGGTGAATGCCTGCTGGTTCTGCCTCAACCGTCGTGGGAGGACTGCTTGCCCCTCCCACCTCCACCAGCAGAGGATGAATACCTGCTGGTTCCGCCTCAGCCGCCGTGGGAGGACTGCTTGCCACTCCCAGCTCCACCAGCAGAGGGTAAATACCTGCTGGTTCCGTCTCAGCCGCTGTGGGAGGACTGTTTTCCCCTCCCACCATCGCCATTGCCTGGGGATGGCTGTTCTGCATCGCCTGGGGCTGCCTTTTGTTCTCCACAGGACACAGGGTACGAGGGAGAAGTGGAGCTCCCGCTGCCGCCTCCATGGCCAGGGGCTCCCCTCCCGAGTTCGCCTTCCGAGGGTCCGCTGCGGCTGCCGTCGCCTTCCGAGGGTCCGCTGCTGCTGCCGTCGCCTTCCGAGGGTCCGCTGCTGCTGCCGTCGCCTTCCGAGGGTCCGCTGCTGCTGCCGTCGCCTTCCGAGGGTCCGCTGCTGCTGCCGTCGCCTTCCGAGGGTCCGCTGCTGCTGCCGTCGCCTGGGGTCGCCAGGGATCCTGCTTCGCCTGGGGTCGTCGAGGGTCCGGCTTTGCCTGGGGTCGCCAGGGATCCTGCTTCGCCTGGGGTCGCTACACGATGGCCGGAGCTCCATGAAAGGGAGCTGCCAGAAATGAAGAAAGGGGGGGAGGTCAGGAGACCAGCTCCCCCAGCCGCACTTTCGCGGCTGGAGATCATGTGGTCGGAGCCCCACGGAGGGGAACTGCCGGCCATGAAGAAGGGGGGAGAGGTCAGGAGACCAGCTCCCCCAGCCGCACTTTCGCGGCAGGATAGAGTGTGGCGGGAGCCCCGGAAGAGGGAACTGCCGGCCACGAAGAATGGGGGGGTGCCAGAGATTCCACCATGGCCACCCCCCAGAAGTAACTTGCTTCCCCCTCTTCCGGGACTTTAAGACTGAGGGGGAGGTGGCCGTTGGGGCCATGTGTGCTGCGCACAAGGGGGGGCATGTGTGGCGGAGTGTCCCGCCCCTATTTATTATTATTTGTATTTTTGTTTGCGGCGCGGGTAAAAGCGCCGCGTCTTTTATTATTATTTAAAAACCCCGTGAGGATGCATGGCTGATCAGCTACTGATTACTTAAATAGCTGACAGTCATGCATCCTTACCAAACGCGTGCAGACTCTGGCCGGGGGATAATAAGATAATTACCAACTAGTTAATCCCTCGGCCAGAGTATATAAACCTGCAGCTCTCTGCACTTGATGTTGGGGTGTTGGAGTAGAGAGTACGGGGAGCGGAGAGAAGGAATACTATTTAAAAAACAATTGCTAATACGTGCTGGATAATCCAGCACGGCACTTACTTGTTTGTTTATTTATTCGTTTGGCCCTCGTGCCCTTTTGTTTGTATTTTGTTTAAATATTTTGTTTGTTTGTTATTAAATACGCTGAGTGCTTTTGCACTCAGTTTCACCCGCCCATCCACTGTTTGGAGTCAGTTACTTCCTGGTCCGTGACGTCATCCACCACACCACTGCGAGCCAGACTGTCACAAGGTTGAAGTCGATACGCCCCGCAGGCGAACAGGATTTATTTACATATCAACACTGAACTGCTCGGCGTGACAATACCACTACCAGCAATGGTTGTGCACGGAGCACATCAGTGTTTGAAAACTTTGGTGGGATCTACAATATCTGAACTAATATTCTCTGTTCAGTAATAAACTAACATTGCTGAAGAGCTTGATCATGGTGGATAAACGGCTAGGGCGGATATGTGACGGGCGGATACGTATTTACTGTATTTACTACCAATCACTGACTACAGTATGTTAATCCTGGGGCAGTATGTTAATCCTGGCGCCATTTGCAATAAAGTCATTCTTGAAGTTGGAATCGTAAGTCATACTGCTGGGTCAAGTTGGATATGTCTGGCTTGAAAAAACTGTTTGTTTAAAGCACTAAATTCACAAAGTATGGAAAAGAAAATATTATTTTTGTATTTAGCATTTTATTTGGTTTCATTTTGGTTTGCTTCAGCGGGTTTCATCACAGTTTATGGATTGTATAACCAGGCCTTCCAGTCGGTGGAATTGGAGGCTTTCCATCCCCCTCCTTTCCAATCTGACAGGGAGCGCCAGCTCCATACCCTGTGCCCAGTGCGTGCATTAGCGTATTATGTGGACAGAACTAAAAGCTGGAGGCAGTCAGAACAATTTTTTGTATGTTACGGAGCTAAGTCTCAGGGACATGCTCTGTCTAAACAGCGTCTATCCAAATGGATAACAGGTGCAATACAGACTGCTTATGAACTGGCCAGTCTGCCCCGCCCGAGAAGCTCACCGGCCATTCCACCAGGGGTCAGGCGACTTCATGGGCTTTGTTCCAGGGTGCATCTATTCAGGAGATATGCAGTGCAGCGGTTTGGGCTTCATCCCATACGTTTGACAGTTTCTATCGACTGAACTCGCAGAATCTTGGATTTGGCACAAAAATATTGAGGGCAGCTTCCCAGTCCATCCTCACGATAGAAAATGTGAGTCCTTTTAATGTTTTCAGTTACGGGAATATTGTTGTAGCACAAGCGGCTTTGCTTGGCTTGTAACTCAGTGTTGTATACCATGTCTTGTGACAGTTAGGTATACTCATATACAGTAAGATGGGTCCTTGCTTGTTTTATTCCAGCTATGATGGTATTGATTCAGGCACAAGGCGGTTTGGCTTGTCCTCTGCAGTTGCGTTCTGTATGCTCCATGTCCTTGTAACAGCTTGGATATACTCACCCATGTTGTAATGGTTAATATTCCCTACTTGACAGGGAATGTTAGGTTATTATCATAACCCTGGTTCTGAAATAGGAATATTAACCATTAATTTCCAGGTCACGGGGGCGGAGCAGCACTACGTCACCCTCCTCTGACGAGTGTCTTTGGTATAAAGTTTTCAGGTTTGGGTGTCTTAAAGGGAAACACCTGTTTTTTAATGGTTAATATTCCTATTTCAGGGATCAGGGTTATGATAATAACCTAACGTTCGCCAGTTACTAGCATGTTTTAACATGGTTATAAATGTCCTGTAATCCAGAGTTCTACCTATAGTGTTGTATGCATCTTACAGGAATTGTTACACCTCGAACAGGGACCCTCTGAAGTCAAACATCAGTATTATTTTAGTCAATATTCAATTTCTGCTGCTGGTTTTCAAATTGCATCCGTACTGTGTGCCACATATATACTGTGTGTGGGGGTGTGGCAAAGTGCCCCGCCCCTGTGTGCATTTGTGTGTATGCGTGCGTGTGTTAATGTTGGTGTATAGATTGGTACACGGGATATAAACGGGTCTGTGTTTCACGTGTGTTTAAAAAGTATAGATTTGTATTTAGGCACGGGATTGCACATCACGCACGTGCATTTAAAATATAATATGCGAGCACGGGGTTGCACAGAATTAATTCACGTGCTGGGATTCAAGTGAATAATTAATTAGTAATTGAATCCCAGCACAACAGTATATATAGAGACACATTTTCACTCACTGGGGGTTGGGTGTTCGGAAGAGGAGAACGGGTGAGAGAGAGAGGAGTAAACGTAAAGTGAAGATAGTAAATATAATAGTGTTTGTTCTCACCGTGTTTGTTTGTCTCCGTGCACCGTTTGTTAAGTGTCAGTCGTTTTGTCTGTGTGTTTATTTTGGCGTCAAGTGCCGTGTCCTGTTTTGTATTCCGTTGTTTAAACCTTTTATTTTGTTATTAAACGCTGAGTGCAGCCATTGCACTCAGCTCATCACAACCACCGTCTCTTTGTTTGGATTCCTTTCTGGTCTGACGCCACCCACTCTGGCCGTCTTTGTGACACGTGGTGTCAGAAGTGGGATAACCGCGCCTCCATTCGTCAGACCAGGAGGGGTTTTGTTTAGAAAAAAAAAAAAAAAAAAAAAAAAGAGGCAATGGCAGAAGACGCCATCAAACTGCGGGGCTGGTTCCTGGAGAATGCTGGGCTGGAGGCCCAGTCTCTGCCCATGGTCGTCCGGGCTCTGTGGATGATGGACTGTGAGAGATGGGAGGCATATCAGGAGGAACACACCCCAAACACCTTGGAGGAAGGTGTGGAGTTTGTCCTCAGCTACCTGGAGGCAACCATAAATGGAACAGCAGCCCAGGTAGCAGGACCACCAGCAGAGGAGTACCTGCTGTCCCCATCTCCACCAGCAGAGGGTGAGTACCTGCTGTCCCCATCTCCACCAGCAGAGGGTGAATGCCTGCTGGTTTTGCCTCCACAGCCCAAGCGGGAGGAGCCTGAGCGTCCACAGCCCAAATGGGAGGAGCCTGAGCGTCCACAACCCAAATGGGAGGAGCCTGAGCGTCCACAGCCCAAATGGGAGGAGCCTGAGCGTCCACAGCCTGAGTGGGCGGAGCCCGAACGTCCTACGCCTGAGTGGGTGGAGCCCGAACGTCCTACGCCTGAGTGGGAGGAGCCCGAACGTCCTACGCCTGAGTGGGAGGAGCCCGAACGTCCTACGCCTGAGTGGGGGGAGCCCGAACGTCCACAGCCCAACAGGGAGGAGTCGGGGCGTCCACAGCCCAACAGGGAGGAGTCGGGGCGTCCACAGCCCAACAGGGAGGAGTCGGGGCGTCCACAGCCCAACAGGGAGGAGTCGGGGCGTCCACAGCCCAACAGGGAGGAGTCGGGGCGTCCACAGCCCAAAAGGGAGGAGTCGGTGCGTCCACAGCCCGAAGAGAGGGAAGTCGGTGCGTCCACAGCCCTGGGACCCAAGCCACCAGCAGAGGGAAAATGCCTGCTGGTTCAGTCCCAAGAGCCAGAAGGGGAGGAGTTACAGGCTCAACCCCCTGAAAATTTTTGGGGGGGAGAAGGGCAGGATGCTGGTGTCCCCCAGCAGCCTCTCGCTATGCTGCTGAAGGCAGCACGGCGCGCACATGCCCAGCCGCCACAGCAGAGGGAGCCACCACCGCAAGGAGCAGAGGAGCAGGAGCTGCCTCTGCCTCCGCCACCACCACCGCAAGGAGCAGAGGAGCAGGAGCTGCCTCTGCCTCCGCCACCACCACCGCAAGGAGCAGAGGAGCAGGAGCTGCCTCTGCCTCCGCCACCACCACCGCAAGGAGCAGAGGAGCAGGAGCTGCCTCTGCCTCCGCCACCACCACCGCAAGGAGCAGAGGAGCAGGAGCTGCCTCTGCCTCCACCACCGCCCGGAGCAGAGGAGCAGGAGCTGCCTCTGCTGCCCGTACCTCCGCAGGGAGTACGGTGGCCGGAGCCCCAGAAAGGGGAGCTGCCGGCCACGAAGGGGGAGGAGGTCTGGAGACCACCAACCCCAGCAGCAGTTTCGCTGCCGGAGATCGTGGGGGAGGTCCGGAGACCTGCTCCCATTGCAGCTTTTTCGCTGCAGGAGTTCTTGTGGCCGGAGCCCCACAGGAGGGAGCTGCCGGCTACGAAGAAGGGGGAGGTCGGGGGACCACCTGCCCCCGCAGCTTTTTCGCTGCAGGACGGGACCAACAGGCTGTCAGCCGTGCCACTACCGGCAGGGGTGCTGACAGCATGGCCAGCCATGGGCCCACTGAAGCCTCCCTTCCCAGCCCGAGACTTTGTCCTGGACTGCTGGGTTTTTAAGGGGGGAGGTGGCCGTTGAGGCCATGTGTGCTGCGCACAAGGGGGGGTATATGTGGCAAAGTGCCCCGCCCCTGTGTGCATTTGTGTGTATGCGTGCGTGTGTTAATGTTGGTGTATAGATTGGTACACGGGATATAAACGGGTCTGTGTTTCACGTGTGTTTAAAAAGTATAGATTTGTATTTAGGCACGGGATTGCACATCACGCACGTGCATTTAAAATATAATATGCGAGCACGGGGTTGCACAGAATTAATTCACGTGCTGGGATTCAAGTGAATAATTAATTAGTAATTGAATCCCAGCACAACAGTATATATAGAGACACATTTTCACTCACTGGGGGTTGGGTGTTCGGAAGAGGAGAACGGGTGAGAGAGAGAGGAGTAAACGTAAAGTGAAGATAGTAAATATAATAGTGTTTGTTCTCACCGTGTTTGTTTGTCTCCGTGCACCGTTTGTTAAGTGTCAGTCGTTTTGTCTGTGTGTTTATTTTGGCGTCAAGTGCCGTGTCCTGTTTTGTATTCCGTTGTTTAAACCTTTTATTTTGTTATTAAACGCTGAGTGCAGCCATTGCACTCAGCTCATCACAACCACCGTCTCTTTGTTTGGATTCCTTTCTGGTCTGACGCCACCCACTCTGGCCGTCTTTGTGACAGGGGGGTTTAGTTTATTTACCATTACCAAAAAAAACTTGAAAGAAAAGAATACATAAAACAGTCTGTTTAATCGAAACAAAACACAGGGTTGTCTTGGCAGATACAATCCAGTTATCTGTGCATGAAATGAGAGTTCCTTGATGTTTTTCCTTTGATTCATGAAAGGTCTGTAATCAGACGAGAAAGGGACCCCTGCCAGAGCTTGATTGCACCCTTTACCTGTCGCTTACCAAACACCATGCTCCTTGACAACCAGCTGAGGGCTTAAAAATGACATTCCTCTTCCATCCAGTTCTCTTCACAAATAATCAGTGTAGTGAATCTGTTGCAAGCATAATATTGGATTGTAATAAAAAATATATAATGTGACATTTTATAGCCACTTGCTGTCAAACATTTCGTATTATAACTTATACCAATACTGTACAGTAGATTTTTTTTTTTTTTTAGCCTACGCAATGTCAACTACAACAACTTCTGTTAAATTCTTATTTTAAGCATACACTGCTTAAAAATGCAGCCCAACTTAAAAAGATGTCTTAAAAATATTACATTTCCACTTACAAAATTCAGTCAAACTTGAATTTGTTACTTAACAAAAGATGGCACAGTAATCAATTTCTGATTCAAAATGCCGCTGAATACACCCGCAACCAATGCAGATTAAGCAAGCAAAAATTACAATAGGTAATTTTGAAGTTCATTGTGCAATACTACGACAACTACTACTACTACTAATAATAATATAAACCATCAATGTTATTTAGGACTCAACATACATTTAAAGAAAAACATCGTTGGATTTAATGTAGCGTCAAGTCTGTTCCGCTGCACACAACTTGGCTTTCCTATTGTTGTTGTCTTCAGATATTTAAACAAAAAAAAATCCAAACACCACTCTTTTGAGACATATTTACTGCAGGTTGATCGCATGTTAGACAGCACAGCAAGGAAAATGACTGTCTCAGTGTTCTTGCATCATAAGCGCGCTTGACCAAAATTATCGGCTAAAATAACAAAAACTGCCGATTCGACGATTGTGTTTTTTTCCTTATATAGGTGCCAATGCCGATAGGCTACCGATTTAACAATGCACCCCTATATATAATAAAAATCTGCAGACTACAGAAGCTCTTTTGCATAGCGGTTAAGACGGTCACTTATTGTGTGCCATTGTGCACTTGGGGAACCTGGGAAATACAATGCAGAACACCGGCAGTATCAGGAGCCACAATGTATGCTAACTTGCATTATTTGAAAGCCTTGTGTTCATCTTACAGCTGTGGAGTTGGACGTTGTTAAAGGCATTCCTTGAGTTGCATCACACCTGTTTGTTCGTTCAGGGGTACTGCAGCGTAACGGCGTGGTGACGACCTCCGGACGACCTTCCAGTCCCACCCTTAGGTCTCTCATGGACAAACACAAGGTGAAGAGGCAACGCCTGGATCGCATCTTTGAAGGTCAGAAACTGCCTGGGTATTCTGTTTGTATGCACTGATGACAGACTGCTGTATTCTTAAACTAAAGACTCTATCTGAGGCTTGAACGACCTGCTTGCTTTCGTTATTGTGATGCTCACTGGCATATATTTATTCTTGACAGTTTTCAGTAGAGTGCTGTGTGTAATTGTCTCAGGCTGTTCAATATGAGATATTCAGTATAGGGAAGTGTTTAAGTGTGTGTCTCACACTGTGGCCTTGATGGTGTTGTCTTGTTAAGTTGTTTTCTTACATGTTGAATTGTCCCTAGTGTTTGTCTTTGTTTGCAATATTTTAGATTTAGTCAAGCCTTTGTTAAAGATCCTTTTGTCGATAAATAACACAATTAAGTCAGTAGACGGCGATTTCCCTTGTTAAATCACCTGTTGTGAGGCGTGTGAGTAATAATGGAATGTCCAGACAGTAGTTTACTTGCAACAAAAATAAAATTTGTTTTATTAATATTATTTGTTACACGATAAAATAAAACAAACGAAAAAAAGAATGGCGTTGAGGAGGGGGTGCTGGAATAATGATAAAATGAAGGGTTCGGAAACTCCTTAGTCCTCTTCACAATATCCCCGGACATAAAAAGGGATAAAACAGAAAAGAAAACGTTAATGTGTATTCCGCCCCGTGATAACAAAAATTATATCACAACAAGCCAATGCTTTGTCTCTCCCTCCAGCCTATTCACCCCGCCTATGCTTTTTAGGACCAACCCCGAACACAGTAGCACGTTCCGTTTAGTATGCAACACCCCGCCCCTGTAGTCAGTGGAACACCAATCCCAAACTGACAAGTGTCCTTATAACTCACTTGACTCCAGTGGCTGGAATTTACATACTCGCACTTCCGCCCCTCACCAAGGTGCCGCCCCTCATAAAGATGACTTTCGTCATGGTCACGAGACCTTGGTAAGGGAAGTCCCGAGTTGGTTTGCTGCCTTCTACTGTCAGGAGGCTGAATTACACACCGAAACCCCTTTGACTCATCACATATCCCACACCTCAGAGTGGAGCCGAAGGAACACTCGGAAACCTCTAACCCCTCCTTTTTCCCTCCCTCCCGGGAAAAAAAATCAGCATTTTGGTGTAACTTACCCGCACGATGCCTTATTTGGAAGGCGAAGGGTTGGAGCGCCAGGTACCACCGCGTAATCCTAGCATTTGAATCCTTCATCATGTCTAACCACTTTAAAGAGGCGTAATCTGTGATGAGTACAAAGGGTCGTCCCAGAAGATAATATTTTAAGGACTCTACAGCCCACTTTACTGCCAGGCATTCTTTCTCCACTACCGAATATCTTTGTTCTCTGGGCAGTAACTTCTGACTAATATGTAATATCGGGTGTTCTATACCATCTCTTTCCTGGGACAGAACCGCCCCCAGACCAGTCTGCGATGCATCGGTCTGAAGGATGAACTCTCGGCTGAAATCCGGGCTTACTAATGCTGGAGCATGACTCAAATTGGTTTTAATAGATTCAAAAGCCGTCTGACACTCTGCACTCCATTTAATTTTATTTGAAGCGTTCTTTTTAGTGAGATCAGTAAGAGGGGCGGCTATAGTGGAAAAGTGTGGAATAAAGCGGCGGTATTATTATTATTATTTATTTCTTAGCTGACGCCCTTATCCAGGGCGACTTACAAGATATCACATTATTTTTACATACAATTACCCATTTATACAGTTGTTTTTTTTTACTGGAGCAATCTAGGTAAAGTACCTTGCTCAAGGGTACAGCAGCAGTGTCCCCACCGGGGATTGAACCCACGACCCTCCGGTCAAGAGTCCAGCTCCCTAACCACTACTCCACACTGCTGCCCCGGTAATAACCAGCCAACCCCAATAATGATCTCACCTGGGTTTTCATGGTAGGTACCGGTGAATCCAACAAAGCCTGGACTTTTGAAACCAACGGTTTCACTCTACCCTTACCCATTATAAAACCTAAATATTTAGTTTCTTCTTTTCCAATAGCGCACTTTGCCATGTTCGCTGTGAGCCCCGCCTTCCTTAGAGACTGTAAGACAGCTTCTAATCTATTCAAATGTTCTCTCCAGGAAGAACTATAAATGACTACATCATCAATATATGCAGCTGCATACTCTCAATGAGGTTGTAATACCCTGTCCATCAGTCTCTGGAAAGTAGCAGGAGCTCCATGAAGTCCGAACGGCATAGTACAAAATTGAAAAAGACCATCTGGGGTTGAAAATGCCATTTTCTCACGAGAGGCTTTCGTTAATGGAATCTGCCAGTATCCTTTCGTCAGATCCAAAGTTGAAATAAACCGTGCTCGCCCCAGCTTGTCTAAGAGTTCATCTACCCGAGGCATGGGATATGCATCAAACTTAGAGATAGCATTCACCCTCCTAAAGTCGATACATAACCATAGTGACCCATCTGGCTTGTCTATTGGTACAATTGGGCTACACCACTCGCTTCGGGAGGGTTCAATTACCCCAAGTTTCAACATACACTCCACCTCCCTCCGGAAAGAATCTCTCTGACTCTCTGGAATGCGATACGGCCTCTGTCTAACTTTCAGACCTGGCGGAGTGATAATAGCATGTTCAATCAAATGCGTTCTTCCAGGCACGTTAGAAAACACATCACTGAACATATTGATTAGATTGCTTACCTCTTTGCGCTGATCAGAAGTTAATTGTTCCCCCATCGGGATCTCAATTGTTGACACTGGCTCAATTGAGGGTCCAAAGTCCTCTCCCTCCTGTGCGGGAGATATAAAATGGACCTCCCGCTCTTTCCACGGTTTGAGCTGATAAATTTGATTTCTTTCCGACTCCCAGACTGTCGGATCTCATAATTAACTTTTCCAACCGCTCGAGTAACCTCAAAGGGACCCTGCCATTTAGCAGACAACTTAGATTCCGATGAGGGAAGCAACAACAACACTTTGTCTCCAGGTCGAAAGTTCCTGATTCTTGCATTTTTATTGTAGCTTTGCTGCTGCTTCTGCTGTGCCGCTTTGAGACTGTCATGTGCCAATCGAGCAACTAATTCTAAGCGATCACGTAACTGTAACACATATTTTACTACATTTTTAGACTCTTTTGACTGTTCTTCCCAGCCTTCTCTTATGAGATCCAAGATACCCCGTACATGCCGACCGTACAAGAGCTCAAACGGAGAAAACCCCATTGAAGATTGTGGTACCTCACTAACTGCAAAGAGCAAGTAGGGAAGCAGTTTGGCCCAATTACGTTTTTCTTGATCTACAAAGCGGCGCAACATACTTTTCAAAGT
Source organism: Acipenser ruthenus (assembly GCF_902713425.1). NCBI lineage: Eukaryota > Metazoa > Chordata > Actinopteri > Acipenseriformes > Acipenseridae > Acipenser > Acipenser ruthenus. Next base: position 97,229,570 of record NC_081190.1, on the reverse strand, counting down.
CTGTTTAAATCGTTCAACAAGCCCATCCGTTTGAGGATGAAAAACTGAGGTTCGAATTGAACGGATTTTCAATAATTTGTATAGTTGCTGAATACAGCCAGACATAAAATTAGTGCCCTGATCAGTGAGAATTTCTTTCGGGATTCCCACCCTAGAGAATATTTTTGCCAATTCATTTGCTACAATTTCTGCATTCATAGAGCGTAAGGGAACAGCTTCTGGATATCGTGTTGCGTTGTCCACTACTACCAAAATATACTGATATCCTGACTCTGTTCCCTCCAGAGGGCCTACCAAATCTACACCAATCCTTTCAAACGGTACCCCAATGATTGGCAGTGGAACCAGAGGTGCGGGGCGAACTAACTTAGGGGCAGCTAATTGACATTCAGGACACTCAGATACATACTTCCGCACAAGACCATAAACCCCTGGCCAATAAAACCGAGCCAGAATTCGTTCCTGGGTCTTTTCAGTTCCTAAATGACCTGAAAATGGGATATCATGCGCCAATCTCATGACTTCCGACTGAAAAGGCCCAGGAACCAATAACTGTTTTACGAGCTGTCCCGTCCCGGGAGCCCGGGTTATTCTATATAATAAGTGCACAGATGCGGAAAAAATGCGGAAATACCACTGGTCGTCCTTCCTGCATATCCTTCCCCTCAACATATCTAACCTGTTTCCAAGCATACTGTAATGTGGGATCATTTTGTTGTTCATATCCCAGGTCAATATCTCAGTCCCAATGGTTAGGTACACTGAGAGGAGTGTCTTTTATTATGTGACCTTCCACATCAGTAACCTCGCAGCCCCGGTTACACTGAACACCTACTCCCTTACCCTGCCGTTTAAGCGATTGGTTTACCTTTGAGTCAGACCCCTCCCCTTGTCGTCTTAGAGTTCCCTCATATTTCTCCACCCGGCGCTCTCTTTTTGTTTTTCTTGGGCAGATTTTAGGGTTAAATAGGTCGGATTGCAACGGGAAAATCTCGGCAATTGTTTTCTCCCGTTGCTTAGATTGTCCCCTGGTAGAAACTAAGACCATTTCCTGACTTAAAATACGATCAAAAATGGGATGAACCCGAGTTTCTCCATGGATAAAGGAGATAGCCACTTCACCCTGTGGCTCCCAGGATACCCCATCCAAGAGAGCTTGTCGAATCAATGCTTGTGCACACCCAGAGTCCGCAAATGCGTAAGTACTCTTTTCCCCGACCTTTACTCTTAGTTGATACGGGCCCTCCCGACATTCCCCAGTGTTCTTACCTGTTATTGCTGACCAGGATCTTTTCGCCAGGTCCACCTCCATCCTCTGACAATTCCTGGCAATATGTCTGGGCTCATTACATCAATAGCACACTGGGGTAGGAGGCACCAACGGAGTTTGTCTGTCCTGCGAGTCAATGACCGGCAGGTTAGGGGATTTTTCTCTCGCCCAAAATGGGGCTAACATCGGCCTCCATGGTCTGAAGGTCTGGTTACCCCCTTTTGGCTTCATTGGCTGGTTGGTCCGAGTTAGTTTAGGGGCAGGAGTGGGGTCTGAGACGGCGCCTTCGTTCGCGTTTTCATATGCCTCCGCCAGGATGATGGCTTCCTCGAGAGTAGTAGGTTGATTCCTTTTAATCCACTCTCGATTTCCTGGCGGTAGTACAGACGCGAACTGCTCTGTTACAATCTTCTGCACCAGTTCTTGGGGTGTATGTTCTTCCGGCTGCAGCCACCGGGTGCACTGATCCATAAGATACTGTCCTGCAACCCGGGGCCGCATCCCCTTGGACAGCTGGTATTCCCGGAAGCGGCACCGGTATGTTTCCTCCGTGATCCCGAGGCGTGAGAGAATAGCTTCCTTTACTTTATCATAGTTTGATGCCTCTGTGGCCATCAATGCTCTGTAAGCCGCCTGGGCTTCCCCTGTCAAGCAAGGTGCCAGTTTCATGGCCCAATGTTCCTTAGGCCACCCTGCTGCTTCTGCCACTCTCTCAAAGGTGACTAGGAAAGCCTCTGGATCATTTTCCGGAGTCATCTTCTGTAACTTAGGTTGTGCTGCAAACATCCGGGCCACCGCTGTCTCCGATGTTGATGGAGGTGTTGAGAGCTTCTCCAGCTGTCCAAAGAACTGGGCGAGCTGTTCCTGGTGCCGTGTTTCTCTCTCCTCTTGCTTCTCCTCCTGCTCCCTAAACATTGCCAAGACTGTAGCTGGATCTATTTCCCACAATGACATATTATTTGTTACACGATAAAATAAAACAAACGAAAAAAAGAATGGCGTTGAAGAGGGGGTGCTGGAATAATGATAAAATGAAGGGTTCGGAAACTCCTTAGTCCTCTTCACAATATCCCCGGACATAAAAAGGGATAAAACAGAAAAGAAAACATTAACGTGTATTCCGCCCCGTGATAACAAAAATGAAACCACAACAAGCCAATGCTTCGTCTCTCCCTCCAGCCTATTCAACCCGCCTATGCTTTTTAGGACCAACCCCAAACACAGTAGCACGTTCCCTTTAGTATGCAACACCCTGCCCCTGTAGTCAGTGGAACACCAATCCCAAACTCACTTGACTCCAGTGGCTGGAATTTACATACTCGCACTTCCGCCCCTCACCAAGGTGCCGCCTCTCACAAAGATGACTTTCGTCATGGTCACGAGACCTTGGTAAGGGAAGTCCCGAGTTGGTTTGCTGCCTTCTACTGTCGGGAGGCTGAATTACACACCGAAACCCCTTTGACTCATCACACCTGTATTAAAGACTGTCTGTTTATATACAGTACAAATTCATTTTATATATATATATATATATATATATATATATATATATATATATATATATATATATATACAGTATATATATATTTTAAAACATCTTTAGAACAATACTACTATAAACAAACCACTGCAGACAAAACTGATAGAATTGGTAGATAGCTATTAATCCTTAAAACAGGTTAATTTAGTTAACATACTGCACTTTACAAACCTGATGCTTCACAGCTTTGCTGCCTGAAAATACATTTATTTTCTATCATATCTAGACTATAAATCAGAGGTGTTTTTGTTATCTAAATGTAATATTTTCTTGCTCTGGCCCCCTGTTCTCATTGTCATTGTTCAACCCTTGCATTACAGTACTTCTTAGTATGTGGGTCTGACTGGAATTTATATCAGCTGAACTGGGGTTGGGAGTTTCACATATATATTTTTCAAACTTTTTTTTTCTTAAGATAAAATATGTGTTTACTGTACTGTATGTGGTTCAGTACTTGCAGATGTGCTTTAGAATATGTTTTGTTCTGATGCAGTTTTTAACAAACACTTTCCGGGACTCAATCATTTAATTTATTTTCTCTGGTATTCTGTAGCAAGTATATGTAAAAAGACAGACATTATCTCCACTTGGTTGGCAAAACCAGGACACCTGACCAGACAGGCATTAGGTGCTTGAGACGCGCTAGTCACCAACACAAGTCAGTGGCACCAGCTTTCAAAGCACAACAGGAAGTGGTTCTTATAGAATCTGGCACACAGGCATTAGATGCAGCATTACGTAGCAAAGCACTCAAACTGAAGGACATGAGAGTGGGAAGTTTATTTTTAAAATTGATGGTTCATTGGCTAGAAAGAGGGTTACTTGTATCTACTGTCAAAGTGAGTTCCAGTATCACAGAAGTGCATCTAGTCTGCTGTACCACCTGCGTTCTAAACATGCTTTCACTTCTCAAATACACTTTCTAGTAGTTCTTCTGCTACAGACAACAACAACACAACAACCAGTGCTGTTGCAATACTGCCTACAGACCTGTTAACATTGTAGCTTTGTTTTATTTCAATAACCACATTTATTTTAAACAATATTATTTACAATTATAGAGGATAAAACCGTTGCTCAGTGAATGTTTTGTTTTATTTAGACAATTTCAAGTTATAAGTAAAAGAGAATTTAAAGTTGTTATTATTATTATTTAAATGACAATTAAAAACATCTGTTTATGAGTAAAGGAAACTGATAATTGTAAATGCAGTAAGGTGAGTAACAAACTGACTCCATTATGATTTAGCATTTGGTACAACCCTGAGCACAGTACAGATACAGTATAGTGGAACTTCGCACAGTCTGTCCTCTAAATCTGGATCCACCATGTGCCAATACACTACTCAAAACAGTGAAAGGAGCACACATTAAATATAGCAAAAAGAAACATGACCATACAATCAAAGCATGGGTTCATTTGCTAGATAGACCTTTTACGTGCTCTTCAATAAATTGTGACTGCTGTTGAGATGCGGCTCCCCCCAACCCATTTAGACTTCAGATTAGATCATTAGTCAAGTGGCTGCTCAGGGGATAACTACACAAAATGGCACTGAGGAATCGCCATTCTGTTACACACAGCAACTAGTCACCATAATAAACAACCAAACTGAGAAACAGATAGCAGGAGTCTGGTTTGAGGTCTCGGAATTGAAGCTCTGCGGTTCACATATAGTGAACTATGACAGGATCTAACTCAGTGCTGTCTAGCGCCTCACTAAACACTTTAATGTTCAGTCTAAAGTTACAGTAAAATAAGCCAAAAACAGAGCGTAAAGCATTGGAGGTGCTGACAGGCTCTAAGAGCTCATTGTCCCAATATACAGTGGTTTGCAGAAGTATTCACCCCATACCAATAATGTCACATTTTGTTGAATTACAAATAATGTATGCACAGTTTTTCAAACAAACTTTTTTTTATTCAGAGCTGTAGTTGTTAAACTGAACACTGTTATATGAGGAGGAGGTTAAATGTCAGCAAAACCTGCAAAGAAAATGTACAAAATGAAATGTACTGGTTGCATAAGTATTCAGCCCCTTAAGTCAGTACTTGGTAGAAGCATCTTTTGTAGCAATTACTGCTATGAGTCTTTTTGGATAGGTCTCTACTAGCTTTGCACAGTAGGATGGTGAAATGTTTGCCCATTCTTCACTGGAAAATTGCTCCAGTTCTGATAAGTTTGTTGGGGATTGTTGATGGACTGCAATCTTCAAGTCTCACCATAAATTTTCGATTGGATTCAAGTCAGGACTTTGACTGGGCCACTCAAAAACATTAATTCTCTTCTTGTTCAACCACTCCAGTGTGGCTTTGGCTTTATGCTTCGGGTCACTGTCCTGCTGAAATGTGAATTTCCTCCCCAGTTTGAGTCTTGGCTGACTCAAACAGGTTTTCCTCAAGAATTCGCCTGTACTTTGCACCATCCATTCTCCCCTCTATCCTGACAAGCTTCCCAGTCCCTGCTGAAGAGAAGCATCCCCATAACATGATGCTGCCACCACCATGCTTGACATTTGGGATGGTGTTGACTGGGTGATGTGCAGTGTTGGGCTTGGGCCAGACGTAACGCTTGGAATTTACACCGAAAAGTTAAATTTTTGTCTCGTCTGACCACAAAACCTTTTTCCACATGTCTGCAGTATCATCTACATGCTTTATCGCAAAGTCCATACGTGTTTTAAGATGAGGCTTCTTGAGTAATGACTTCTTTCTCGCGACTCGTCCATACAGACCAGCTTTGTGTAGGGACCGGCTTATTGTTGATGTGTGAACACTGACTCCCATCTCAGACACAGAACTTTGCAGATCTCTCAAGGTCATTGTTGGCTACAGAGTGACATCCCAAACTAGTTTCCTGCTTGCCCGGCTGCTCAGTTTGGGAGGGCGACCTGATCTGGGTAGTGTCTGGGTGGTATGATGCATCTTCCACTTCTTAATGATGGACTTCACTGCTGAGAGGGATAATCACTGACTTGTTTCAAAAGCTCCTTGATCTTCATGGTTGCTTTATTGGATCACTATGTGAGTTGCAGCTTGAAAGTCTTTATATACCTGAGGGAAATTATCTAAGTTAAACCACTTTGAGTTTACATAGGTTGAAACCATTTCACTAATTTTGTGATCTTTCAAACAAATCATTTGCACCTGAGTTGATTTAGGGCTGCAGTAGCAGGCTGCAGGGGCTGAATACAACTGAGATTAATCTGTTTTTCTCTGTAAATCTTACTTAATTATATTCTGTATGCATTATTTAACTTTATCACTGTGGATTAGTTTGTGTAGATTCTACATGTAAAGTCTAATTTGAAAGCGTCATGGAGTATAGTCAGGTGCCAACAAAATGTGAAAACTTTGCAGGGGGGTGAATACTTCTACAAACCACTGTGTGTGTGTGTGTGTGTGTGTGTGTGTGTGTGTGTGTGTGTGTGTGTGTTTGTGTATATATAAATGAAGATTAGGCTAGACCTGTGTTGCTTTGGGATATCACGACATTCACATTGTCTGCAGCTATTGAGAGGAATTCCAACTCTAGCCTCATTAAAATAAAATTAATTAAAATGGATTTGGAGATTTGAATCATTTTTTTTGGTTTTGTTCTCTCTCTCTCTCTCTCTCTCTCATTTGTACAATTACAACATCGAGCTGTCGCTGAGTACATTGCATCTGTTCTGCTAATTCAGCATAATAGAACTTTGCCTCAACACCTGTCTAGGAGATTTTGTTGTGCGTTTTGTGAAAAAACAATTTCAGCAAGATTGATTTGAGTAAAACCTGCAAAGGGATCACTAGAATTAATGTTGCTTGAGACGATTATAGAAGAACTCTGAGCAGAGTAGTGACTCGGGGTTAAAATACCAAATCAGCTACTGACTCCTTATCCCCTTAGTCAGGGATATAAAGTGTATTGCAGAGGGTTAAGAAGTCAGTAGCTGATCTGGTATTTTAACCCTGAGTCACTACTCTGCTCAGGGATATAAAGTATATAGCACAGGTGGGCGTATGTAGTTTGCACGTATTTGTTTATATCTAGAAGACTGCTTGTTCAGAAGTGATGCAAGTTTTAATTTCAGGGTAATGAGTTGGTTTGTCTGGCTTTCTTTCTGCATGTTAATTTACTGTATAAAATGTATCAGAAACTGGAGGTATATTAAGGTATTGGTCCATCTATATCTCAGACTTGCACATTTTACATGTACGTTCAGCATAGGTCATAGCAATCCACTTAGCCAAGACTGCAACAACCCTCCAAAAATAATAATAAAATGAATATGGGATCGAAATATGACAATCTGTCCTACTGTATATATCAATAATATGTTCTTGTACTGTATCTTATTTTTCTAATTCATGAGATCCCTTAAAAAAGGCATTATATATGCTTGATAAAAGGATGGCAAGTATTTAACATCAGAGTCAAGCAAAGTTTGTTTTTGTATTTTACCTTTATTGTTTTCCCTGGTGTCGGTATTCTATTAAGTTGCTTAATACAGTAGACGTGACAATGACATTTGGTATAGTGGGTTGTGAGGGGACGGGAATCTCCTGCTTGAAGCTTGTGTCTGTTCCAAAGTAATAAGGTTCCATGGGGAGCTGAATTGCATGGCAATTTCATCAGCATCAGCAGCAGCAGCTGACAGCAAGCTCTGCAAGAGGGTTGTAATGTCTCTCAGTGTTTAAGGGCAATGAGCTCATTAAGGACGTCCAGGATTCATTTGCTCATGCATACTCTTCCAAATGCTATAATGTAGTATAACAAGGGCGCTTTTTATTTTCAGCTTTTATTTCATGTTTTTGCTGGGTGATTTTAGATCTTTTTGTTCAGAAATGTTTATCAGGGTTTATCAATTATTTATACTGTCCAAAAAGCGAGTTGGGCTGTTATTTCTGGTATTGTCACGAGAGTACAAGATTCTGGGATTTTGTTGAATTGGAGTAATGTCACATCCCAGGATCATACAAGCCATCCCTCATTAATTACAATATTTATTTTTTCATGCTTTATTTTTTTATATATAAAAAAATAAAAATAAACCTGATTCAAGTCTCAAAACATTCCTCTATTTTATTATTGGAATAATCAGTGCATTCAAATTGCATATTCTTTTTCTCATAATTTTTTTAAATGTTTTTCTGAACTTTTCTGAATTATTATTATTATTATTATTATTATTATTATTATTATTATTATTATTATTATTATTATTATTATTATTTTAATTAAGATGCAGACCATTTTAGTTCATGAAACTCTGTAATAGCTGGGTGTTGTGAGGGAAGAGTATTCAGGACGGTATCTGGATTTGCAGTATATGTCTGGGGTCAGTTAATGTGTGTTTACAGTGTGTTTACAGAAGTAATCTCCCCGACCCTTTCAGTGTGTGTGTGTGTGTGTGTTGTTTAAAGCAACACTGACAGGTGGATGGAACATATTTTCAGATCCTTTGTGGCAGGGCTGAGGCCCTGCACATGAAAATGTACATTTGTGTTTGTTTAGTTTTGTAAATATATTTTTTATAAATATAACAGACGCTGTGCCAGCTGACTTGGTAAAGCTGCTGTTTAACTATTTTTAAAATATTTTTGTTTGTTTGTCAGGGCAGTTTTAAGTGTTAATTAACTCAAATCAGAAATCATAAACTCTAGAGTTGATCTACATTGTATGCATATGCTTTGGAATCTCTGCAGTATAGCAAGGCACAGTTGACAGTTTCCATTAACTGAGGTTAACAATTGTCCACTGAGAGCTGGACTTAATGTCCAGCACAGTAGTACACTTCCTTCTGGAAGGGACAGATTTCCTAATGCAGTGTTTTGTCAATCTACATTTATAATAAAAATTAAAAAAAAAACACACACAAATAAATATACTGTGTATGAAATAATATGATTTTCAATTTGATGTTTTATGTACCTCCACAGATATGGTTAATTGGTTTCAAGTTAATTGGTTTTATGGAGTTGCACGACTACACACCTACATTTGAGCACTAGAGGGAGCTGTTTCATTTTTAATGCTTGACTTGTATTCCTGAAGATTTTTGTTCTTGCCAGACTAAAAGCAATGCAGCAACTTGAAAGCAACAATACCTTTAAATGGTTAGTATCTGTAAAGAAATCCACACAGCTGTTTAAATCCTGTTAATAATGGTCAAACCTAAAAAGTGATCATTACAGTAGCCCCTCACCCCTCATCATGTAGAATCTTATCTAAGTATATTCACCGCTCCCTTGGCAACCATGTTGACATGGAGTCTGCGGGTCCTGCCCAGCAGCACTGGAAGTTAGGAATGACTCTAACTGCAGCTTGGGATGTCCCATATTTATACAGAATCGCAAGATTTCACCAACACCCTTTTCACTCCCATCCTCCTGGGTCTAGGTTGCTTCAAGTTATACAAACAGGTTTTTACAGCACTTGCCTCCTGTGTAATCTTAGGGTGTTTTCCTTTCCTGCAATAGTTCAAAGGTTTTTATTGCTCTTTATGAGTCTCTATTTACCATTTGCTGCTTCCTTAATCAAGATAGTCACACTTTTGATCAAAGTTAAGGTGTTAACTTAATTCATTTTCTCTAATCAGTAAAAGAATGATGATCTTTGAGAGCCAGAATGCAAATGTATGCCATAAGTGCACAATTGTGTTGTTTGCTTTATTAAGTTACAATGAATCAATTCTAACATTTGCAGTCTTCTAAAAAATATATATAACATATTGGATTAAAAATATTAAAGGGTTGTTTTTTGTTTTTGTTTTTATCCCCAATACACAGTTCTGTATCAATTCCATATGTCAGTGGGTTTATACAAATATAAAATGGATGGACCTGTGGTATTGGGGTTTGTATTAAATACTGGCCATGAAACTGCCTAGTACACTTACTCGTACTTATATTCTCATTTATCCATCTCATAGATCTGTGCCATAATGACCTTTTGAGCCGTCACTTAAACTTGCACATTTCCCTTAAATGTTCACATTTCCTGGTTTGAATATTTATTTTAAAGCACTCTTTTTTTTATTTACTGTAAACTGTCGAAACCTTGTTTTTTGTGACTCCCAAATTGGGCAAATAAATAAAAGCGTGTGTATTCTGAAAATCAGATACTATTATAGGCAGGTGTTTCTTAGTTTGCACAACATCTGCCAGCAGCAATTTTTTATATATATATATATTTATTTTATCACTGCTGCAGATGGCCATGTTTGAGTCTTTTTTTGTATAGTGCTGTTGTTAAAACCCTCATGCTTTCTGTTGCCGCTCTTTTTGTATCTGTGTTTTATACTACAGGTCATGTGTATGTGTGTGTGTATATATATATATATTGTAACAGAACCGCACCCACTCGGGTTCTTTGCCCCTTTAAAAATAGACCCAGGACACAGGAAATTGAGGTTTAAGCGCTGACGCGCTATATTTTTTTAATAAACAAACACAAAAACAAAATAAACAAAACAAACACCTAGCTCTTTTCTTGAGCACGAAACCAAAACACAAAACAGGAACCTAACCTATATAACAGCACAGCTAAGCTGTTTACCTGCAAAAACCAAAATCAAACAAAAACAAAACACAGTTTTTAAACAAATAACACAAATCCCAACAAGGCTTCCACACAGCACCTTCCTCTTCATACGCCTGCACACCCTAGCAAGCGGGCTCTCCACACAGCAGCCCCAAACAGACTGGCTGCTTTTCTTGAATACCCTGCACCTGGCTCTAATTTACAATGATAGCCAGGTGCAGAGGATCATTACTAATTAAACAATTAATCAAATTAAATTAAACAATTAAACAAACTAAGGCTGTTCCCCTCTGGGACTACACTATCTCACAATATATATATATATATATATATATATATATATATATATATATATATATATATATATATATATAATTAGCGACAGTTATTCCGGATCATAATGAACAGCAGCAGTGGCAGTCAGGCTGTCATTTTCTTCTTGATTGCATAGATTGTGACGTCCTCTTTTCTGAGACACAGTGTGAAATATATTCAGAATTTCCAATTGAAATTTGTGGGCGTTCAATTCAAGGCAGAGTGGCCACAATGTTTAGCAAGGATATACTAATACAGGTAATGCATTTGGGTTCCATGGAAATGTTTTTTTTGAGGGGGGTTGAATGAAAGTCCCGCTTGGTTCTTGACCCGCCTGGTCAATATCTATAAGCAGATTGAGGCAACAACTGTACAACTGTACACTGCATTGCTTGCTTTTTGCGTCATGCCCGGGTTATATTCCTGTGCGACATGCAGATTCTCTTCCTGCTTGGGGCCAGAGCACGTCAAGGAGGCACTGGCTAATCGCAGCCTCTGCGAGTTTTGTGCACCTTTCTCCAAGCACATGCTTGGGAAACGTTTATCCTGCAGCTCTGCGTCTCTAACTCCTGCTCAGGGCTCTTCCCATCACCCTCTGTTAAAGAGGTGGCTGCGGAGTGATCGGTAGGCTCGGAGCAGATAGAAAAGCTCTGGGCAGCTGTTTCCCACCAAGGAACTGTTCTTGCAGAATTACTGCAGGAACAGGTGGGTGAACAGTTCCCATCTGAGGACGTGGAGTCTGACAGCACTTATGTCTGACTTGTTAATAAGCTCTCCCTGTCAGCAGAGCTTCTACCGCTGATCAAGAGAGCCACTGCAATATTGCAAGTGCCCTAGCCTACAGAAGCCAAAACAAGGCAGTCAATTTGTTTGGTACCGTGGTGGACAAGAGGCTGCAGCACTCTCACTGCGAGCGGGAATCCATGAAGGAGCTGGTTCGACTTCCCAAGCGACCTCCTCCAGTGCGTAAACCAGCGGCAATCTGGCGCACTAGGCCCCAGCAACCTCAAAGACTGGCACAACCAGCTGTGCCCTCTGCCAGAGGTGATGTTCGGGACAGGCCCGCGACGAGGCTTTAATAGGTTCCGCCACCCTGTGCAGAGACAGAGACCACCAGCCTTAGGAGTTTGCTGCCACAGGCCCAGGGCCCCTTTTCAGGGAGCCATCTGGAGTATTGGTGTCAATGCACCACGGACATCTGGGTGCTTACTACTGTTCAGACCAGTTATTCGCTGCAGTTCAAGAATGGACCCCCTCACTTTCGGGGCGTGAGTACAGCATCAGTCACGGACCCGTAATATACCGCTGTGGTGTCTCAGGAGGTAGCAGCTCTGCTGAAAAAAATGGCTATTTGTATGATAGACCCCCTCCAGTGGGAGGAGGGGTTCTACTCCAGGTACTTCCTATTGCCAAAGTGGGATGGTGGCCTCAAACCGATCCTCGACCTCAGACAGGTCAACCTGTATATGAGCTGAAGGAGGTTCAAAATGTTGACAATGCAACAGCTGTTGCAGTCAATCAGACCAGGCGACTGGTTCACCATGGTGGACCTCAAAGACGCCTATTTCCACATTCCCATAAGACCAGCACACATGAAGTACCTGTGGTTCACCTTTCAGGGAACAGCATATGAGTTCCGTGTCTTGCCATTTGGCTTCTCCTTGGCTCCCTGTGCCTTCTTGAAGTGCATATAAGCTATCCTGGCTCAATTATCATTTTTGCCCAGTCTCCAGCACAGGCAGAGGCCCACGCGGAACTGCTGTGGGAGACCACAACAGTGTTGGCTTACATCAACAGTCTCCATCGTGTGGTCCGCAAGCTTTTGCTCTGGGCACACAAGAACCTCCTCTCACTGCAGGCAGCACATCTGCCTGGGGTGGTGGACCTCTTCTCAAGGAGAGTCCCCAGCGGCTCAGAGGAGGCTTCACCCTATGGTGAGCCTCATTTGGGAGAGGTTTGGGAGAGCAGAGCTAGATCTCTTTGCCTCCCAGGAATCAATCCACTGTCCCCTCTGGTTCTCCATAATAGGAGGCGGGGACCCACTGGCAATAGATGCCATGTGATGATCCTGATGGTCTAATGGTTTCCTGATGAACTAATGGTTTAATGAGAGAATGTATTCATACCAACTATAAAACACTTACTGTTTTGTATCACAATACAAACTATACATACCTCTATTACAATACGATATATAACCTCCCCCCAGGCGGTGCTCGGCCAATTGTGCACCGCCCCCTGGGAACTCCCGTCCATGGTCGTCAGTGGAAATAGCCTGGACTCGAACCGGCGACCTCCAAGCTGTAGTGCGCATCCTGCACTCCACGTGGAGCACCTTTACCGGATGCACCACTCGGGAGCCCCAAAGGTTCCCTTTTATGCCAGTAATGCCAACCCTTAAAGTTTCCCATAGTAAAAGCATAGCAAAGTGTATTAAAGCATGGCAAAGCATAGGTAAGCGTTGTAAAGCCCAGAGAGGTATGGTAAAGCATATTACAAAACATGGCAAACCATGGGAAACTAGTATATGGTAAATGCATAGTATAACCATGGGAAACTACAAAAATACAATGGTATACTTTTATAAGAGAAAGCATTATTTCAGAGACCGTTTCAGGTATTGACTATATTTTTACAGGGTTATATAAAAAATAATGTATGATAAATAGGTTTTTGAAAATGAATCTCCACACGACAGTTTTCCTACACATACACTGTTTTCTGTGCTCCCATCCAGTCAAGGAAGTTTTGATGCTAATCCCCATCATTTCCATAATGCTTAGTTTGTTGTCATGCTGGTTTCCGCCAAAGGTGCTCCCAGACTCACAATAAAAGGCTCAGATATTACTGAGGCCACATTAAGTTAAACACCACTGCAGCTGCACGGAAATTGCACCTGTTCATAGATGTTTATATCTATAGTAGCTTAAACCATGTCCATTATACTGACTGTTCAGAAAAATCTTTAAAGGAATTGTGTGTGTGTGTGTGTTTTAACATCTCTTTTTGATCATTTTATATACATATATATATATATTATATGATCAAAAAGAGATGTTAAAACATATATGTATTTATTAATGGCAAGTAAAATAGGTAAAAAAAAATAAAAAATTAATTAGCATCTTTAATCAGTCTGACAGTCAGATTTGTGCAGTCGAAGAATCTAGGTACCTAAAGACATAAAAAGTGCTTGTGTCCCTGCATGGAACTTATTTCAAAGTGGCAGTGTGCCAGGGTTTCCATGGATAAATCCCTTTCACTAAGTATATGTTACAGGTTTAGACTGGTCCATCAGTTTGTTGTCTGTAGCTTAATATTAACACCATAAAGGCCTCTACACACCCTGCGCGATGTGACAAGCGAATGTGTCGTATGACACACCACAAAAAATAAAACCTGTATTTTTGATACGAGCCGTTCACACTGCCTGCGATGTGAAGGGCGACACTGAAGCGATGTGAAAAAATAGGATTGGTGTCTATTTTACTATTTTGTCACCAGTGAGGAACAGCTTCCCTTGCGCGCCTTCAGTAAACAATGACAGAAGAAAAGATCATTCTTGCATTGTCAAAATACCCAGAGCTGTACAATAAAAGACACAAACATTAGAAAGACAAGCTTGCTTGTTGCCACTGGTGTGAAAGGTACCATTTTATCGCAGGACAAATCGAATCGCGTCCGGTGTGTGGAGACCTTTAATTATACTAGCGGCCATTGTGACCTGAGAACATACAGTATGATGGCACACAGAAAATAAATTACTGTTCTGGCGACACAACTGTTACGTTGTAACTTATTAGGTTAGTAAAAGGGAGCATAGGAAAAAACTAGTGAAAAATCAGCCTCTTCCTCAAAGCTTTGTCCTGGAAAGGCACTTCCAGAGATTGTATGATTGTGGGGGGAAAGGTTATTGCTTTAAACATTGTTCAATAGATATTGTACATGGAATGGCGCTGAGTATGTACAGTATAGCCCTGTGTTTTCCTTGGTGTTTGTCACTGGACCTTGCTCCTTCTTTCCTTTGCTTTGTAAAGCACTTTTGGATGCTACAGTGCATGAAATGTGCAATGCAGATGAAAAATGAGCATTCATAGCAAAGCCACTGCTGCTGCCTGGCCTTTTATAGGCATTGCTTCCACAGAGAAAGCTCTTCCGTGACATATTGTTGTTCTTACAGAGTCCCTCTTACAGCATAACCAGTATGGTGTTCATTTGTTAATAGTAAATCTGACCAAAGCTCTGTCTCTATATAAATAGACAACTCAAACGTTTCTCCTGTTACACAACTTTAGTGCAGGATATAGCAGGATATATATCTTTTTTGTCAACATGTATATTGTATACTGTGACAATGGGGATAGTTTGTGTGTACAAATACAGCATTTATAATGCAAACTGCACATTTGAAAGAACGCTATCAGAGTTCAGGGTTTCCAGGGAATTTGGTCATGGAAAAAGAGAAAGCCATGAACATGGCACTTTTGCAGAATGATTCATTCACCAAAATAAATCAGTATCAACATAGGAGATGTTCGAAGTGAGCAACATTCTGTTGCTGGCATATTTTATGCCTGCATCTTTACACTTACATGCATAGGTGGCGTGATTCTTTTGTTTTGGGGAGGCTATTCCATACTTTCCCCCCTGCATTTATTGAACCCATGTACAGTAAGATACATACACATTAGGCCTATATATATCGTATTACTTCAATTTGGCGCCGCAGCGTTTATTTTAAATAGATCAAAATGACTGCGGCCCTTAAACTCGGGCGGCGATTATACGAGGGCGGCCTTTATTAATAATACTATGCTTTACAAACGCGCACTATACTCTTGTGAATACAGTACATTTACTGACAGTTAACGAGAGCCTATTAGGTGGGAGTTGGGAGGTCGGGAGTACTGTACCAGCGAATCAGGAGTGTGTATTGGTTGCTATGGGGCAGGACAAGAATAGGAGATAGAACGGTAGTTGAGTGTGATGCAGTTGTTTTTCTTAACAAAAAATATTTCCTGTGAATATCGGTTTGATTTCTGTTAAAACTAAAATATATCCTACTCAGTCATTTTTTTTTCTCACTGTAATTTACCTGCAAGTTTGTAATTTCTCTGTAAGAGAAACTGAAACTATATCTTCTCATAGATAGTAAGCAAGTTTTTATATATATATATATATATATATATATATATATATATATATATATATATATATATATATATATATATATATAATTGTACAGGACTGACTAAAATTTCAGTTGAATAAAAAACAAAACAACTAAACCCCATACAAGATTTGCTTACTAAGGTGGGTGTACATTAGCTTGTATTACGTGCTGGATTGAGGTTGCAGTCTCTTTGGGAGTGTCATGTACATAGCAGAGTTGCACATTTCTTTCTTTATTTTTTGAGCAGGGGTAGAAAGAAAATACTTTTACGTTTCTTTATTGAGAGCAGTGTTTATTCAAGGGTGGCGTCTATTAAAAAGCTGATATCTGAGTGAGGCGTTAATTCGAAGTAATGAGGTATATATATATATATATATATATATATGGATGAAGGCTATATTTGCATCCTGAGCCATTTGAAAAGTACCACTGCTGTCTTCGCGTCGACTCTAGGTTAGACTGACACATGCGTCTCGTGTGTGTGTGCACCGCGGGCGGCAAGAGATCAAACTCATAAGGGAGCCGTGGGTGAATGAGGTTCTACTCAGTGTGTGTGGATGAAGGCTATATTTGCATCCTGAGTCATTCGAAAAAAAAAAGGCATAATATGAATTCTGTTTATTTTTCTAATTTACCAATTATGGAAGGCACTGAAAATGTATCCGTTTTTTAAAAAAGTGTAATGCTGGCACACTGGGTATCACCAAATGAAGATCAAAAAAAGTAAAAAGCAGAAATATATTTAATCTTATTCACACTCACATGTGCAAAAAAAGTGAATAAAGTGCTCAGAAATGCAAACGTTTCAGCAGCCTCCGCTGCTATCATCAGTGCATAATACTAAACACATGTTTACAACTTGTATAGTCTCAAATCATTTGTATTAAAAATATACATATGAATCCAATTGGCAATTAGACTGGCAATGAAAATGAAAATAAAAAAACACAAAAAGTATCCAGATGTCCTATGTAAATAAAAACTTTTCACATCAGAGACATCACAAAATTATAAATATAAAGGGCCGTACTGTACCTGCATACTTCATTTGAACTCAAAGTAATTTTAAACTATTTGCAGCAGTTAACTTGGTGATGTTCAAATACAATTACATTCATCAGTTAGGAGCTCTTTTTCTATTTGTCCCCGTGTACAGTCAATACTATACAGTATGGCTTCATACAGTATTTCCTTCACCTTGAGACCTACAGCACTGTACAGCATTAGGAGCATCTCCTGTGGCAGCAAGGACATGGATATCCATATCACTAAAACAGTAGAGTTACTGAGCGGAGACAGCTACAACCAGAGGTCGCTGCAGTGTCTATCAACCTAACCCTCTCCGGAGGTGCTTTTACATGCTATGTAATATCTCATGGTCTACAGTAGAGCTCCTCAATGCAGCAGTCT
This sequence comes from Acipenser ruthenus, assembly GCF_902713425.1. Classification (NCBI taxonomy): domain Eukaryota; kingdom Metazoa; phylum Chordata; class Actinopteri; order Acipenseriformes; family Acipenseridae; genus Acipenser; species Acipenser ruthenus. Next base: position 97,212,336 of record NC_081190.1, on the reverse strand, counting down.
GTATATTTATGTATTTATATATGTATTAATTTATTCACTCAGACTCCATGCTCACTAAATATCATGGTGTCCCTGAATTAGATAATTGTATTAAAATGCTCTGTTTATTTACTCTTGCCACTGTCTCTCTATGATTCCGCTCCTGGTTGTGTTGATCACTGTACTCCAGGTACGAGGCCCATACTGTGTAAATGGTTTGTAGAAACCAGAGAACACGCTTGATAGTGCAGATGTTTATAAGCACAGTTATAAATCTATACATTTAATGAAATGTTTTACACTGCAATGCTCTTCACTATTACACAGAAGCCCGGTGTCCTGGCAGATTCATTGTTGCTCTATATGGCTTAATCACCTCATCTGTTTCATTTTACAGTGTGATAATGAGAGGCAGTATCCTTCCCCATACTGGAGCAGTAAACACGTACACATCTGGGCTATGAAAATTTCATCCTTCATTATTTTCTCTTGTATTGACCTGGCGATGATCAATACTGACAGATGGGCAGACATTTTAACTACTGACAACCAGACAGACCCCAGCAAGACTAGGGGTTGGATTGTATTGCCCATTTTTCCTCCCTCAGACCCCTTATTTACTAAATATCATGGTAACCCTGAATAGATTATAGTTTCCTCTTTTAAAAATATGCTTTAATATTTTAATAATCAAGTCATCTCACAAGTAGGATGGAACCCTGAAATGTTTTCCTTTTTCTAGGAAATCAGTACAAGTGGGGATGGGGAGTTTGTTGCCAGGTAACTTCACTCAGACTCCATGCTCACTAAATTTCTTGGTATCCCTGAATTAGATAATTGTCTCCTCTTTAAAAAATATACTATTTTAATGAGCAATCTGTCTCATAAGCTCAGTGGGACCCTAAATATGATTCATTTGCTAACAATGCTGAATATATACAGTGCCTATAGAAAGTCTACACCCCTGTTCAAAATGTTCACCTTTTGTTGCCTTATAGCCTGGAATTAAAATGCATTAAATAGTTTTATTTTCATTTATCTACACATCCTATCCCACAACTTCCAAGTGAAAAAAATATTCTAGGAATTTGTAGAAAATTAATTAAAAATAAAAACTGAAATAGCTTGGTTGGATAAGTGTCCACCCCCCTTGTAATAGCAATCCTAAATTAGCTCCGGTGTAACCAATCGCATTCAAAATCACACACCAAGTTAAGTGGCCTCCACCTGTGTTAAATTGTAGTGATTCACATGATTTCAAGATAAATTCAGCAGTTCCTGTAGGTTCCCTCTGCTGGGTAGTGCATTTCAAAGCAAAGACTCAACCATGAGCACCAAGGCGCTTTCAAAAGAACTCCGGGACAAAGTTTTTGAAAGGCACAGATCAGGGGATGGGTATAAAAAATATCAAAGGCCTTGAATATCCCTTGGAGCACGGTCAAGACGATTATTAAGAAGTGGAAGGTGTATGGCACCACCAAGACCGTGCCTAGATCAGGCCGTCCCTCCAAACTGGATGACCGAGCAAGAAGGAGACTATCAGAGAGGCTACCAAAAGGTCAATGGCAACATTGCAAGAGTTACAAACTTTTATGGCCAAGACTGGTCAAAGTGTGCATGTGACAACAATATCCCAAGCACCCCACAAATCTGGCCTGTATTTTGCTCAGAAAGACCACCTTGAATCCCGTTTGAAGTATGCAAAAAACCACTTAGGAGATTCTGTAGCCATGTGGCAAGAAGCTTTGTGGTCTGATGAAACTAAAATTGAACTTTTTGGCCCAAATGCAAAGTGTTATGTTTGGCACAAACCCAACACAGCGCATCACCCAAAGAACACCGTCCCTACTGTGAAGCATGGTGGTGGCAGCATTATGTTATGGGGATGTTTCTCATCGGCAGGGACTGGGGCACTTGTCAGGATAGAAGGGAAAATGAATGGAGCAAAGTACAGAGAAGTCCTTGAGGAAAACCTGCTGCCCTCTGCAAGAAAGCTGAAACTGGGATGGAAGTTCACCTTTCAGCATGACAACGACCCAAAGCACACAGCCAAATCTACACTGGAGTGGCTAAGGAACAAAAAGGTAAATGTCCTTGAGTGGCCCAGTCAGAGCCCCGACCTAAATCCAATTGAAAATTTGTGGCATGACTTGAAGATTGCTGTCCATCAACACTCCCCAAGGAAGTTGACAGAGCTTTAACAGTTTTGTAAAGAAGAATGGTCAAATATTGCCAAATCTAGGTGTGCAAAGTTGGTAGAGACCTATCCCAACAGTCTCACAGCTGTAATTGCTGCCAAAGGTGCTTCCAGTTTTTTATTTTTAATATATAATCTTTTTCTCAATAAAAACTTTTCCCCCCTTAACAGTGTGGAGTATGGTGTGTAGATAAGTGGAAAAAATCCTCATTTAAATGCATGAAACTCTGAGGCACTGACACAACAAAATGTGAAAAAAGTTCAAGGGGGTGTAGACTTTCTATAGGCACTGTGTGTATATATATATATATATATATATATATATATATATATATATATATATATATATATATATATATATATATATATATACAGCTGTATATAAAGCTGAAAATTGGACTCATCTGGGGGTGCTTCAGCAAGACTGGAATCAGGCAGATTTGTCTTTGTGAAGGACGCATGAATCAAGCCAAGTACAAGGTTGTCCTGGAATAAAACTTGCTTCCTTCTGCTCTGACAATGTTCCCTCGGCACCAGATCAAGACCCTGTCATGGCCAGCCCAATCTCCAGACCTGAACCCCATTGAAAACCTCTGGAATGTGATCAAGAGGAAGATGGATGGTCACAAGCCATCAAACAAAGCCGAGCTGCTTGAATCTTTGCGCCAGGAGTGGCATAAAGTCACCCAACATCAATGTGAAAGACTGGTGGAGGGCATGCCAAGACGCATGAAAGCTGTGCTTGAAAATCAGGGTTATTCCACCAAATATTGATTTCTGAACTCTTCCTAAGTTAAAACATTAGTATTGTGTTGTTTAAAAATGAATATGAACTTATTTTCTTTGCATTATTCGAGGTCTGACAACACTGCATCTTTTTTGTTATTTTGACCAGTTGTCATTTTCTGCAAATAAATGCTCTAAATGACAATATTTTTATTTGGAATTTGGGAGAAATGTTGTCAGTAGTTTATAGAATACAACAAAAATGTTCATTTTACCCAAACACATACCTATAAATAGTAAAACCAGAGAAACTGATAATTTTGCAGTGGTCTCTTAATTTTTTCCAGAGCTGTATATATATATATATATATATATATATATATAGTAGCAACGTGGGGTGTTATTTACCACAGTACTCAGCAGGTCTTTCACAGCGGTCCTCTAGTGTGGTGTTGCAATTACACTCAGACAACAGAAATAAGGTCTAAACAGGACGGGACCTGTATGTTTATTAGTTTTAATGTGTCCTGTCAAAGGGACACAGAGTCACCAATTTTTTAAACCAAAAATTACAAAACAAAATAAAACTCTATCTCCTTTTTTTGGAGAACTTACTAATACAACAGCCGTTTACCCTAACTGTCACCCAAGCAGCTAAGCTGCTTGCTGGTTTTCAAAACAAACTCAAACCGATACACACAACCTACAATAGTTCTTGTTATTACCGTTATTTAATTTTCCTTCACTCCAGTTTCCTCTGTTGTTCACAGACGTTAGCCCCACATTGCCAGAGAACCGCTCAGATAGGGCGTTTAAATACTCATCATTAAATAAGCACAGGTGCAACCCATTCTTCTGTAATCTAGCCACTCCAAGCCCCTTGGGAAATGTAGTCTTTTAGCCTACCGCCATTATCTCCCTGAACTACATTTCTTATATCAGTGGTCAGAAAGGGTATATGCTTCTTTCCAGGCGTGGCCCTATGTACCTGCCCTCCATCACTTTACCCCACACTTTATCACTATATATATATATATATATATATATATATATATATATATATATATATATATATATATATATATACACGTACACCATCTATACATACTTATTAAAATGTTTGGTTTATATTTTTAAAAAACAGAAAATTTTATGATAAATGTCTCATCTAGACGTCTTTCTAAATGTTTTCCTTTGAAGCACTCCACCATTGAGTGGGAATCCCTGAAATACTGCTACTGTAGGAACAGGACAGTGCTGAACGTGCTAAATCTAAAGAGCTTATTAAATTATAAATGAAAGTGCAAGCACATCTTACATGCACACCTTACCGACCTACAATGGTTTACCATTACCAGTACATTTTGAGGCAGTAATAAAAAGTTGTAAATGTTGCCATTATTAAAACATGTTTTCTTCAGTTGTATGTATGAGGGTGGGTGGGTGGGGGGGAGTGGTGTGTATATACATTTTCCACAGCCATAATGAGTAAATCAGTGAAGGAGCTTTAACATGTCAGTCGCGACCTCCGGCTATAACGATGGTGTTAATAAGATAGTCACACTGTCATTATGAAAAGGAAACTTCAACCCCCTCCTGAGAGCAGAGTGCTTAATGAGTTGCCAGTGGGGGTGGGGGCGGTGTGTGTGTGTGTGTGTGTGTGTGTGTGTGTGTGTGGTTGAAGCTTAGATAACCCACTATTGGTGCAGCAAAGGAGGTCAGACAATAAGGTCAGACACAGCAGCATTTATCATGGTCAGAAAATCTCTAGTTGTGCAGATAGGATTCAATGTTCATGTTTTTATTTATTTTTTTATTTGAGGGGGAGAAACTTTAGCAATGTTATCTGACGTGAAAGAGGTAACGAGCAATACAATGTATGCCATTTAGAACTGTGACGTATGCTATATACATACTGTATAAAAAGTCAGTACGAACGCAGCAGCAAATTAATTGAATTTGCATAACAAATCTTATGCTTATTTTTTTGGAGTTATTTATTTATTTTACCACATGCCCCACATGATGTGAAGGTGGTTAAAATGCCCACAAGGAACTGTGACCCAAGAAACATTGTTATCATTTTAAACCTATTTCAATGGCTTTCCAACAAATATGACGCAACGGTACACTGATCCACCTAAGTGGGTACCATTGTTAGTCTTCAGAATGGGCCCTTCTTTTAATGATTCGAACTGCAGTGTTTATATCTACCCCAACGTCCTTGTGTTTAAAGGAATTCATGCAGCAGCAGGTGTACCTCCAGATGTTGTCATATTGGACTAATAACTGGTGTAACCAACAGTTTATTTGCATTGTCAATAACCTGCTCCCATTTAGCATATAGGCTCCAGATGCTCATAGTTCTGTGTTTCGAAACAAATAATCGAAAATGCAATGAAACTGAAGGGAAGAAGTAAGCCTAGTAAATAAAAAAAATAAAAAAATGATTGTGACTGAAACAAAACCTTGAGCAGAAATGCATCAATTCAAAATATTTCTAACAAATAAGTACAGGAAACTCTTCCGCTGATCTGAACCCCAGTAATCTGAACTGACAGCAGCTGTAGAAACCGAACTTCAGTGTCATAATCCTGTAAAACATTTACAGTGGCTACAACCTAAAACAAAGACTGGGTAAAGACTTTTTTTTTACTATGGTACACAAAAAATTGTAACCTATTTAAATTAATAGATAATGAAGAAACATGCAAACTGTAAAGGTAATACTGTGTTACAGACAGGCATTATTATCAGTACAAAACATGTATGCAAACATGCATATTAAGTAGCTGTATACATAGCATGCAATGGTTGTAAACTCTGTAAGTAAGGGCAGAATGTTTATACATATTGTATGTTTTATGTGTGCTTACAGAAGAACCGAAATTGATTTTTCTCTATTGTTGTTTTATGGACTAGTGGCTGTCGCAGCAAGACAGAGTGGGTTCTTAATTTCTTTTTACTGTTCAGCCATTTATTAAGTTTGAAGTTACAGTAGTTGCTGCCAGAAGTGCTTTCCTCACCCCGTTTATCACAGAATGCCAGATTTGCTTGTAAATAATCTAATCTTATGCATGGACGCATCCATATTGCCTGTTTATCATCGGATTATTCTTTAATAAAAACATATGCTTTGTGATCTGTATTTTATTAATTTAGTGAACTGCTTTATTGATTTGCCTTTTGTGCCAGGGCTGCCTAATTTGTCTTTATTATTTGTTACCTGTCAGCGCTTACTAGATTTACTGAATTCACTTTAGTGGTGGGGTGGTAGATAGTGTGTCTTAAATGATAGCTGTTGCGTACCAGTTGCATAACCAGCTAGACTTTTTAAATATCCTTTTTATTTGGAAAGCATTTCATGGCTAATTATTTTCTTGAGAGATACATGTTTATGCAAAATGCTTAATAAAATGATGCATACTTTACTAGGCTGATAATGATCTTGTGTCACTGGCTACTTCTCACACTGCCCCACGAAAGCTCTTCATTGTATTCTGATTGCGGGAGCCAAGCAGAGGTGGTCTACTGGATTTCAATAGTCTCCTGAATTAGGTTTTGCAGAACCTACCAAAACTAAACCATTGCAAAAAAACACCTTGGTGAGTGAGTGGGCACAGTTTAGTGCTGTGCAGAGCCTGCAGTTTTGTGCGCTGTGCTGCACATTTGTGAGTGCTGACACTAGAAAGAATTGGTTGAGGACCTCACGGGAAATATCAGTAACTACCTAATTTTCCCCCTCACTGTGTAGCTGCATCAACAGCATTGAAAGCCTCATAAACCTCTCTCCTCAACAGGCAGTGTTCATGACACTGCAAGGCTGTTTCATGTTTCCCCAATTGTCCACACGTAACTTAATGTGTTCTACAGTGCAATAGCATCAGCTGGACCAGCCAAGTGCTGTATTGTTTTTTTTTGTTTGTTTTTTTTTAAAGAGATTACTACTGTTACATGACCCTGTTAATAATAATAATAATAATAATAATAATAATAATAATTATTATTATTATTATTATTATTATTATTATTATTATTATTATTATTATTCAAACCTGTTCAGATTAGTATCCTGTATTTAGCAGTGTGAAAATGAGGTGTACTTCAGAACAATGAAACTGTCCCACCCCAAAGGAGGTGGCTCATTGCAACCGAGGCATTGTTCTGGAGTGTATTTCAATATATTGTCAGAACTCTGGCACAGTATTTAAAGATGTCCCATACTGGTTAAAAAAAAACAAAAGAAAAACAAAAAACAATGATTTCAATACATTATTCTGACAAAGCTGAGTGTATTGAGTCTTTGAGGCTTATTTAATGAATATAAACAGTGGCGGATCCAAATACTGCCACCAAATCTGAAATTTTACTTGCAGTACTTTACAAGACAAAAATACCCATTACAGACTCTCACACACTGTTCTCAAAGCCCCCTTCTTTTGACCGTTTAAACAATGGAGGTATTTAGCACAAAATAAAATATATTTTACTGTACAATTGAACACCATATGCAGAAGCACTGCAACATTACCTCAAGATGATTTTAAGGAATCTGCTCATTCCTATAGTACTGTACAGTACCTGTCACTTGCAATCAATCCAAAGCAAACCGACATGCTGCAATTGTATGTGACAACAGATAAGACCTTTAGACGACCACATGTGCGGCAGTAAATATTATGTATGTATGTATGAATGAAATAATAAATAAATAAATGTAAAAAACAAGATATAATTATTATGGTCCCCTGGGGCCAGTTAGTAGCGGTCCTAATGCCAAATTCAAGAGGAGCCCATGGGCAGTGTATAGGAAAATCAATCTGCCTTAAAACATGATCTTGAAACTAATCTTCTCTATGCCCATGAATATATATGCCCACTTTTATATAAAGTCACTGATATGGACATCTATGGATTATACTGTATTTTTATAAAGTTACTCTTTTAAAAGAGTTAAAAACAATTGCAAAACGATAAAATATTTAGTCACTAGATGGCAATGTGTGCTATGCCAAAATTTCATAAGTGATAACTTAAAACAGATTCAAAAAGAAAAAGTGATTTAATGCTGCTGTATGAAGGTTTTTAGTAGCTTATAAAATACAGTCAAGTACAATACAATGAATAATACAAATGACTCGAATATGGTAAGACTAAAAAGCTCGGCGATAAAGAAAAGAGATTGAAGCTAACGTTATGTAGGGAACTGCAGAGGTTGTGACTGAGAAGAACACTTATCAAAATAGGAGAGCTGAAGAATATGTGCTGCTTATTCTATTCAAGACAGCCTGAGCAAATATTTAATACAAGCAAGGCATCACTGGAAATAAGACAAGGTACACTGCTTGAGCTAGGAGAACTATTTTAGATTCCTGATCAAATAACATTTCATCTCATCTGACATTAGTGGGTGGAAAAGTAGACATTGTTTTTACAGAGTTACATTTAGTGTACAGGAGCGTTGAAAAACACATATATATTGTGACTCTTTTAAGTTAACACTGCAGTGCTAAATAGAATACTGCTGTTGCTGTTTGTATCTGGATCGGAAGTATTGTCAAGGTTATCAAATAGTAAGTAAAGAATTTTGTTGTGTGAAGAAAAAATCAACTCAGCAGCACATTTTAGAATTAGGCAGAGAATTTCATTAACTAGCATTAAAAAAAAAAAAAAAGACTGCATTTTTGTTTGAGTAACTGATACATCTGGCAAAGGTAGTCGGTTTTAAAAGCTGCTACAAGTTACAAAATTTGCATTCAAAAGAATGCAGTGCTGGCACGCTTATGAAGAACGAAACCACTGTCATGTAACAAACCATTTTATAGCCCTGAAGAATATCTTGTGGCACCTTCCCTCCATAGAAATGTATACGTATGCTTCAGAAAAAAGAAAAAAAGGGAGAATAATAGGGATTATTCTCTTCACATACAAAAGCCGAAATGCAAGACAAAGCTGTATTTTTTTTAATTACGCCCGGAGCTCCATGTAAGAAGCACTGAAACAATTTGACTAATGTTCTGAGGTGTTGATACTGCTTGGTAAACGGGTTGCTGTCCAAGTGTATGTACTCTACACGTTCTGTAGCCAAGGGGCTGCTTTGCAACATGACCCTGTCCTACAATACAAAGTCAAAAAAATGCATTGTCATTGTTGTTGTTGTTGTTGTTGTTCCTTTGTTTTTTTATCAAAGTAAAAAATATTTATAATAAAATGTATGTTCTTATATATTAGCAAAAGTGTCAAAGCTCAAAATTGGCTGAACTACTACTCCCCCCCCCCACCCCTTTTTCATTTCCCTGTGATTTTTTACACAAGCAAGATAAACGTCTCTCGTGGGCTTAGAGTGTAACAATTCGTAGTAAACAATTAACAACACAAATAGATAGACTAGCCAACTCCAGAGTTAGGAGTGGGGAGAGCAGAGAACAAGGACTTAAGCTGCTGAAAATCCTCATATTGTCATTTCATTTATATTTCTTTCTTCTGACAGTCTTTGTCCACAAGGAGCACAAAGCTTTCATCACCCTTCCTTTACTCTTGTCCCATCCCTTCTACACCTACCTACCTACCCCTCCCTCTCCCCCTCCCTTTCCCTCTCCCCCTCCCTTTCCCCCTCCCTCCCTCCGTCCCTCTCCCCTCCCTCCCTCTCCCCCTCCCTCCGTCCCTCCCCCTCCCTCAATCTCCCTCTCCCCTCCCTTCCTCTCCCCCTCCCTTCCTCTCCCCCTCCCCCTCCCTCCCTCCGCCTCTCCCTCCCCCCCTCTCTCTCTCTGAGGTTTTTGTTTCTTTTTGAGTCCCCTCCCCCCCAGCCTTTTTTTTTTCTGACTGAGTAATGAGCTATGATATGATTGGCTACCATCCAAAGGCAGCCTCCCTTGATTGGCCGGCTCATAGCTCTCATTGGTCTCAGGCCCTACTGCTGCATATTTTCCTGGAGCAGTAGCATATTCTTGGTTTGAAAAACCGAAGGTGGGGATGCAAGGTTTGTGATCTTTTGTGTGTGTGTGTGTGTGTGTGTGTGTGTGTGTGTGTGTGTGTGTGTGTGTGTGTGCGTGTGCGTGTGCGTGTGCGTGTGTGTGTGTGCGTGCGCTCCTTATATTTCTCCTGTCTCTGTGTTTCTGTATGATGTTGTTATATTTTTTTTTAAATGTGAAGCAGCAGGTTGTGAAAGGTGTCTGCTGACTGAGGTTCCTGTACTGAGTGTGGATTCAATTTTATTGTTGGAAGGACTGGGTGGGGTAGCCAGGGATCTCATGCTGGGCAAGCTTTTGCTGTGTGGGTTGTAAAGAGGATGAAAGGGGCTGGCTTGTATTTTTAAAAACCTCACAGGCTGAGGCAGTAGCTTTCTCTTGTTTTTTCTTTCTACTGTGCTAGCCTACTTTTGGTCTTGCTCACAGTTGAAGTTTAAAAGCATAGACTCGGAGGATACAGGGGAAGATGATTTTGACCAAGAATATTATAGTGTGGTCTTGGCTCCTCATTTCATGCTGCTTTAAATAGGAATGTAATTTAATGAATGGACTCTTATGTGAGACAGTACCTGTGCTACCTGCATTCTGTACTGATGTGTGGTTTTGAATCCTCATTGAATTGTGCTGTGAAAACAAAACAAAAACAAAAAATCCTTGTACCGTACATTTACTTTGCCTAAGGTTACAATAATGCTCTGCAAGTTGCTTTATCCTTCATATACTGTAATGCCTTATGTTTTTCAACCTTATCTGTTTTCCAGAGTAACCGTGAGTACTTATTATAGACTGGGCTCTAACCATATGGCAGCCCTGCAGTCGTTTCGAAACAGTTTTGTTGTTGCTTTGTTATTTTATTATATAAAGAATTGTATTTACAGGGGACTGTGAAATTGAGAAGGGGATTCACTTGTGAAACTATGTGAATCACTGCAGTTCTTTGACAGAGCACTGCTATTTAAACAAACATTTCTTTCTTTATTAAAAAATGTAAAATATGTTTTGTGATTTTTTTTTTTTTCATTAAATATTTCCACAAATTTAGGGAAAAAAATAGATTTGTACTTAAAAAAAAAAAAAAAAAAAAAAAAAAAAATCTTAGTAAGCATTATTACTCTTAATTTACCAAAAAATGACATGTACAATACAGTCGAATTGGGTACTTGTAGCACAAGCAAGTGTGTGCTGGGAAGAAGTTAACTTACACATGCTGTATAAATGGCACCTGTATTTATTTACCTGGTGGTAATGTAGGCCTTATCTTTATTATTCTAGTAAATCTTTAAGACACGGGAGCTGAGAATTGGGTTCAGACAGAATGCAATCACACTTTCACAATCACGCAGTCAAGTTAGCTGCCAATTGGCGTGACTTTTTTATTATTTTTTTTAATGATGTGAATTCCCCACTCACTTGACACTGCAGTCTTGTGGCAGTCACTTGGAATGAGCGACTAAATGACTGTCAAATAAAAAATAAAAATAACCAGCAGGCATGAACCCCTGTCAAGCAGAGATGAAAAGGCTGTTGCCGTACTGTAGTCGTCTTTCCTGCCTAGTATTACCTATTTAGCTGATATTAATTACTGAGGGGAGTCTACCCTCTTTAGCAGGTAAAACTCTGATTTTAAAAGCGGTGTCCTGTAGTTTGAGTTGAGCGGTGTCCTGTAGTTTGAATTGTTGTAATTGGAAGCTCCACATGGGCAGTGGAGGGGAGGGTGGAAGGGGTGTTGCATCACAGCTGTTCAGTTTAAATATTAGTATTTTAAAAAAGGGAAATGCATTAAAAGCATGTCTGCTGTTTCAGTGCGAGTTCACATATTGTTCTACCATGCAGCTGCAAATTTGTAGTGCCTCCCCTCCTCCTATTGATTTAATTGGAAATTTTTTTTTTTTTTTTATCTGCAGTGATAATTGAGTTTATTGCATTAGCGTGCGAGATCCATAACACATGATAGCGTTCTAATGAGTGCTCTCCTGCAGGAGAACCTGTCTCTTGTAATGTAGTGTTTCAGGATGTGCAAAACAAAAACACTTTGCTGTTTAATATATTATAATAGATTTTATTCAATCAGGGGATTGCTCTATAACAATGCAATATCCAGCAAGTAAAATAATTCAACATTTTGGTCTTTGTCCAAATAATAATAATAATAATAATAATACATTTATAAGAATAATACAATTGCAAAATGTAACCTTTTAAAGACTAGCCTGTATTTAGCCCTTCAGTAGCTTCCTATCCTAAACCAAATTATTAATATATATCATCTTTCATGGTAAACTATGAGAGGAAAAAACTTAGCTTTTTACTGTTTTAGAGTATGCCCTAGAATGAGTTCTGTTATTGTCAAAGTATAGCCTTTTTTCCAATAGTATCTGTTAATACAGCAGTTGTGTTTCTACAGTATATATTGATTTAAATCTAATTTTTAAAACAACAACCACACACGAGTAGGCATGTGTGCACACAAAATTTGTATTTAAGCATAAAAAGAAGACCATACTTTACCTGCGAAACATTCACACTAAATATGTTAAGGTTTCACTTTCACTGGAATGGTGATTGGCCTGGTAGAGACCTCTGTGTTCTCACAGGAAGTCCAGCATGAACTCCTGTACAAGCATGATTAAGAGCACAGGCACCTGGGTTCCTCTGTCAGGGACAAACCAAAAAACACAGCTGTTTACATCTGTATAGCATCAAAGGGCTGTCAGAAGCAGTTATTCTGGTCTGTCTGTACTCCAGACCAGCAGTGACAAGCAGCTTTTAGAGATGGCTGCTATGAATAGTTAAAGTAGCCTATACAGTACTGTACTGACAAAATTGTCTTTGGAGCTTCACTGAGCTGTTTGTTAGGAACTCAGGAACTCCCTTGTTACCAGCAACTTCTTACATAACATTCCCCCTGTAGACAACAACACATTCTGAGTTGTATTCTCCAGGTATTTGTTTGTTGGTAAATTTGTGATTTTATCATGTGGTATCTATACCCCTTCTCTATCAAACCACATTGTCAGGCTTTGTTGGCTAGAACTATTTTGAGTAACTTTTCTAAGGAACGAATACTATAAAAGTTACACTTAAACTGAAGTGGTGGCTACTTCAAAATGACTTTGAACAGTTTCAAGTGTGTGTGTGTGTGTGTTTGCATAAGTGCAACGAGGGTTACAGATTAGGGGTAGCAGGAAACATTCAGCTAGTCAACTGTTCAAATAGAAAAGTGACAGGCGACCTCAGAAACTGGTAGTAAACTAATTGCATGTCATGTGATTGTGAAGCATGCAGTTTCAGGTGGACGGAAGTGCATTGCAGCCCATTAACATATGATCTGCTGATATTTATACATTTAAAAAAAATCCAAGTAGTTTTAAAATGTACTACACAAACAGCAAAGGCCCTGTCCACACTATGCCTTTAAACAGTAATACAGTACTCAAAACAGGCGTCTGAAGGAGTTGAGAATGACTATCAATACTACTGTACCGTATATAAGAACATAAGAAGAACATAAGAAAGTTTACAAACGAGAGGAGGCCATTCAGCCCATCTTGCTCGTTTGGTTGTTAGTAGCTTATTGATCCCAGAATCTCATCAAGCAGCTTCTTGAAGGATCCCAGGGTGTCAGCTTCAACAACATTACTGGGGAGTTGGTTCCAGACCCTCACAATTCTCTGTGTAAAAAAGTGCCTCCTATTTTCTGTTCGGAATGCCCCTTTATCTAATCTCCATTTGTGACCCCTGGTCCTTGTTTCTTTTTTCAGGTCAAAAAAGTCCCCTGGGTCGACATTGTCTATACTTTTTAGGATTTTGAATGCTTGAATCAGATCACTGCGTAGTCTTCTTTGTTCAAGACTGAATAGATTCAATTCATTTTGACTGTCTGCATACGACATGCCTTTTAAACCCGGGATAATTCTGGTTGCTCTTCTTTGCACTCTTTCTAGAGCAGCAATATCCTTTTTGTAACGAGGTGACCAGAACTGAACACAATATTCTAGGTGAGGTCTTACTAATGCATTGTAAAGTTTTAACATTACTTCCCTTGATTTAAATTCAACACTTCTCATAATATATCCGAGCATCTTGGTGGCCTTTTTTTATAGCTTCCCCACATTGTCTAGATGAAGACATTTCTGAGTCAACATAAACTCCTAGGTCTTTTTCATAGATTCCTTCTTCAATTTCAGTATCTCCCATATGATATTTATAATGCACATTTTTATTGCCTGCGTGCAGTACCTTACACTTTTCTCTATTAAATGTCATTTGCCATGTGTCTGCCCAGTTCTTAATGCTGTCTAGATCATTTTGAATGACCTTTGCTGCTTCAACAGTGTTTGCCACTCCTCCTATTTTTGTGTCATCTGCAAATTTAACAAGTTTGCTTACTATACCAGAATCTAAGTCATTAATGTAGATTAGGAAGAGCAGAGGACCTAATACTGATCCCTGTGGTACTCTACTGGTTACCTCGCTCCACTTTGAGGTTTCTCCTCTAATCAGTACTTTCTGTTTTCTACATGTTAACCACTCCCTAATTCATGAGCATGCATTTCCTTGAATCCCTACTGCGTTCAGTTTGAGAATTAATCTTTTATGCGGGACTTTGTCAAAAGCTTTCTGGAAATCTAAATAAACCATGTCATATGCTTTGCAGTTATCCATTGTCGATGTTGCATCCTCAAAAAAATCAAGCAGGTTAGTTAGACACGATCTCCCTTTCCTAAAACCATGCTGACTGTCTCCCAGGATATTGTTACCATATAGGTAATTTTCCATTTTGGATCTTATTATAGTTTCCATAAGTTTACATATAATAGAAGTCAGGCTTATTGGTCTGTAGTTACCTGGTTCGGTTTTGTCTCCCCTTTTGTGGATTGGTATTACGTTTGCAATTCTCCAGTCTGTCGTTACAACCCCTGTGTCAAGAGACCGTTACATGATCTTGGTTAGCGGTTTGTAAATAACTTCTTTCATTTCTTTGAGTACTATTGGGAGGATCTCATCCGGCCCAGGGGATTTGTTTATTTTAAGAGCTCCTAGTCCCTTTAACACTTCTGCCTCTGTTATGCTAAAGTTATTTAAAACTGGATAGGAACAGGTCGACATGTGGGGCATGTTGTCTGTATCCTCCTTTGTAAAAACCTGTGAAAAGTAATCATTTAATATATTTTCTATTTTTTTTTCTTCATCTATGATTTTGCCATTTGTGTCTCTTAGACATTTAACCTCCTCTTTGAATGTTCTCTTGCTGTTATAATATTGGAAAAACATTTTGGAATTGGTTTTAGCTCCCTTAGCAATATTGATTTCTATCTCTCTTGGCCTTTCTAACTTCCTTTTTGACTTGTGTTTGCAGTTACAAGTACTCTTTCTGTGTACTTTGTTTTTGGTCACTTTTAAATGCTCTGTAAGTGCCTTTTAATTGATATATTAAACCATTTTGGCCATTTTGTTTTAGATTTAGTCTACTTTTGGGATGTAATTGTTTTGCGCCTCTAGTACTACATTTTTAAAAAACAGCCATTCTTTTTCTGTGGATGTTTTCTCTAATTTACTCCAATCTACTTCTGTTAGTCTCTGTTTCATACCTTCATAGTTTGCTTTTCTAAAATTATAAACCTTAGCTTTAGTCATTACTTTTTGGGTTTTAAAAAATCACTTCAAATGAGACCATGTTGTGGTCTGAGTTTGCCAATGGTTCTCTGACCTCTGTTTTAGTTATTCTGTCTTCGTTATTTGAAAAGACTAAATCAAGGCATGCCTCCCCTCTAGTCGGTGCCTTGACAAATTGCGTTAGGAAGCAGTCATTTGTCATTTCCACCATTTCAATTTCGTCCGTCGTGCTCCCCACCGGGTTTTCCCATTTTATATGGGGGAAGTTGAAATCCCCCATTAGTATGGCTTTTCCTTTTCTACACGCATTTCTAATGTCATTGTATAACAGATTATTTTGCTTGGCGTCTGAATTTGGCAGTCAACAGCATGCTCTTATTATTATGCCCATTGAATTTTTGTCCATTATTCTGACCCATATTGATGTGGCGTTGTTATCTTTGTCCAGATTTAACACCTGGGCTTCAAGACTATTGCTTATGTATAGCGCTACCACCCGCCTCTTCTGTCCTGCCTGTCTTTCCTATACAGTGTGTACCCACTAATATTATATTTGTCTCCATCACTCTCAGACAACCAAGTTTCTGTAACACCTATCACATCATAGTTACTTGTTAGTGCAGTAGCTTCAAGTTCTAACATTTTGTTTCTGAGACTTCTAGCATTAAGATAAATACATTTATAACTGTCTTACCTGAGTTGTTGCCTTTGTTTTGATGTGGTCTCCCTTCTGTTTTTTTGTTTTCTCCCCCCTTTCTTTCTAGTTTAAATACTTCTGGAAATCCTCAAGGATACTTTCTTTGAGTAGATTGGTTCCCTTTTTGTTTAAGTGCAGTCCGTCCCGCCTATATAGATAGTCCTTGTTGTAGAATGTGCTCCAATGTTCAAGAAAGATGAAGCCTTCCTGTGTGCACCACGATTTCAGCCATGCATTTTGATTTTGTATTTTGTACTGTATTGTACACATAGTACTACAACAACATACTATCAGTATCCTTAAAAACAGTAAACAAACTTGGTATTCAGTACTTACATTTAATACAGAAGCAACATTTTAAAATTTTAAACGTTTTTTACGATTTGCCACCTCCGGCTGTAAATCGCTCAATTTTGCATGCAGCTTCGTAGCCAATTTCAAAATGCGGGATACAACAGATTTGGAGATCCCAATTTTTTCTGCTTCCCGTACTTGTTTAGCACCGGGTTCACGTAGTGCCTCCAGAATCCGAACTTTATCGGCTATAGAAAGGTCTACACGTTTTGAAGCCATGATGACAGACGACAATCAGACTCAATAAATATACAGCTGTGTTATAAATAAATTGACGCTGCGATGCGCGCGCAATGTATTTATGTGAGTACCGTAGCCATAGAAATTGTAAAAAGAAAAGTTGTCATTAAGCAGCAGACAGTTGCTAATATCTGAAATCCATTAATATTAAAGTCTATGGGATGGGTATTGGTTCCCGTGAAAATGTTGTTAATAACCGAAAGTTGTCTTTCTCAGGGTTGCTAATAACCGGCATCTACTATATGTATATGTGCGTGTGTGTGTGTGTGTGTCTGTGTGTGTGTGTGTGTGTGTCTATATAGGGTTAGGGTTCGGCTGAAGTAGTGGGGTGCCCCAGAGTGTACAGACTGGGACAGCAAGGGACAAAGCAAAGCATTTGTGATATGATCCTGCAAGCTGTTATGAATCTTTGGCCAGAACTACGGTATTGAATGTGGGAGCAGGTCAAAAGAACATGACCTCCTATTCTGTAGTGTCTCCTCCTCTCTGACACTTGCAGCAAGGTGTGAATCTTCATTGTAATCGGAGATAAAAATTCGTATGTCTGTCTGAAATACACTAATCCGTCGTGTATCCGCCCATCACACATCCACCCTAACCGTTTATCCACCATGATCAAGCTCTTCAGCAATGTCATCCACGTCTACATGCTAATGCTAAATGGCTACAGGATAGCGAAAGCAAGTTGTGCTTACAATTATTTTTTGTAAACCTATGCATTTTGCTACTGTGAATTACCTGACACTAATGTAAGTGCATACAGCACTGTGGCAGGGCAGGTAAATTGTGTGTATTTTTTGTAATCAATTAATGAATACCTGGCACTCCTGGGAGAGCCTACTGTGTGTGATTACCAGCTGTAGAATCTAATCAGCAGGTAGGTGTGTTCCAGCGGGGCGTCAAGTATAAAAATGTCCCATTTATTCACCTCAGGGCTGCTGCAAAACCAAAGCTAACTGGGCTAAAGAATCTGAAAATTGTGTGTGTGTGTGTGTGTGTGTGTGTGTGTGTGAGAGAGAAAAAAATAAAAATAAAACAGGGTTGGATACCAAAGAGCGAGTAAGCAAGTCGAAACTGCCGACAGCCGAGCGAGTGGTTTATTATTGAACAGAGAAGATTACTTCAGAGATTGTAGATCCCACCAAAGTTATCGTACACTGTTGTAGGTTCTCCGTGCGCTGCCATTGCTGGTAGTGTCACGTGAGCTGTTCAGTGTGTTGATATGTAAATAAATCCTGTTCGCCTGCGGGGCGTATCAACTTCAACCTCCATCTCGATCTCCTGCCTGTCACTCAGCAGCGAATGCACGAACCCACATGGCAGATGGCTACCAAGTCACAAGCATTAATACCCTGTATCTATCTAAACAAGGGATTTTGGGTAGCTCCCTAATTAAAAACTGAATCTCAAAACACTAATTGTGTGAAATATAGCAATTGTTACAGCTGTGTATAATAGTATTTAAAACATGATTAATTTATCTGCCCTTACTCTGGTCCCACTGCAGTCAGATATGCGACGGACTACTGTAGTTTTTTTTCTTCATTTTCCTTTACAATTAACTTCAGATTCCCATTTGTGTACTTGATATCCACTGGAGTATTGGAAAGTGAACACCCCCAACCTTTACAAATGGATGTTGGTTATACCCACATGAAAGGAAATGTTAGCAGCTGCAGGGCAAGATATTTTGTGTCTTGATTTGTTTTGTATTTTGATAATTCACTTTTAAAGCCATATTTTAGCAATATGGTAGAAAAGTATTTGAATACGGAATTTTACAAAAAAAATATTTTCTCCAGAAGAGCAAAACTTGAGAAGCCGGATTTCATGGAAACACTGTCGGTTCAAGTCCTGCTTGAACCCCTGTTTTTAAAAACATGGTTTTAAAGGTTTACAGCAGTGTCCCAATTTTTTAGTCAGGACTTGTGTACTGAATGAACTGTACCAAAACTAATATCAGTAATCCTTTCCTATCAAGTATCCTATTTCCTAGTCCGTGAGAGAGCACCTAAAAAAAAAAAAACAAAAAAAAAAACAGCTTAGCTCAGCTACTGAATTGACTGCCTACAGAAGAAATCTTTTTATTTTATTTAATTTTTTTCACAAAACATTTCCCAGTGTGCGAGTAGTTCCCACCTTTTTGGAGTAGGTGGTAATGGGTTGCCATGGCAGTTGTTTTTCCATTTTCTTAAGTCAAGGCAGTACATACAGTCTTGCTGCGTCTGTTCTGTTATAATTAAATTATTGAGAGTTTGTCAACCTGGGATTGGAATAATTAGTGATTTTATATTTTTAAAAAAGTATATTAAAAAAAGGTTGTTGACTTTTAAAGGAGTTGATGATTTCTTCCGTATCGTTAACAATCACAAAGTCAATTTGAAAACGACATCCATTAGGCAGCCTCACATATTCAAAAACACTGATTGCATCATTCTGTATGTTCTCATTACTTCATTGTTATGTAATTTTTTTTCTATACACAAAACTGTTTCACTTCAATCATTTAAACAATAAAGGGCACAGGCTGCACCTCCCCACCCAAAATAAGGTGTTGTGCAGGTGTGGCACTGTACAAGTGGATCACTCCCAAATGCAGACGGAACATACTGTATAATTAGGGTATCTGTTTATATTAATTACATTTTTCGGTCCTACCAAAGTGAGCCGTTCAGTGTGTTGATATATAAACATATCCTGTTCGCCTGCGGGGCGTATCAACTTCAACCTCCGTCTGGATCTCCTGCCTGTCACTCAGCAGCGAATGCACTCACCAACACGACAGACAGCTACCCAGTCCTGTCACAAGCATTAATACCCTGTATCATTCTAAAGAAGGGATTTAGGGGAGTATGTGTGTTCCGGGTCTGATTGCAGTCCTACTGTATGCCTTTGATGACACAGCATGTTAACTCCATGTTTTTAACATAGTGTAGTATTCATGGTTCCTATTATTGTCAGGAAGGAGACAGGACTAATAATCATCATCATCATCATCATCATCATCATCATCATCATCATAATCATAATCATAATCATAATCATAATCATAATAATAATAATAATAATAGCTGTATCCCTTTCCATACAGAAATGTGTGCAGCAAAATGATCCAGTAATATACAGGGTTTAAAAGATGCGTCTGGAGAGATAGTATATTGGTTGAATCAATTGCTCTTAATTGATTGTACTTAGGAAGTACTGAACTGAGGAAGTACTTGTGATATGAGTGTATTGTACTTACTTTTTATTGCTGACAGTATTTATTGTGTTTGTGTCTGTATAAGAAATCATTCAAGCTTATTGATGGAATGGATTGATGTTCTCAACATGTTAAATTGACAAAAATGCACTACAGTGAAAGTTGAGTTTCTTCACGTTGTGATGGATTCTGTTGGCTTTACCTGGATGGAATGGAATGAATCTAATAGGTGACAAGGTGTTAATAACACCCAAGGTCGCGTTGCAATACAATTATTACATTAATGTATGTAATGAAATTAAAGGTGTGTACTACAGTATACTTAACAGAGCTTAAACAGACACAATAGCTTAAACCAGGGGTCTCCAATCCTGGTCCTGGATTGGGTACAGTTGGAACAAAAACCAGGAGGGACACCGGCCCTCCAGGACCAGGATTGGAGACCCCCCGGTTTAAACGGTTTTAACATGATTAGTGTAGTACCTGCATGATATCTTGTAACAATTGTAAGTCACCCTGGATAAGAGTGTCTGCTAAGAAATAAATAAATAAATAATAATAATAATAATAATAATAGTGTATACAGCATAGTGTGTCCTTTCCTCCTGAAGAAGCTCAGAAGGCAGTTAGGGAAGACTCCTTTATTCTGCTTTGATGCTGTTTGGTGTTACTGTCCGATAACATCCTTTACTTTATTTGAACACCTACAGTAAATCCTACTGTACGTATAGAGTAGTACATTCTGAACAGAACACAGCTGTCTCTCTTCTTTTGTGCTGCAGTGTAAAATTATATTTCAAAAGCCTGAAATGGGAAACAATGCCTCCATTTTCAATTGTACACCAAGCCAGTAGTGTAACCACATTTTTAAGGTGTTTTACATTCTTAAGACTGTGAAGTATCCTCAATATTAGGCCTATTGTCTGGCATTTGAATTGGCCCAATTTTATCAATCAATCAATCAATCAATTTGTCTTGGTTGAGGAGCTCAGAGCGAAAGTGCCTGATTGGATCCAGTGTAATAGTTTTAAAGAAAAAAGACCAAAGAAATATTGTTTTAATTTCCTTGTTTCTGAAGTTAATTATCTTATACAATGTGTGAGCTGGAACGCTTCCAGTAAATTGGTCTGCTTTGCAGCCTACAAAAGAGATAGCAACCCACCACGCTCTGCTGGGAACAGTGTGACTCAGATGAGTGCAGACAAGATAAACCATCAACAGTTGTACTCGTTGTGGGGTTAGTTGTGCACCAATTTATAGAGTAATAAGTCTGTAGACATTGCTTTATACACAGTTGCATTCTATGAGTCTTAAGACATGTTAATCCTGTCATCTGTTTTAGATCGTTTTGGCTGGATATTAATTTTGGTTTTGTACCTCCTTGAGCACTGAGCTACAGTACATTTTTTATTGAGCTGTTTACAGCTTCTTTAACTTAACAGAACAGTGAAGGGCTTTTATGATTTTTGGCTTGCAGCTGGGGAGTGAAAGCCACACCCAATGAAGGTACTGTACAATATCCAAGGCATTTAAAAAGTTACAACTAACTTAATTGACGTGGTGATTGTTTTGGAGAACAGATTACTTGTTTTGTGGCTGTGTGCTACCCCCTTTCCTTTTGATCCAATATTTTAACTCTCGATTTTATAACTTGCTGAGCTGTATTACAGTACTGTCCTTAATTTATGTTAAATATTTGTACCTGCCTATTGCAAAAAAACTATAAACAGAATATTCCAGGTCTCTCTACACAGTGCTGCAAACTGTGATGCAATCCATACTGCACACTATGTATGCATATGCATATATATATCCTGCTTTGTGATAGCATTAGCGCGTCCTGCTACTGTACCCTTGCTGGGAAAAACTTGCATGCATGTTTTAAAGATAGTTTGTTTGTTTATTGCTAACTGATGACATTAAAAAGCGTAATTCCTGTATAAACAGGACCATGCATTTTCTTCGTGACTGTATGCCTGAGGCTCATTGTCAAGGTTCAAGCTTTTGACGTGACTACAATAAATGTTTTTTATTTCACCTGATGTTGCTCACCCTTCTTTTGCATGAATTTACCAACAAGCACCATTTTTTTAATGTATTTAAGAAAAGAAAAGAAAATGAAGTTTTTAAAATGTATTTAAATTGTTTGCCGCATAAGGTTCTGCACCAGATGCTGTTGTTGGTTGACCTCCAATAGCGAGGCCCTCTGTCATACAAAAAGGGGTCACAGCCAACAAGGAGATTGCTCTGTTCCAGGAGGGAGTGGTGTGATGACAGAATGCCTGCACATTTCCCCTCTGATGGTTTCTGTCACTGTAATGCTAGACATGACTGGGGAGTTCAGCTAATATACAAGTGTTTCTGTAATAGGCAGTACACAGAGAAGCTCCGGAGGGTGGCCCAAGGGAACTCTTCTCCATTTCAGCGTGTTCAATGACTTGCTTGTTCTACCATTTTGGAGGATCACTGCGTGTTTCTTTAGAAATAGACTCTGACATTGTTAAGGCTTTAGGGGAGGCTTTTTTTTTTCTTTCCAAATACTGGATCATGTTATTAATTGATAAAAGAGCACAGCATTTGACACAGTATTGGTAGTGTGAATGTTTAATATTGTAGTATAAAAACAAATCTGTAGACTGCACAGCTTATGAATAAAGGACAGTTTGCATATGTTAGGTGGGAGCTGGGCGTTGGAAAAACTTCAATTATATTATTATTATTATTATTATTATTATTATTATTATTATTATTATTGTGTGTTTTATTATTATGTGTTTATTTTTCAGGATGATTTCTTAACCGCGACACAGACAGTTGTGATACTGTGGCAATATGCAGGGGTGTTCGCAAGTCTTATAAAGCTCTCTTTCCCAGAGCCCTTTGTCCTATTTTTTTTTCCTTTCAAATGCTGCATGGAAGTGCTGCTCTGCCCACAAGGCTGTTTCTTGGTGCTTTATCTGGAGACTGCCTGTGGCAGCTTTAGACAAGAGAATTAATGCAATGTACCTACTCTAGGCTGACACAACAGAATCCAATTTAAATATTGAACTTTTAAGTAAGCCTACGTACTTCATGCATTTTATCTCAAACTCTGAATAGTTGCTGTGCGTCTTCTTTCTGGTGTAGGGCGTGAGGTGTACCTACGTTAAACAACCTTATTTTTTTGATTTGTTGATGTATAGCGAACATTGGATTGTAGGATGCTGGACTTTCAGGTTCCAAAGCATTGGGGTCTACAATAAATGGATGTTTTGTCCCAAGATGTTAATAATACATCTACAATACCTAGCTTCTAAGATATTATGATACAACAATATTATCACTTTTTTCTGTTTGTCTACCCAACCCTTTGAATAAACATGAATTCCAGGTGTTGCATTCTCAATTGGTTTTCAGGCTGGTTAAATAAATTAATTCATTAATTATTGGCTTAAAATTGGTGTACAAAAAAAATTAAGTAAAGTTCATTATTTGGTTTTTGTAGTAATGAAAATATTATTTAAAAAAAAGAGGAAAAAAAACCCCAGACATCCAGTTTGAATTTCTGAATTACTAATGCAGTCCTGAGGCTCAGATATGGTCACTGGAGATAAGGAGCAGAGAATAAATACAGATGGTGTGGCTTCATGCAAATGAAAATGGAAATGAAAACAGGAACAGAACATTCCGCATAAAAAAAGACATTGCATGGTTAAGGCCGTGGACTCCCACTGTATGCAATAGTAAAGTTCCAGTTTTTATTGCATCATACACTGTATTTTATAAATGGAGAATAAGGAGATGGCATGTGGGAAGAATGTTCATCTGACACTTATCAGCTCCCTTTTGTATATTTTTTAAGTCAGTTGCTCAAAATGATTAGTATTAAATGACAGGGATGGGAACTTTAAAGGGTACATCAGCACTACATGAAAAATAAAACACAAATTATCCCACCTTGCTGTTCCGAATGTATTTAGTCATTGTATAATAATCTGTATGCGACCAAACATCTGCATAATGCCACACTGCTAATGTCCAAAATCACTGTTCTCAAGCATCTCTTCTGAGCCAAAAAATGTACTCTGAAACATACTGACGCATGTCCAATGAAGCGTTGTATAAACTATATTACCTCCGTGTGGAAACACACTAGTCTGTGTAACAAACATGGTCCAGCTAATTTTCCATAAGGATAGAACTTGTACCTGCTTTTGTTTTGTGTAGTAGACATCTTTCACACTGTACATGTTTCCTTCGCATGTTGTATTTTGATGTATTATTAGGCTTCTTCTTCTTCTTCTTCTTCTTATTCCTTTCTTCTTTCTTTCTTCTTCTTCACAGAGTTGCACAAACTCACCAGATTCGCTAGGTTGGTAGATGCTTATGGGAAGATGGAAAATGCTAAAGAACTTACGTTGTAAATCACATGGTTTGGCCGCCATATAGATTGAAAAAAAACATTTTGCCTAAATGTAAAAATGTGTCTTTCGAAAACGACTTATTGCAGAGTGCTGAAAGTTGATATAGTTATTGAGGGACAGTCCAAGATTAACTGGTGTTCGTAAGAAGCTGATAGGTTGTGTGGTATGGCAGCCGTGCTGCATGACGTCAAATCGCACGGTACAGACGTCATAATCACAAACTACAAAGATCTTCTTCTTCCAAACCGCTAGTCTGATTGAAACAAACCCAATGGCACATATGATCGTAGTGTGGTTGTCTTTAAAGGGTGTTAAAGGGAAGTTGCTATAATAAAAAAACATGGTGGCCACGTTGGATGACATCATCAACATACAAAACTGGCTACAAAAACCTAAAGGTCAAATGTAAAACTGCCTTATAACTCGTAATCAGGGATCCTAGGAATCCGTTTGCTGTGGAATAACACAGAAAAACGCTGATTTTCTATGATAACACAGAAAAACACAGATTTTCTATGATTTTGGAGATTTTTTAGTTTTACACTTGGAGGGTCAAAAAACATGCAAGGATTTTTTTGTTTGTTTGATAATAACCACTTGAACTAACATGAATATTATTTTTTTTATAAAACAGGTAACTATGTAATATTTACTCACGGAATAACACAGAATTTCATTTTTTTTACTGCGGAAAAATACACATGCACAATCATCTACACACCATTGAGTGGGAAAGTCGAATTTGGCGACAAATTCCATCTTCCTATCAGTTTCTGAACAATCTGATCTTGAAATATTGTCTAGCATTGTTTTGGATGTTTCCTGGTTACAGTCACATTGTGTTGCTGAGGAAAATTTGAATTTAAACTGTTAATGACACAACTCCGATATGGCAGTGGAACGGTATGTTTTTCATTCTGTTTGTAGATTTTTGCTTGCCATTGTAACTGTGTCTTTTTGGGTGTTTATCAGACACCTTGACTTTCCCACTCAATGGTGTGTAGATGATTGTGCTGTGTTGTGTCAGGAAATGCAAATGAAAACCACATACGAAGGATGAAATAATGCAATATTTATTTCTTTAGGTCGGTTCATCCTCAAAGACTTTTTTTTAAATTAATGCAACATTTATCATAATAATACATCAAAATACAACAAGCGAAGGAAACATGTACAGTGTGAAAGATGTCTACTACACAAAACGAAAGCAGGTACAAGTTCCTTCCTTATGGAAAATTAGACGGACCATGTTTGTCACACAGACTAGTGTGTTTCCACACGGAGGTAATATAGCTTATACAATGCTTCATTGGGCATGTGCTGATACATTTCAGATCACATGTGAGGGTACATGTGGAAGTCATGTTTTTTGGCTCAGAAGAGATGCTCGAGAACTTTGATTTTGGACATTAACAGTGTGGCATCATGCAGATGTTTGGGCGCATACAGATTATTGTACAATGACCAAATACATTCGGAACAGCAAGGTGGGTGTAGTGCTGATGTACCCTTTTAAACATTTAAGGTAGGGCTAAGGAAAGGCTTTAAAAATAATTAACAGGTAGATTTTTTTCCATTTTCTCACTGATTATTATTTAAAATGTCTAAAGTAAATTACCAACAATTAATTAAGATTGGATCATTTTATAATCATTCTGGAACCAAAAAAGTCAAAGACCAAAATTCAGGGTAATGCATTTTAAGAAGACCAATACATACTAAAATGCGCCTTCTTAACCAGTGCTTGTGGACTAAAAAAAAATATGACTGTACATTGAATTTTGTTTTGTGTACTTTTGGAAAGACGTACCCCATTTGTTTTTGCATACACATACAAGAGAATGTGAAGATATAACGGATTATAATGCAGTAAAAAGCACTAGTGAGTAAGGGTCAGTCAGCACACTGATTCTCTACAAGAAATCAGTTTTTAGGAATTCAAAAATGTTCTCTATATCTGTGTGCCTCCATAGTTACTGTGTTACTGTGTTTTAGAAGCAGTGTTAGCCCATACAGTCAATTTTTGACCACTTTTTACACTTGCATTCATGCATTTTTTGCATATATGGTATATGATCGCTCGTTGTGTTCACTTCAGCTTCCTCTGCTGGCACATGCGTGATCAAGGAAGTTTTTCTACACGGAATGAGGTTTAAAAAACATTTGGAAGCAAACTTTCCTTTCACTCTGGGCACTGACATCATCTTGACGCAGGCTGTCAGGAATGACCAGAATTATCCCGGGTTTAAAAGGCATGTCATATGCAGACAGGCTAAAAGAATTGAATCTATTCAGTCTTGAACAAAGAAGACTACGCGGTGATCTGATTCAAGCGTTCAAAATTCTAAAGGTATTGACAATGTTGACCCAGGGGACTTTTTTGACCTGAAAAAAGAAACAAGGACCAGGGGTCACAAATGGAGATTAGATAAAGGGGCATTCAGAACAGAAAATAGGAGGAACTTTTTTACACAGAGAATTGTGCGGGTCTGGAACCAACTCCCCAGTAATGTTGTTGAAGCTGACACCGTGGGATCCTCCAAGAAGCTGCTTGATGAGATTCTGGGATCAATAAGCTACTAATAACCAAACGAGCAAGATAGGCCGAATAGCCTCCTGTCGTTTGTAAACTTTCTTATGTTCTTATTGTGTTCTATACTTTTTTTTTTTTTTTACAATTTAGTGTCAACTTTATGTACTATTTATTTTGGGAATAAACAAAACAACAATTAACTTGAACTGCTATTTGTAAATGACGCAAAACGTATGCAAATTAGCAAAATGGTAATGATTTGTCACGCACACTTGAAGGCTTAGCCCTACCTTACATATATAAACTCTAAAGTAGTTGAATGTTGAATAATATGCTAGACGTATAACCGGTCACGTGACAAATTCCACCAAACGCATATTTTTAATGTATTAAATTTAGTAATTGATCATATACTGTAGTATGTCGCGTATCCTACTGCTGTGGTGCCACAGTAAGGGCGGATATTATTATTCGCGATTGACTCCAAGTAGCTTTTCTAATTGGTGCAACATAAAGATTGACACTGGGGTGGGTTTTATTCTCAGTCGATCTGGCGCTTCATTGGTGCACTCTGTGTTCATGCTGTAGTAGGCGTGGTATAGTATCCAGTCCACAGAGGGAAGCAAGTTAACGGAAAGCGTTTTGTCTGAGGTTTGTAATATAGTTTCAATAAAATGGCATCTCTAAACAAAGGAACGAGGTGAAACCAGTATTTTGAGGAACCGGACGAGAAAACCGTGGTATGTAAATAATTATGGCAAACAAAATTGCCGTACTACAAAAACACAAGTTCAATGTTTCACCATTTGAAATGAAAACATTCAGAAATTATGTGGATGGAGTTACTGATGGTAGCAAAAAGCAAACATTAATAATAAACATAACTCTCTAGGTGGCTACTGTCATTTATTTATTCCTTAGATTCTATTGATTTTGTATTATTACATGCAGGATAGCCCTAATTTCAACATATACTTTGGTGTGCATGTTTTAAATTTGTAGTGAAGTCTTTACGATGTTAAAACATTAATTGCTTATTTAGGGTTTCTTTGCTTAGAAATACTAACCAGGGCTGTCAGTATACATCAGTGTGTAATAGATAGAGTGTGTGTGTGTGTGTGTGTGTGTGTGTGTGTGTATGTAGATATGGTTTAAATGTATGGTTTAAACGTTTAAATAAGAATTCTTCCAGTTTGAATTGCATTACAGGAGCAGATGGATTTTCTGTATCTCTCTGTCTCTCTCAAGCAAAATCAATAACGTATTCAGTAGGTGGAGAGTGTCACATCGAGGCTATACTATTTAATTGATAGAATCAAATTTTCTCTAGGTCAGCCAGTCTGATGACAGATCAGAATAGCTTTGCAAATGTCAGCAAATGAAGAAGTATAGATACTGTTCAATCTGATATGACAGTGTAATGTAAGCCTGCAAAAAAGGAAAAGGCATCGGGTTCCAAACGTTTAATTTGCACCGTTAATGGAAAGCGAAGGGGGTGGGTGTTTTCTCAATAGGAGCACTCACTGTGTCTCTTTTGTTACGTTTTAATTATTGTATTGTAATCGGCCAGAAAATAATAATAATAATAAAAAGAAATCGGTTTTAGTCTCAGTTTTAATGGTGTCCTGCAAGCCAAAGGCATTTGTCGCACATTTGTTGCAGGCTGTTTGATATTACAATCACAATATCTAAATACACATTGTAATCTGGAAGCAGATATTCCAATTTGCCAGGTTTATAATGCTAACAAATTAGCGAGGTTCCTAATTTCTCCACCTTGTTAAATCACAGTAGCTGATTTAAGTTTGTAGGTAAGAAAATAAAAAGTAGGGTTCCCCTGAAAGAGGAATACAGTAATTGGCATCTGTTTAGGTGATCAGATTTCTAAAATAGTTTCCCATCACCCAACAGCTGCCAACGAGTGCTTAGTTCCTGTTTACTGACCTGTGCAAAGAACACAACTCTAAACAAAACTGTCCTGGAGATTTTGTGACTCCCCTCCCATCCTGCGCCACAGAACACTGGAAAAGCTGGATATCCTGGTGAGTTACATGTAGACAGAAAGCAATTGAAACTTCTGGGTGCATCTCTCTGCTTATTTACAGAGCAGTAGCCTAATATTTTGATGGAATAAATTGTGAACAAGAAACACTGGTTAACCTGTTAAAAAAAAAAAAAAGAAAAGAAACAGAACAGGTAACTAACATGATACAAATGTACTGTGTCAATCTGGCACTTATTTTTTTTTAAAGCATTTTGTTTTTTGTTTTTATTTAACTGTTTACAGATAGCGTTTCAAGATGGTTAAGTTTCTTAGTCATATTTTACCTTAATCTAACAGGTCAGGGGAAGTGTGAAGTCCTTGAAATGTTATTATACTGTAAATCTTAGTGTTTTAACTAAGAGCATAATTTGCATTGTATTACAAGCGTTTGTCATGCATTCATATCAGCTTTATTCAAGTTATGGCAGAGAAAACTATTGTGAATGAGAACAAGGCAAATTACAGTAGCATGTGGCTTGCAGGCAGGAGGGTTTTTATTCCCGGGAAACTGCAATCATAACATTCTTACATTAGTTTTTTTTTTTTTTTTCTCAATTATTGTGAAATATTGTGCTAATAATCTTTGTATTATTGTATTTGTACTGTATATGATAGAGTAGACCTCCCTCTTGAATGAGCCAAAACATAATTTCTATTCCATATGAACACATTTTATTTTTTTAAAAATCTACCAAAAAAGCTGTAGTTCCCTGTAATTACAAAGGTTTTGGTAATATGTCCTCTGTACTTTGACAGTGTGTTCTAAACTTTATGCAGCTGAACCAGAATTTAGAACTGGACCTTTTTTTTATAGTAAAGTAAGTGATGAATCTCTTTATTGAAAGATGGCATATTTGTAGAAAAAAAGTCATTTGCTTTATTTATCCATAGATAGAGCAGATGTACAGTAAGACACAGAGGACTTCTGTGTACTTTGAGTCACCACATTGTTCATCCCTGAAGAGGCAAGAAAGTAAGTCTTGTGTTTTTTCATTCTTATTTGTTGTGTTAATTCTGTGATATACACTATAGCCAAGACCACCACCGCCTGCTTCCCAACATTTTGCTTGCTGCTGAAGACATGTTTTTTTTTGCTAAATCCCCTCACACTTACCCAAGAAATTATGTAAATAGCGGGGTCTCTTTCATACCAACCGATTAGGAGGTCAGTAGGGTCAACAAGCAAAACAGGATTTAGAAAGGAAAAGAAAAGAAATCCTCTTCATGAAGACAGCTTTGACACGTCCTGTCCTAATGTTGGTAGGCAAGTATGTCAACTGTGCATCAGGCTGGGTGGTTCAGAAAATGGTAACACTGAATTCTTGGAACATGTGCTGCTGGAGTTCTTCCATAAGGTGGCACTTTCACTCTGAATATTTTTTTTATCAAGATAAATAAGTGAGAAACATGTCTAATTGTTTTGTAGTCGGTTAATTTTCCTTGCCATTACAGTACCTGTTAAGATATGTTAAAATACAACATGTTAAAATATTGCCACACTTTTCAGTAAGCATCTTCTAAGCCCTTGGAGGCAGGGCTACAGTACCAGCTGGCAAACATACAGTACAACTTGAGTCTTGATACTACTGACAAATGTATTATGTAGCCTTTGAGTTATAAATACAGTCAAGACCATGGCCTGCTGTGCCACACAAAAGGCAAATTCAGTCATTCAATGACTTTTAACACTTTTTATTTGTCTGCTGCTTGACTGAATCATGAATGTCTCTTTTTTTAATTAATTGCTTCTCTTAGTGTCCAAGAAATGTTTACAGAAAAGCAAGTTTATCTATCAGTGTAAAGGAGCATGGTAATCATATGTGTCACAAATAGATTTGTGTGAGAAACTACATGTTTTGTGCTTTATTCAGGTACTCAATACAGCAGCTGGACAGTAGAGTGATTGTTGATTTAGAATATAGGGCATTGTACTGTAATGCAATAAATAAATGCATCTTCAGTATAGTGTTTCAGACCTGCTTTTTAAAAAAAAAAAATGATTTAACCTCTTTTAATTGTGTTCAGTAAAGTATATATGACACAGGGTGTCTGATTTTCCACTGTGGGCAAATTGTCTATGTAATACATTTACACTACTATGGAAGGGGCAATTAGCCTGTAAATTGCCCATGGAGATTAGTTTATGGAACAGCTAGTTTTTTCCCTTTTCTTTATTCCTTTAAGTAGCCTCCTTGTTGTGTTATTGACAAGTGGCCTGTGTTTCCTCAGTATTTTATTGGGTCTCTGTCTCTTAACGGCAACCTAATGCATTCCACATGGACACATTTCCCATCATATAAAATGCTCATGCATATTTATCACCTTTCAGGTTGTAACTCCATAAGGGAAAGTCATTTCAAGGAGCCCACTGTGAGTTTTCCTCCTCACCGTTAGTATGTTATATATAAATGATAACCATTTGGTTAGACATTCTCCAATTATAATGACAGACAGAGCTCTTCATACAAAGAAGCCTATTCACTTTTGTCTTGTAAGGGCTTTGTCAGAGTTGTATTCTTAATAAGAATAATGAAACTCCATGCTACAGCATTTAATATCATTTTAGGGCAAGGCTGCTTGGAATTAAAGAGGATAATCTTATTAGTCTTCAGCACTGTAGAATAAAACAAACATCCTTGCTCACTGCTAACATATGTCACTCGTCCTTGTCAGAAATTCTATGAATATTCAATGAGGGATTTAATGCACTGTCATCTGGGAGGCAGTGTCTCTGTAGTAATATTCAATACTTTGTCATCTCTACAATTTAAATACATCATTTTGCCCATGAAATGACCTTTACACAGTTAAGTATTTTATTTCACAACAGATTATTATTGTTTATTTAATTTAAATTTGACATGTTTTGATTAGCTGAAAGTAGATGCAGAATATTTTATATGCTCACGTGGAATAATGGCTCCCTCGGTTAACAAATAGGTCAATAGATCTGCAGTAAAGAGTTGGATCTAAATACATTAGCTGTACATTATTAAAGTAGGGCAGTTTGTGTAAAACAAAAAATAAAAAAAGTTTGACAAACCTTATGTTCTCAGATCGTTGACCTATATAATCTTTTAATGTTCATGCAATAAAATGAATAATAAACAAAAAGCATGGAGCTGTTCGGAAACTACCACATGTTCTCTACTCGCCCAGATAGCTAGAATATCTAATCTATAGGTGGTTTGAAATGTCAGCAAACACAGTGTCTGGTGAACAGAGCAATGGAGATGTATTATTATTCAGTTGAAACATTTTCATTTTCAATGGTGCCCTGGGTGGCACTGCAGAAGGTGACAGCAGCATACATGCAGTACAATAATTGAACATCCTGTAATTACTTCAATAAATCAGTACAGGCACCTCTGTTAAAATGCATGGGTGTACAGTTCTGAGTTGAAGTGTACTGCCTGTC
Organism: Acipenser ruthenus; assembly: GCF_902713425.1. Classification (NCBI taxonomy): domain Eukaryota; kingdom Metazoa; phylum Chordata; class Actinopteri; order Acipenseriformes; family Acipenseridae; genus Acipenser; species Acipenser ruthenus. The sequence continues at coordinate 97,179,959 of NC_081190.1, read as the reverse complement.
ATGTATAGGTTATGTGTTCTATACAAGGTGAGCAGTATACTGTTCTTGTGTTTATAGTATACAAATTATGACTGGAGTTTAGGCTTATAGTGGAAATCTGGTGCACCGAGGCTTGAACAATTGTCAGACAGTAGGACAGTGGGGTTTACTGCTCATTGCAACTCCCTTTCTCAACCCAAGTGCACTAAAATACTGGATAATAGATATTTTAAAATGTTTATGTAGCTAAACAAATGTCAATTTCTAAATCAAAAGTTAATCATAAACTTAATCAATACAAGGTTGCGTAACAAGCTTTGGGCTGCATTTTAGCCTTTTGGTTTGATTTAGATATACAGTGCCTTGCGAAAGTATTCGGCCCCCTTGAACTTTGCGACCTTTTGCCACATTTCAGGCTTCAAACATAAAGATATGAAACTGTAATTTTTTGTGAAGAATCAACAACAAGTGGGACACAATCATGAAGTGGAACGAAATTTATTGGATATTTCAAACCTTTTTAACAAATAAAAAACTGAAAAATTGGGCGTGCAAAATTATTCAGCCCCCTTAAGTTAATACTTTGTAGCGCCACCTTTTGCTGCGATTACAGCTGTAAGTCGCTTGGGGTATGTCTCTATCAGTTTTGCACATCGAGAGACTGAAATTTTTGCCCATTCCTCCTTGCAAAACAGCTCGAGCTCAGTGAGGTTGGATGGAGAGCATTTGTGAACAGCAATTTTCAGTTCTTTCCACAGATTCTCGATTGGATTCAGGTCTGGACTTTGACTTGGCCATTCTAACACCTGGATATGTTTATTTGTGAACGATTCCATTGTAGATTTTGCTTTATGTTTTGGATCATTGTCTTGTTGGAAGACAAATCTCCGTCCCAGTCTCAGGTCTTTTGCAGACTCCATCAGGTTTTCTTCCAGAATGGTCCTGTATTTGGCTCCATCCATCTTCCCATCAATTTTAACCATCTTCCCTGTCCCTGCTGAAGAAAAGCAGGCCCAAACCATGATGCTGCCACCACCATGTTTGACAGTGGGGATGGTGTGTTCAGGGTGATGAGCTGTGTTGCTTTTACGCCAAACATAACGTTTTGCATTGTTGCCAAAAAGTTTGATTTTGGTTTCATCTGACCAGAGCACCTTCTTCCACATGTTTGGTGTGTCTCCCAGGTGGCTTGTGGCAAACTGTAAACGACACTTTTTATGGATATCTTTAAGAAATGGCTTTCTTCTTGCCACTCTTCCATAAAGGCCAGATTTGTGCAATATACGACTGATTGTTGTCCTATGGACAGAGTCTCCCACCTCAGCTGTAGATCTCTGCAGTTCATCCAGAGTGATCATGGGCCTCTTGGCTGCATCTCTGATCAGTCTTCTCCTTGTATGAGCTGAAAGTTTAGAGGGACGACCAGGTCTTGGTAGATTTGCAGTGGTCTGATACTCCTTCCATTTCAATATTATCGCTTGCACAGTGCTCCTTGGGATGTTTAAAGCTTGGGAAATCTTTTTGTATCCAAATCCGCCTTTAAACTTCTCCACAACAGTATCTCGGACCTGCCTGGTGTGTTCCTTGTTCTTCATGATGCTCTCTGCGCTTTAAACGGACCTCTGAGACTATCACAGTGCAGGTGCATTTATACGGAGACTTGATTACACACAGGTGGATTCTTTTTATCATCATTAGTCATTTAGGTCAACATTGGATCATTCAGAACTTCTGGAGAGAGTTTGCTGCACTGAAAGTAAAGGGGCTGAATAATTTTGCACGCCCAATTTTTCAGTTTTTTATTTGTTAAAAAAGTTTGAAATATCCAATAAATTTCATTCCACTTCATGATTGTGTCCCACTTGTTGTTGATTCTTCACAAAAAATTACAGTTTCATATCTTTATGTTTGAAGCCTGAAATGTGGCAAAAGGTCGCAAAGTTCAAGGGGGCTGAATACTTTCGCAAGGCACTGTATATGCAGTATATATATATATCCCCTTCAGTTGGTGTGTGTAGAATTGTGCCATGTTAAGTTTCCTGTCCATATCTATTTTATATCTATTTTTAATACAGGTCCTGGATATTCAGTAAATTCAGCTCTTGCACTTGATATGCATCAGTGAGCAGAACCTTTGTGCTAAAGACACACAGTCTATTATAATGTTAAAAAGACTGTTATACACACATTCAAAATTACTACTATTACTGATTGTGTTAGTTTGAGAGACTGAAACACAGCTGGTAAAACTTCAGAGCTAGAATGTCGATTCAATTTAATCTCTACAGTATGAACACAAAGTACATTTGTTTATTTAAATGTATACTTTTTTGTATCTGTGAGGAACTTGAAAGCTAGTGTTTGGAAGTGGTTTAACTGAATCATTTCCAGTATCCTGAAGGGTTGTACAGCAACCCACAACACATTTACAAGAGCTGCAGCTTTGAACTACATGTTATTCCTCTTATCAATTCCAACATTCTAGAAACATGCTTCCAGTTGGGTCAATCGACTCATTCTTCTTGTAGAACGTAATGGGACAGACTTATCTGTCCCTTGTGGGAAAAAAAGTCAATTTTTACTTCATTTATTTCACATTTAAATGGAACATATTGGATTTTGCTGTAAACAGATCAATAAAGCTGTCCCAAATTATTATTATTTTTTTCAAAGGCAAACTTATTTCAATTTTCTAAATAGTGCTGATTTGCTTATGATGTGCAGCAGTATTTGTGCTCTACAATAGCTGCTATGCCTTCATGAGCTGGGTGATTGGTAGAAGCAAAGTAACACATCTTCATAAAACTACCGATTCTGCAATCTTGATTAAATTAAGATAACATCTGAGGATATCTTCAGTATGAAGGCAATGCATTAACTGCACATCTTGCAATATGACTAAGCTTAATCTTTTCATTTGAGCATTGTATTTAAAAAAAACAAAAACAAACAAAAAAAAAACATTAACTTCCATTTGCAAACTCAGCGCTCTATCAGATTCTTTGAAATCACACTCTGCTTTTACATGGGTGACTTGAGAAGGCAAGTGGTGAAGGGAAAGTGTTTTATTTATTTTATTATTTTTTCTTAAAATTCTTTAGCCTACAGTATTTACATTATTTTTTTACATTTTGTTTGGCACCAGTAGTAAATGAGTTACAATATATAAATGTATATATTTATGTATGTATGTATAATATTACTAAAACAAAATGCACATTCAATAAAACGAGACTTTACAGTCGAGCTTAAAATGAAAACAAGTGATAAAATGTATCTTAAGTGCAGCCCGTGCCTGTACAGTAGAAAATAGCTTCCACAGGGTTGCATATACAAAACAGAACCAGCACTGCATCATAAGTAAAGTAGCGTTCATTTGTGGCACTATGATGCTGGTACAGCATCCCCTCATTTAGTAATTACAGCAACAAAAAGTGACACCTGCCTGCTTTACAAAAGAAAAAAAAACAGCTGTCCTATATAGAAAGAATGAGCCAGCCAAAAGTTGGTAATCCCATGTAGTGTAAGAAGTGAGTTTTCTAATTTGTTAGGGAATTAATGTCATTGTGCAATCGTTGGTAGATAAATGTCAACTTCAAGACAGCTCTGTGTTTTGAGGCAGAGTTTGCCGTGCATGTTCTGTAGAGACGATGGTAAATATATAATCTTTGACAGCTGCTAGTTAAGCCGTCACAAAGAAATCTGAGACTGCCCTGATTAACATACATCACAGCTGTTATAGTGGGTAGGGGTAGGTGATGGTGTACTGTACTGGATGACTTCCCTTCAAAGTGAATTCAGGTGTGTCTACCCCGGGGCTATAGACCAGCACCTGCCAGCCAGCTCCCTTGAATATGATTGATGCAAAGTAAACAGTTTTGAAATGTAGTGTAAAAGTTAAGGACTGGTTAGCACAAATGTGTGTTATACAAATATCATTTGTGCCCAAAAAATGTTTCTATACGAAGTAAGGTGCTGGCCAAAAGGTACTTCATGTTGAAACGAGTGTCTCTGCATTAGTGGGATTTGTTCAGCAGTAGTATAAAATTATCAATAATATATTGGGCTGTTTGTACTGTAGCTGCTGTTGTTTGTCACCTAACTGAATTCATCTTGTTTTTGCTTTCCACATTTAGACGTGGTGACTAATAGCTGTACCCAAGTGTAATAACAGGACTTTTTAACTTGCCGCCTCTGGAAAATGCAGACACTGCAGTAAAGCTCTTTTAAACTATAACAGTCTAGTTTATATTAAAATGTCAATGTCAACAGAAAACAAATAGTTATTGTTATCTCTATCTATCTATCTATATACAATAGTGTTCAGAAGTTTGGAAACAACAAATGATTTACTGCAAAACTAGGGGTGGGGATTGTATTGCCCATTTTTTCTCTCAGACCGCTTATTTACTAAAGACCCTGGTATCTCGGAATAGATAATCTTCTCCTATTTAAAAATATGCATAATATTTTTATGAGCAAGACATTTCACAAGTAGAATGGTACTCTGAAATGTGCTCCTTTTTCTAGGAAAGCAGTACAAGTGGGGATGGGGAGTTTGTTGCTGGATAACTTCACTTAGACTACTTGCTCAGTAAATATCTTGGTATCCTTGAATAGATAATTGTCTCACAGGGAAAAAAAATCACAGAATTTGCTCTTTCTCGCAGAATTTTTAATTTTGTGCAAAAAAACTCAAACTCAAACATTTGCTCCCTACTGTCACTGTACATGTCACTGGAGCACATACACGCTGTTTGTATAGTGAGAAGTGTGGTGGGGTTTCAGTGCAAGCTTTAGTTCAGCCATAGAGACATTCCTAAGGCCATCGGTGAGCTCCGGAAACAAATCTAAATTAGCACCGAATATAATGGCAAAAGATAGGGCACAAGTGCAAAATGCAAGTCCAGTGTTTCCACTAACTCATCGTCATAGCTGCTGTTAAAACGGCAGAAGACCGTGACAACAACCATGGATAGACAAACAGTGGCAACTGAAGAATGAAATAAGGTGGTTGTTGTTGTTGTTGTTATACAAAAGGATTTCATAGTTTAGTCGCAAGTTCAAAGCGAAGTGTTGTTCTGTTACTCCTATGTGAAAGGTCAGAGAAAAGCAATTAGGACCTTGCTTGTACGCCCTATGTTGCAGGTCCTGAAAGATGTCATTCTAATTATATATGGAAATACACACATTCTTTGTACATGGTGTAGTAACATGAATGCTCAAAAAGGAAGGGGGCAGTGAACTATATTAGCTATTATCCGATTACTTGGGGTGACTTAACACTTTTGTAAAACTCCTCTCTCTCATTTTTTTTTTTTATCGTTACTTTCCTATTTGTTTTGTGGTATGTGACGGTGGCACTTTCACATTGTGGTCTTGGTCAAAGAAACAAAAAAGCTAGTTTATCAGCCAATCCGTGTCGCCTGTCACTGTTTCCAAGCGCTTGTCACAGTTGTGCTATGTGCTGTCTTGATGTGGATACGTTTTAAAATTACAACATTTTGGTGAACAACAAATGTTTCTAAAAATACCCTATTACATTTGTACAAACATGCACCAAGCCTTGTAAAACAGTGCATTTGTAAAATGTACCAATGCTAATTTGGATCCCAATGCACCACTACAATCTTATTCTGTTAGGCAAATGTTATTATTATTAATGTGATTAAATATAATCATATGTTTTGGCCATAACTGTATTTAATTTATTTTAAGAATTGTTATGTTTTATCTGTATTTTTAAAAATGGTATCCAATAGTCAGTGCTGTAAGAGTTTTAAAAAATGGACTCTTTCTCCTTTATTGTATGTGTTATTTTTCTTCTTTTGATTTCCATAAAATATGGCATACATGTTTGCTCTGGGGTTTTTTCAGATTTTAGTAATGCGATTTAATTAAAAAAAAAAAAAAAAAAAGAATTTAACTAACTGTGACTTACTTTTTCTTATTTATTTATACTCATTAACACTGTTTTTCTTTAAAAAAAAGTAATTTCCGCAGAATTTTGCAGAAAACTCTTTTCTCATTGCAGATTTTAGGAAATTTTATATATATATATATATAGTAGATGCTGCTTATTAACAACCTCTCGGTTCCCTATAAAAAGTTGTCATTAACCGAAAGTTGCCAATTAGCAAAAAACCCTGTTTTCAAGTGTATGAACAACGATATATACTGTAGTTGTACAAATATGGCACTGAAATGCATGTGTTTTAAATGTTACAATGTTAAAATTACCAAGAGAAACATGAAATGCCCAAACATAGAACTGTTTACTTCAGGCATGTGTAAAAAATAATAAAAAAAGGAGTAGGCTTAAATAGTAACACAACGATGTACTACAGTTGTTCTTACAGAGTAAAGCAAACATAAAAATGTGTTGTACTTACAATCAATTCTAAAGAACACAATTTTAAAATAAGAAATTATCCAACATTGTCTGCTTTTTACGATGTACCTCCTCCTGCTGTAAATCCATCTCAATTTTGCATACAGCTTCGTAGCCAGTTTCAAAGCCACGATTCTGGCATATCGTGCGGGAAAATGTCCACAGCACATAACTAATGTTGGGAACCCCAGCTGTAAAGTGTTTTTACTAAAAACAAAACAAATCTGTGTGCTGTTTTAGTACAGTGTCAGGCCCTTAGTTATTCTAGCGGAAAGGCATTTTCTTGCATCCTTGAGCAAGAACCCATTGGAGTTAGTCTGTGCCCCCAGGATATTATCTTTTTTGTTTAGTTTTTTCAAAAACTGCCTTAATGTAATAGTGAAGAATGGCATCCTGAACCAAAGGTGTGGACATGCAGCTGTGCTCACAGAGCTAATGGAAAGCTCTTGGCTATGATCCAGCTCTGCTCATCTGTTGTTTAATGTCAAAGAGAATTTGTGCAGCACATAACTGGGAAAGCGACATTTTACCTGTGCTAGGAGCCTTAATAAAAACATACAAAAGAGGAAATCAGCAGGCTGTCCATCACAGTGCATTGTGGGGGGCTCTCTGTAAAAACTCGGACACAAAACAATTCTCTTGGCCCAGTGGCCTGAGGTAACTGGAATGGTGTGAGACATGCACAATAGAACCCAGACATCGCCAAGACAGAAGTGGCAGTGGCAGCACTTCTGCTGCTTGTCGGTGATTGTGTAAGGCTGTACCATTTGAAAAAAAAAAAGTATACCTAAAGCTTGATGATTCTGACAGTGGTTTCTGTATAGATTCTGCAGATATGTTTTTGGAAACCAATATCTCTTCCAGTGCTATGCACTAACTACAAGGGAACTTCTCAAAAAGTCTGCAATTTTTTTTTTTTCAATTATACATGCAGTTTCACATTTCGTGTACACACAGTCAAAATTATTATTGTAAAAAGCGTATTTATGTCAATTTAGGTGTAGTATAAGCAATTTCTTTCAAAATGATGGCAGCTGCAGAAAATTGTTGAACAGTTGTTTTGGACAAATCCTGTAGTACTGAGTCCATTCAGGCACAGAATCCTGTACAACCTGGAACAGCACAGCAAACAAAGTAGGAAGTTACAGAATATAAGGTATGGCTTATTTGCTTTCCAGTTTGAATGGAGGCAGGGTATATCCAATAATTATTTTAAACGGCAATACGTCATTTGTTTTAAATAGCTTTTCATAAAAAAAAAAAGTATATTCTTAGCGTCTTGGTGCTTAATACAGAGCATACTAATACAAAGCCTTAAAACCACAAAGATTATACATATAAAAAGCTTGTTTTTTATTTTATGTAAAATGTGCTATTGTAAGAGCTGAGGACTTCTAGATAAATCAGTACTGGCTCAGGAGCCAAATAATGCATTCCTTGTCGCATATTTTCCCACAGTCTTATGATTATATATACCTTGTTATTTATTAGTAGGCTAGTTTACTAAGTCACAGTACTTAGTAGTTTACTAAGTCACAGTACTAATCGTGGCGAGAGCTGAGTTCAAATCAGCATGAAGTTTTAACATCTACTCTACCATGTAATGGAAATCACGATATCACAACAAAAGGAATACGCTTTTTTTTTTTTCTTTTTGTTGCATATGTATAGCTATTATGTACTATATCACCTTACAGTACAATAATACTACAAAATATAGTATTAGGCGGTGGATTGTGCTGATCATTGTCACTATATTTTTGCTTTGAAAGTAATAGGTTATTTTTTTTAGTAGTCATTAACGTTTTAGCCTCTCGAAGTGCTTAACACAGAAAACCCGCCCCTTCAACTCTGATTGGTTAAATGTTGTGTCAAGACTAAACACAGCTGTCATGTGGTTCCAAGATTTTTCACCCAGCAATGCCCAAGTGGTCAGCTAGAAGCGCAATCCGTCCTTATTGTTAAAGGCACAGTAGCATCTGCAAAACGGGCAGATTGGGTTTTTTCAGCCAGGTGGCGACAGCCACTTTGAAAGGCCTGGGGAGAACCCTGCTAATATACCTATGCAAATCAACAGTTCCCTATCAAGTACGAAATGTAACCATTACAGAGTAAACTATTGTGTAATAAGTAACAAGGTATGTATAAATAATCATAAGCATGTTTTGTCGATCTGATAAGACTGGGAAAACAACTTAATTTATGTTTAACAGGTAAATACCAATACGGTAATGGTTACATATCTATTTCAGGGAACCGGGGTTAGGATAATAACATGACGTTTTCTGTCAATCTACCATTTACAGGGTACTTATCTTGTGGTAGAGAAAAATATAAATTGAGGTGTAACAGTTTCAAGTTCTGTATGCTAATTTGCTGCACCCTTCAGTTTGTCACAGGGAGTAGCCCATATTTGTTTTGTTTTGTTTGAGGAATTAAAGGTACGCATTTAAAATTATTAGGATCATTGTTGACTGCAAAACATTTGATATATAACCTTTTGAATAATTTTGATGCCACGCTAGTATATAAAAATAAAGTGGGACTGTTTTGTGGTAGTAGATGTTGAAGACGGATTGGGGAAAGTCGTGCTGCTGTAAAGATACTGTGACTGGACCCTTACTGTGCTGTAACCTTAATCCAATATGTACCTTCTGCATTATCAAATACCTTGTTTTGCTTTGTGTCGTTTTGTTTTATAGGCAGTTGTGGCGGAGTGTCCCGCCCCTATGTATTATTATTTGTATTTTTGTTTGCGGCGTGGGTAAAAGCACCGCTTCTTTTATTATTATATTTAAAAGCCCCGTGAGGATGCATGGCTGATCAGCTACTGATTATTTAACTAGCTGACAGTCATGCATCCTTACTAAACTCGTGCAGACTCTGGCCGAGGGGTAATAAGATAATTAACAACTAGTTAATCCCTCGGCCAGAATATATAAACCTGCAGCGCTCTGCACTCTGGGTGGAGTGTACAGAGGAGAGTACGGGGAGCGGAGAGAGCGAGCGAAAAAATAACGACAGTTAAAGACGACTGCTAAACAGTATTTGTTTATTCGTTTGGCCCTTGTGCCTTTTTGTTTTGTGTTTTGTTGTTTTGTTTAAATCTTTTGTTTTATTTATTAATAAATACGTTGAGTGCCGTTGCACCCAGCTTCAACCGCCCATCCATTGTTTTGGTTTCTACTTCCTGGTCCGTGACGTCACCACTGCGAGCCAGACTGTCACAGCATTGAATATATTTTTAACCATTTTAAAAAATAATTTTTAGGCCCTGGGTTTTATGTTTTACATGCATTTTTTTTTAAGTTTATTTGTTTGCCCTGAGGGATGATGTGGCAGATGGCAGAAGTGAGAGTCAGCTTTCAAAAGAAATTCCCAGAAAGATTAACATCATAACGCGTTCAAACAGATAACCACCATCTGTGTGTGTGTGTGTGTGTGTGTGTGTGAATATATATATATATATATATATAATATATATATATATATATAAAAAGTAGATCTTAAGTCAAAACATTAAGAACTCAAGCAGGCTATATCTTGTCATCATGAGGTGTGGCTAAGTTTAAATGGGGGTAAGTTTAAAGCACTCCTCAGCCTTTGAAGACATCAAACATAATTCGATTAAGAGATCAACTCTTAACTTTCAGCGGCTTAAAGTGTCATTGAAACATTGTTTGTTGGAGTTAAACAGTGGTCATACAAGAAGTGAGTTGTGATTAGGCACATTTTGCCTTTGAATACTGTATTCCTTAGAATTTAAGACACATTTTTAAACCATTATTTTTCTTCCCAAAAACAGCCTGTGTCTTAAATTCGAGTACAGTATCGTGATTTGTGTATTAAAATCGGCAACAAAAGAGATGACTACCTGAGTACATAAACAGCAACGTGACTGACTGCCGAGAAAAGACGGACAAAGATGTCACTGCCCGAATACACAAGCAGCAACATAACTTACTGCCAAGAAAAGACGAACCAAAACATTACTGCCCGATCTCGAATCATCCATGACATACAGGCAGACATTTTCAAAGAAGCATGATTAGCTTCCTGAGGAATGTAAAGAGAAGCTTTTACAATTTCAGTGTTTCTAATAAACAGTACCAGCTTGTAGATCGGAAATGCTGATCAGACCCCCGTATTTTTTGACATGCCAAGCAATACCAGATTTCACAAATTGGGAGAAAAATAAGTTTGAGTAATCATGACTGGAATTGAGAAGCAGCACATAACTGTAATGCTCTGTGTGATAGCAGATGACCGCAGACTGCCTCCATATGCGTAATTGAGGTTGTATCTATGTAAATGCGTATTTTTGTGGATGTTTTATTTTTTCCTCAAATTGAGGGTGGAAAATGTGCATCTTAAATTCGAAGGAATATGGCAATTGGTTTTGTTATGTATTGAATCTTAAAATTATATTATTTAGATGTTTGCAATATTAGAAGAAAAAAAGAAATAGGAGGATCGTCAGTCTGGCATAAATTTGAGTGCCGCCCCATGCCATGGTTCCAAATCCCTCTGTTTTTGCTGCAGTAGATTAACTTTTTTGTGCTTCAGCATGTTCACTCTTGACGAACATGAGAGTTTGTCTTCTCAGTTTCATCATCATGTTTGTCAAGGCAGGAAAGAGGAGGTTTTGACAGTTCAGGTGCAGCTGTGCTCAATAAACACTTTGTAAAGGCAGGGCTGGGTTACTGGCACACAAGTGGTGTGAACTAGTGGTTAGGGCAGGGCTTACTAAATGTCTGTTAAACATTGTGGGGGTATTTTCTGTCTTATAGTGCATAAATCCAGTTAAATTCAGTACCTGTTTTGGCTCTACTTCTACATTTAGGCCATATTGACAGCACAATCTTCTGTAGCATGCATGCAGTAAGGTACAATTCAAAGGGCCCCCTTTTCTGTAAGTCACTACCCTCGATCAGTCAGATTGTGAATCAGAAAAGGGAACCCTGCTTGAATTGAGGGCATCGGGGCCATGCAGTGCTGAACTAGCCTTGCACAGTATACTGAAAGTGTTTCAGTCCAGGTCCCTCAGCTCAGGTGCACATGTGTCTTCCTGACATCATTGGATGCTTGCTAGCAGCTTTGGAGAAGGTCAAGGACTGACGCAATGTAGCTGAATTCCCTCCCCACCAATACAGGGATTGTGGAGCTGCTCTTCCGAATATTTTAGTTTTCTGATGGTGAATGCTTCTGTGGTCCTGTCGAGGCAAGTAACTGTGTATGCAGCTCTAATTGGTCCTAAATGCTGTTGGAACAAACAGTCAGGAAAAGAATGAAATCCATGTGCAAATTAAGCAGCTGTGGCTGGCTGGCTGGCTCTCGGTAAGAGCTTTCAGTTTGGCAGAAGTGAAGTTGCTCTCCTCCCAGTGAGCTGTAACATCTGTATATGGTTTTAATTAATAGACCTTTGACTATATTGAAACTGATCTATTGATGGCAGAAAGATTTCCCCCAAAAAGATGTGCATGCCAGATAGACCTGCATTTGACAGGTCATCTAGAATCCTTGGATATGCACATTTAAAGGTATTTAATTAACAATAATTGTTTTGGTATGTATGTAGGTATGTATGATTGCCAGTAGCTTGCACAGGTGGGCATCCCTGGCATCCCTGTACAGTGCTACCTGTGGTAACTGAGAACCAGTGGACCGAGGTGACTGCACTGGTACCGTACCATACCGACCCTGTGCTACAGTCACTGAACCCGAACTGGTACCGTCCCAGTTCTGACCAGTACCGTACCGTACCGACCTGGTACCGTATTGTTCTGTCCTGGTTCCAACCCACTACCAAGTCGGTCTTGAACAGCCGCGTTGCTGTCTTTAAGCAGACTAAGGCAGAAAACTGCAGTTTCTGCAAGTTATGTGCACATTTCTCCAAGCACACACTGGATAAACCTCTATCCCGCAGCTCTTCAGAGCGGTCTGCGTCCCTCACTCCTGCTCAGCGCTCTTCCCCATCACCCTCTGGTAGAGAGGTGGCTGCGTCCTCACCCCATGGCTCTGTGCCAAGGGAGACCAGATGACGCACCTGGGAAAGTAGCCCACGCAGGACCATCTTCACGGTCTTCCTCATCCTCCTCTGCCTTGCCTTGTCCTACCCCAAGGAAGAAGAAGAGTCGCCGTTTCAAGCATTACCCCCAAGGAACAGTGGTCACAGAGTTACTGCTTGAACCTTCATCGTCGCCTGTTCCCTTGGGGTCCCAGGGGTCTATGAACGCAGATTGGCAGCAGGATGACATGCTCTCACTCACCGCCTTTGAGGTGGTTGAACAGGAGCTGGCGTTCCCGTCTGAGGATGTGGAGTCAGACAGCACATCCCCTGCGGTTAAGCTGTCATGTCGGCAGAGCTTCTACCACTGATCAAGAGGGCCACTGCAGTACCCTGGCCGACTGAAGGCGAGACAAGACGAGACAAGGCGAGACAAGGCAGTACTCAGCGACACACTCAGCGGCGGACCTCCTCTCAAATGCTTCAGAATGGAGGTTTCACCCTGAGGTTGTGAGCCTCGTTTGGGAGAGGTTCGGGAGAGCAAAGATAGATCTCTTCGCAGACCTGTTTTAAACATTAAATAAACCAGATAATATTTTAGAGCCCTATAAAAGCCTAAAAATAGTGGTACTTGCTTCCTTACTAAAGTGGAGTGCTGTCATTTGTGCAACATCCCCCAGCAGTTGCTGCCGACATTCTCTGTTTCTGTATTGTGAAGACTTGCCCGTACGTTGAGACTGCACGTTCTGCATACACTGAATTGGTTGGAAGTGTAAGGCAAAGCTTTGCCAAGTTATATTGAGGTGAAAATTGATTAGAAACAATCCCAAAACTCGGTTACCCAAGGGCATCTGGCATACTTTAATAAAGGCCATGTGTGCAGCACATTCGTTGTCATGTTGTTTGTCCCATCCAGGAATTTTTTTATTATGTTTCAAAAGTAAGCAGCAGGTTGTTTGAAGTGAGGTGGTTGTGCTAGATCGTACCTGTAGTACTGATTTAACTTGGCTACAACCGACAGGAATACTTTTTGTCTGCGCTGACTTTCAAGTTTGTTTTCTGAAAACTGTTTATTTTACGTTCTGTTCAGCAGACTCTGTAGTAGCCTTTTGTTTAATGTGATTCTAAAGCTAAATAGTGATCGATCGTATTTTCTTCAAAGTCACATTACAAGATGTGCAAAACAATTTACCTTCATCTGCATGTAAAGCTTCTTTGGGAAATTTCTTGACATGCTCGTCAGCCGGAATATACTTTTTTTTTTTTTTTTTTTTGCTTTGTCATCCATTTCTGGTATTTTCCCTCCAATACTGCAACCTAAATCAAAATAACAATGCAACACTGACTTTGTCCTACCATCTACTGTACAGTACAGTGTCCAAGCAGAGGCTGTCCAAATGGATAGCAGGCACAGTCAGGACTGCCTATGAGTGAGGCAACTTGCCCCCTCCAGAAAAGCTCACTGCCCATTCCACCAGGGGCATGGCAACTTCGTAGGCTTTATTCCAGGGTACATCTGCCAAGGACATTTGCAAATGCAGTGGTGTGGGCAACTCCCCATGCTTTTACTAGGTTCTACAGACTTAATGTTTTGCATCCTCAAAACCCTGGTTTTTGAACTAGAATGTTAAGGGTGGCTTTTCAGTCGACCCTTACAACACAGGCACAGAGGTGAGTAAACCCTCAATTTTTTAGCCCTAGCTACTTGTTACTGGGGTTCCGAATGGTAATGCACAAGGCAGCTTCGGCTTAGCCTTGTATCATTCCGGTCGTGCAGCAATCTTGCCCTTGCGACGGCTTAGGGATACTGACCGATTTCGGTAATGGTTACATCTTGTACTTGAAAAGGAACCTTAAGTTACCCTGGTTCCCTAAAACAGAAATGTAACCATTAACCTTCAAGGTCGCAGTGTCCATGACTGCAGCAGGCTTGAAGGAAAAATTATGCTGAGATCTGTGCGCTGTCCGTTATACTCCCGGGGGGTGGGCATGACTGCATCACAGGCTCGGCTGAGCAGCTTTATATCTGTGACAGGATGGCTTGCAGTGGTGAGGTGTGGTGACGTCACGGACCAAGAAGTAACAGAGCCAAAACAGTGGATGGGCGGGTGAAGCTGAACGCTACGGCGTTCAGCTGATTTTATTAAATAAATAAACAAAACAAAAGATTTAAACAAACAACACTAAACAAAAGGTCACGTTGGCCAAACAAATAAGTGTGCTGGTTTTAGTACCAGCACGATACTTAACAGTTGTTTTTCTTATTCTCCTCGCTCTCTCCGCTCCCCGTACTCTCCTCTGTACACTCTCCCCGCAGCACGGACAGCTGCAGGTTCTTATACTCTGGCAGAGGGGTTAACGAGCTGTTAATTATCTTATTACCCCTCGGCCACAGTCTGCACGAGTTTAGTAAGGATGCGTGACTGTCAGCTAGTTAAATAATCAGTAGTTGATCAGCCACGCATCCTCACGAGGTTTTTAAAATATAAATAACAAATAACAAAATCGGCTTTCGCCGTAATAAACAAAATCATAATAAATAAATAAACAAAGGGGCGGGACACTCCGCCACAATATCTTATTCAGGTTTCGGGTGTTTAGGAGGTAAATACCCATTCTGTAATTGTTACATTTCTATTTCAGGGAACCAGGGTTATGATAGTAACCTAACATTCCTTTTCTTGCATTAGACTAACCTGACTGTTCACTTTTGTAGGAACTGT
The DNA here is from genome assembly GCF_902713425.1 of Acipenser ruthenus. Lineage (NCBI taxonomy): Eukaryota > Metazoa > Chordata > Actinopteri > Acipenseriformes > Acipenseridae > Acipenser > Acipenser ruthenus. Next base: position 97,164,859 of record NC_081190.1, on the reverse strand, counting down.
ACTGGAGTGGCATAGACTATACTGCAGTACCTTCAATTGCACAGATTTTATACAGTGGAATGTTAGCTGAATTTATTAGTGTTGTGGATTTGGTTTTTTTTTTCCTACCAAAATCCTGTCTCTCCTCGAGAAAAAATAATAGCTTCCCACCAAATCTTGGGGACCAGTACTTTTTGGAAATACTGTAAGTATGCATGATCTGTATAGCTATGCAATGTCTATTTGCTGGGTTTGTTATTAATCTACTTAAAAAATCTCTTAATCTATACCTTTATGGAAAAGCAGTTATCCACACTATAGGAATGATGATATAAACGCTGATAATGTTAGTAGAGTCAGAATTATTATGAAGCTCACTTTTACCTGTCGTCGTAAATAACATTCTTTTTTCTTCTTTTTTTTCTCACTTACTGCCCTTTTAATTTAAAATTTTCCAACACTGATTGCAAAGTGATGACATTCTGATACACCCATGCCTGTATGTCAGAGTGTCTTTCAGAGCTTGCAGTGATTGGATTGCATATCAAGTATTGCAAATCTTATTTTGGAGCATAAGCCTTCAGAACAGATATTTTACCCAGATACTTAAATTTTGTACCAATTTTATCTCTGAGACTTTCAATTATGCATGAGGCCACACCATCTGTCCTGGCTGTTATCTTTGCATTTCTTTTTCTGATAAAATTGTTCTGTTTGGAATTTGTTGGAGTAATTTATCTTCAAGAGTCTTTTGTGTGTGTGCGTGTGTACTGTATGTTTGTGTACATGTTAATATAGTGTATTGATTTATTTTCTATATGAAATGGGGAAATCATCTTCAAAGAATATCTTTTTGTGGGTAGATAAAAAAAATAATGATCATTATGATTGGATAAGGGCGTCTGCTAAGAAATAAATAAATAAAATAAAAATAAATGATGCAAACCATTCTAAAGTAACTACTATTGTTGTCATTCGCTGCACTCGGATGGATAAAATGATTTGTACATGTTTTTTTATTTCTCTTTTGTTCTTGGCCACCTCCTTTTATCAACACCAGATATATGATAATACACATAAATCCCAGTTGGGACATTCAAGATTGATGCCTTAGACCTAAGTAATTATCAATCCTTGAGGCATTTGGAGTTGACTGTCAAACGATTGAGAGAACAACATTAGGAATTTCTTTAGCAGTGTTAATCCACAAGCACACAGCATCTTGTTCTTGAGGCATTACAAAAATGAATAAACATGAGCCTGCATTAGTGTGCGGAACAAAATTCTAAATGTAATTTTATTTATTTAAATACAATATTTTACCAGGAAAAACTTGCAGCTGTCTCAGCCAAACTGCTCGAGATGATGTATCTTATACAAGAAGAGACATCCTACACAATGTAACAGTATTAAACAAAGAATGCTACTGTATTCTCATCATGAAATCCGATCTTTTGCACTTTGTGACCGGTGAGAGTACATACTGTACTTCTTACTAGCATACTGTAAGTTTGGAGATTACAGTAAGTAAAGGGGGCCCTTAAGACAGAAAAGCTAACCAGTGACTGTGACGCTGTAGGGATGGCCTGGTGAACTCAATATAACAGTAACAGTCTGTCATGAATTCTCATCACATTGCAAAACCAATCGATAAAACTAAAGCTGCTAATTTAATAAGTAAATGCCACCTAGTGTACTGTAGTAGTTTCTTACCTCCACTAGGGGCAGGTGTGTGGCCACAGTGGCGCTTTTAACTTCTGAGTTTTAAAAAGGCACCCGGATGTGATGATGTTAAACCGAAAGTGTTATGTAAGTTGATTTTAAACAAGAAGAAAATGAGATTTTGTTAAGATAACTGTGATATGTCCTACCCATACCAGGTTGCTCTTTTAATGCCTTTAGTAGCTTTGTACTACAGTTTACACATTTGTTTAGTAGACGAGCTAAGAGCTTGCTCTGAATGTTTTGTCTTCACATAAACACATCTTGGTGCAAGCTCAAACGTGAGACATATCTTGAGCCACAAATAAAATAGCATTTGCAAGTGGTAAATAAGGAAACAGCACTTTGTATTGGGTACAGCTGTTGTACGGCGACAAAATGGGCGATTAATCCTAACGGGTGCCCCCAACTTGCTGATTTTAATTTAATGATGATTGGCTATTTATTTACAGCAGCATTCATATGAGGTGGAGAATCAGCTACTGTACTGTAGCTCTTTGATTGATTTGCTGTTGTACTCAACGCTGGTAACTGTGAAATAATTATGTTTATCAAAACAGGGCAAAGTGTGATTTAAGTCATATATTTTTCTCCCCCGCCTCCCAATGAGAATGTAGTGGAGGCTCACGTACATATGTACAATGTGTCACCCTTTAGAGTTTTGCATACTGTGTGCTGTATGAGAACTGCTCACTTGTTTAGTGCAAGTTATTAAGGGGGGGAACTATCCTTCTGTCTCTGTCTGTCCCACTTACACTTTAACATGCACTACTTACAGCGGATGTACTTTTTCATGCTACTGATAGCATGAATATGAATCTTCCTAAAATATTGTACTTCCCGTTTTCAATATGAAATAGAAACTGTACAATGGAAGTAAAACCTGAGTAATGCATTAATAGCTTGTGCACCTGCATTACATGTTAAATTACTGTAGGTGATGAGAGGAAGCATTGATTTTTAAACCTACCGAAGAAGAGTTGCTCTTGTGCTTCATACAGGGAGGGCAGTGCAGCTTGGGCCCTTGTTAATCATGTCAGCCGACCAGGCTGCACAAAGTTGTTTTCCTATGAAGAGATCGTGCCAAGGTCTTTGTAATAATAATAGACTGCCAGGCGACATTGCCAAGCAGCGGTGTTTAGCTGATGATAACAAAATGGAGAGTGACACTGTACCAGTGAAGAATGGTGGTGTTCAAAATATATATATATAAATATATATGCTGCTGTATGATCTACAGAGCGGAAGATAACCGAAGAGCGGTTATTACTTTAGCTCACAGACACAAAAAAACATGACTGCTATTTCTGATCAGCCTTGCATTAGATCTAATAAAGATTTATGATTCATTCATGTAACGTTCGCCTCTCTTCATATTAATTTATACCTCTGTGCTCATTATGCAGATTCTTTTAATACGAAACACATTTGACTTCCGGATTTCTTAGCACTTCAGATCACAATCTGTTTTGAGTATGTGTTTTTAAATATTCTTAACAGTTCAGTTCTGCTCCCCCCCCCCCCTCATTTGGGCATATTTAAAATGCATTTTGGAGCTTCAGTTTTAGAAAATGGATATTTAATCTACTGCAGATCTACTTGAATTTGTTTTAGCATTGATCATTTCAATTTTAAAATTTTAGGATTTCCATGCTCAGCTTTAATGTTTTTGGACATTTGTTGTTTTTATGTAGAACATTGTATTGATTTTTGTTAAGAGTTTTTTTGGCCTACAGAGCCAAACATATTGACAGGTTTCAGTGCGGGCAGGGAGCTGATAATGCTTGTATTGTGATAAAGTGCACAAACACTAAACTAGAGGAATATAGTACAGTAAATGGAATCCAAAGAATTGAACATTATTTAAGATATTGCCATAAACAATGTAGACCACTTTAATTTGTTTAGATATTCTGAATACTGTGGCTTTATGTAAAATTCTAATTTTTCTTTAGCAATCTGTAAAGTACTGTATGCATGTGGGTTTTGAAGACACTCAAGATATATTTTCTGTAGACAAGTTTGCAGTTACGTCTTGCAATCTACAGAATAATAATAATAATAAAGAAACCTGTTTGAAACTGTATAATTTACTGTAGTGTATTTCATTCCCATTGTATTGCCAGAAAAAAAAAAAAAAACTACAAGGTGGTTTACAATAAAGGGTGTACAGCGTTCTTCTAATGTGTGGATATTGTATTGTTGGCTTTGACATGCATCTTCCAAACAATCAGGGAGTTTAAGGCAGTTTAAGCTCAAACCTGTCTAGAAGGATCGGCTGTAAATACATTGGATATATTTTAAATAAACACAGCAGCTGGCAGCACACAATATTTATTCATATTTAAACTATTATGGACAGTATGTGAAAAGACTTGACTAGACTACAATAGCAAGCTTTTGTTGATGGTTTGAAAGAGCAACGTAGTTAGAAACCGAGCTCTTATCAGGAGAATGCCAGTGGTGCTGAAATCGGATTATGTGGCAAATGGCTGTCATGACCATAACAAGGGAGCACTGTTCTACTGCAAGTTGTTCTGTTATCGGCAATGTTCACTACCTGCAGATGCTCTAAATTACTTTTTTCTTTATTTCAAAAGCCCACCTCAGGATTAAGGCTGGTTCACACTGAGCATACGATACATATGAACGCAACGAAAGGACGCCGGCTGTAATTTACACTGAGCGATCCTCTCCCTGCGTTAATTCATTCTCATTGGTCAATGAGACAACCGTGTGACGTGACCTGGGAGCCCTATGGGTCTGAACTTCTGTAACTGAAATAATAAAAGCGCAACAAAAATAAAAATGCTTACCTTTTCCAATTCTGTTTAACGCAAATGATAAGAATTATTATTTTAATGAGAAGAAGAAATAGCAGGAGATGGTTGGTGAGACCTATTAATTATCTTCGGTTTCAGCAAGGAGACTATGCCAACCTGGTCCATGAGATGCAATTTTTTTAACCTCTGGCAGTTTACCGCTTACCTTTGTACCATTTCAGGTTATTCACTGGATTTGAACTGCTTAAATTTCAATAAAAACTGGAAAAATGGGGGTGTTCTAAAACTTTTGACCGGTAGTGTTTGACAGGTCGAGTGGCAGTAAGAAAGCCATTGCTAAGATGGCAAAATAAGAAAAAGAGGCTTGCCTGGGCCATGAAGCACCGCCAGTGGACTATTGAAGACTGGAAGAAGGTCTTATGGACCGATGAATCAAAATTTGAAATCTTCGGTTCATCACGCAGGGTTTTTGTACGCCGTCGAGTAGGCGAAAGGATGGTTCCTCGGTGTGTGACACCAACTTCTCCTTCCTGCTCATCTTGGAGCCACTTTTTTTTTCCCCTGAATAGACTTTTTCTCCCTGGCAAACTTGTCCCTCAAACTTCTCCATCTCGCCGTACATTCTGTGACTAATATGGTTAGATTAGACTTTAGCACAGGCTTCTATACTAGCGTTTTCCACACATTCGCTGTTCGAGATTTTTTTTCTAAAATAAATAAAAGACAATTGAAAGTTAAAATGCAATAAGTCACAGTGCACAATATTTATTTTATCGATGCTCTGTATGAGTAAGTCATTCTTCATTTACAGCTTTTGTGGATGTTTATAGTTTTCAGAACAGTGATATGTGGATATAGAGGCTCCATTGTGATCAGTGAGAATGGAACACGTATACGGCCTCATTTGTATATAACTTGCTTCCTACAATTTCAAATATTTTATTTCCTCCCCTTGTTAGTTTTTCATTCTTTTATTTACAGCCTGCTGTGCTGATGCTTGAGTCAGTTAAAGATGAAAAATAAATTCGTATATATCGTGCTCACCGTTCGACTTCAAGGCTCTCGCGATAGCCTGCCAGGAATTTTCTTTTTTTAATGTTGTGTTTATAATCTGGCCTTCCCATATCATACAGCCATGGACAGCCACGTACTTGCTCGATTAGCATTTCGTCATTCATTATCTATTATTATTATTAAATTATTATTTTTAAAGTCATTACGCTGTTTGAACTTGCAAGCCGTTTAAACTTGAACTCGAATGTGATTGGTTAAACACGAGTGACGTCACAAACTTAACACGGGGAAGTTGAGATCTGGTAACTGGTCCATTGCGTTTACGATTTGAACGCAAGATGATGCGTTCGTAATGTTTGTGTGAATTGTATGCCCAGTGTGAACCAGCCTTAATTGTTTATAGGGCCCATTCAGTTTGCTCTGGCAGTTTATTTCGTGCTGAGAGAGGTTACAGGTTTTTTTTTTTTTATATCATGTTATGTGGCAAAGGATTTATAAAGTAATAAATAAATAAATAAATAAATCTGTTTGGTTTGTACGGGAGAAACCAAACCAGTGTTATTTTGCACACAAGTTCTTTTTCTTTTGGAAACAAGACATTTGTGAATACACTACATCTCTTTTACATTTGAGTCCTGGAGGCAGAACTTTCAATATTACACATGTCACAATACAATAAGTATGACGATAGGCAGGTCACAATAAGATATGTCTCACAATACTGTACATGTGGTAGAAAGAAAGTATCAGGATTCATTGCTACACCCCTACTGTACAGTGTTGTTTTTATAACCAGTAAATGTCTGGTATTTGTTTTGCTGTAGTTTTGTTTTGGAGTAGAACACATTGTTGCTGTGTGTTGGGGTTCCGCAGTGATTTTCCACACAGCTCCTGTTTTCTCTGGGGATGGTTCTAGGCCTGGGACAAGCCTTTATTATGTGACCATGTTCAGGGACAAAGTATTTGTTTTGTAAGTAAAAGAAACCTAGTTATAGAATTATACAGACGCTTGAGTAACACAAAATGGAATGACACAGTCTTCTCTTTGAAACACATAAGGACATAATGTCATTGTTAATGCTGGGACAACTGCTTGAAATGTATTTGGCGGCACAAATGTCCATGTTTGTATAACAGTTTTATGGGGTATTTTTGTTTGCTTGTTTGTTTTGTTTTGTTTTGTTTCACTGAATGTGGTAGGAATTATACTTTTTTTCCCCCCAGTTAATTCAAAGTGAAAGAATATTAGAACATGAAATGCCCATGTTCTCCAGCACTAGTAATAATATAAGAAGTTTCTTGAATAATACTGTATCCTGGGCGCCTTGTTTAATGTAGCTGCAGTATACTACACCTGCATGAAAACTGAAATGTTGGTGGATTATTGAGTTTATCCACCATATGTTTAATTTTCCAATACAAATACATTTGATAGTAGAATATGAAGCAAAATTACTTGAATCTGAAACTGAGGGATTAAGTTGAAAGTTATATTAAGTTAAACAAACGGTGATCTTGTTGCACAATGACAGTACCAGGTTTCATAATGATGTTTCAATGAAGAACCTGAGTCCGCTCAAAACAAACAAATAAAAAAAGAGCGTCATTTAATACAATATTTTTTGGCAGTCAAAAATATTCACTGAAAACTTCAAGCCCTAATTATTTGCCACTGAGGAGTAATATGTATTTATTAATTTTTGAAATATTGTTTTTGTAGTGCTTTTTACATATTCACTGTCTCCCCCAAATTAATGAAATAATGAATTACAGTTTTAGGAATAAACCTGTTCCAAGTATGTACTGTACCAAGTCAATATGTTTGTTGTATTTTGTCTCTGAATATGATGTCCATTATTTATTATAGATATTTCAAACAGAAAATCGCACTGAGATGGAAAATAATGCCTTTCAAAGAGGTGCTCTGTACATGGCAGCAGGCAAGTCACAATTTTAATATTATTAATGCCCTGTATGATATAAGTTACAGTGTACCGCACCGCTGGTGTATTAAAAATGAAAGGACATCTTTACAATGCCCCAAAGGAAGTCATGCACTGCACTTGGGTATGATGGTGTCTTGGCATAGTTGTCCAGTGACAGATGCGTGGGCAAATTAGCTGAGGACTTTGTCCATGGAAATCACCTGACGAATCACCACCTCTTACGGCTTTTTACAGTATATAATCCTCTTAAAATTAAAGTATTGTATTATTTATATGTCACAGCTGATGTATAGTTCACACACCCTAGTCTCTGTAAGTCGTCTTGGATAAAGGCGTCTGCTAAATAAACAAATAATAATAATAATAAAAGGCAACTCAACACCTTACTGTATGCATAAATATGGCTGCATCATGGAGAATTAAAGTGACACAACCCTATCCCTAATCCTTGTCCTCACCTTATCACCAAGCATGTGAGCTCATATTTTAATTAACCACAATGAATCCCAAGCAGAAGGGGTCATATTTTAGCTTGGGGTCCTATATGTGTGACTAAACAGTATATTAGTTAGGTAGTTAATTATGAGACAGTATTGCGACCGCCTATGGGATAAATACTTGTAATATCACAACTTCACAATATCTTCACAAATTCAGTTAAAAGCACTATATTAGATAAATACTGTCTTTTGGTTCTCAAAATATTATAAAACATTTGCTATGGTCCAGAGAAATCGGGACTTTGCTGTAAATTCAGGAAAAGACTATTACCCATTTTATCTGATATTTTGAATTTGGAGAGTAAGAAAAACCAAAAAAACATCGGGTTTATTATGTTTATTTATCATCATATACAATTCATCGGAAAACAAATTGCCATATACACTTTTTTTTTTTAATCAATACAATAAAGATGTTTGTATGTTTTTAAAAATAAATAAATAACAACTTGAAATGTTATTACTGAACAACATACACTATGCTTTCTCTTTGATTTTTCTGCCACCAACTAAGATATAAAAAGTAGCATGACAGCAAAGTGAATTTAAACGGTGCATGCTGGGCTGTCCGAGTTTCCCATTATTGGCTGCTGCCTGCTGATAGAGACTTCAGTTGATGGGGAGGAAAGCAGAACAAGTTTCTGTCTCTGAGCTTCCACAGCGTGCCTGGACTCCCACATCCTGCAATAGATTAGATAACCATGCAGTGCCCGTTATAGAAGTGTCCCATAGTGAAAGCATAGCAAAGTGTAATAAAACAGAGTGAAAGAATGGTAAAGTATAGGTAAGCATTGTAAAGATCAGCGAGGTATGGTAAAGAATATATATTTAAAAAAAAAAAAAAAAACACAGGGTGAACTGTGGTAAATGCATGGCACAGTATAACCATAGGGAAAGCATGGAAAAAGTGCAGAAAATACGATGCAAAAATATTGTTTTAAAAAGGGGCCACTATATACTCTGTGTGTGTGTATATGTATGTATGTATGTATGTATGTATGTATGTGTGTGTATATATATATATATATATATATATATATATATATATATATATATATATATATATATATATATAAGAAGACATTTTATATGAATTACCATATGAAAAGAATGTTCAACATATTTGGGGAAATTAATCCTCATTATACTGTTATTTCCAATAGATCATACATTTCCAGTCCAACAAAGGGAGATAAAATACATTTTGGAATGCGGCCAACCTGTTTTATGGCCTCCCCCAGCCTTATTAGCCCAGTAAATTCCAAAGTATGACAACCTGGTGGGGATTAGGAGTTATTCCAGTCTGTTATTTCCCTCAGGAAGTGAAACTGCTCAGAACTATTTTCCTGTAAACAACCCTAAGCTCCCTGATAAATTAAACTGCCAGTGGTGTCACTGTTACCCTCCAGTGGCTGTGTGTGACATCAGCTTAACCACCTCTTGGCTTGGATGTGTTGTTAATTATTGCCTAGCTCTCACCTGCTTTCTGCTTTTTTTTTGTTTGTTTGTATTTTTGTTACGACGGCAATGTTGTGGCTGCTGCCTGTGGGAAAACTACGACTTTTCACCTTTTCTCAGTGACGTGCTGTCCAGCTTTGATGCAGTCATTGGTCAAACTGGCTGTTAGCCTAACTGTTTTCTCGTAACATGTTGTACTAGAAGTAGGGGTTAGCAGAAGTACGGCATTTTATGCTTGCCGTGTGCTCTACTGAAGCACGCATGCAGTTTTTCTACTGTACATTATTTGCAGGGTTTGTTAATTTCTGTTCTCTATTAACGTATTCATATTGCGGTTGTCGTAGTGGGAAATATTGCTATTTTACATTCCAAACCTATTTGGAATCCCGCTGAATCAGGATTATTATTACTATTAAATTCAGACACATTTTGAAATCATACTACCTGTAGTGAATTGTGGAATATATTGTGCTTGAAATTGCCTCCCCTTGCGGTTTGATTTACTTTTCCTTCCTATGATATGTTTGCATAACATAGTGCCACTGGTTGTTAAAGTGTTGTAATTGAAGCAAGTGGTTTTCGCAGTCCCCAACCACAAACTACAGTAAATGATGAGAATAAACCCCCTGATAAATGAATGGGGTTTCTCTCGTATTCCTCTAACATGGGCATTAAAATAGTTTCTGATGGCACCAGTGCGAATTAAACTACAGCTTTTTAAAATGCAACCACTACAGTGCATACTGTATCATTGCTGTGGTTTTAGTGTTAACTATTAATTGCCTCCAAGTTCACTATACTGCGCACATTTGTCTGTCTCTGTTTTGAGTTAGAACCCTGAAGACTAAAGAAATAAAAGCTGATGCATGTATTTCCTACTCTGCATTTGGCTGGACTCATCCAAAAAAATTCCTAAATTGCACACTGTTCCAGTGACATGTGTTGGTCAGCAAGGGATTGCATTATTTAACAGATGTTGATTTTTTTTTTTTTTTTTTGTATTCTACCCCTGCAGAATAACTGGAAATGCTGTATTATCTACGATTTAAAGCAATTGACTGAAAGCCAGGAAGTGCTAGGCTAGTCGTCCGGTCTTACCTACAGTACTGTAGTAAACTAACCTGTATAAAATATAAGTAAAACCTGACATCTTGTTTGCTCTTCTCTTGGTAAATCATTTACATTTACTATAATGCATTTTTCTTCAGATAAGCAAACATTTTAGCCTGCCTAACCTGATGGCTGTGTGTGCTTTTGAAGCTCTTGTACTAGGCAAATATTTTACCATGTACAGTGTGGTGGTTGCCGAACACTAAATGAATGAATCTTTGTTTTATTGCTTGCTACCTAATCGAAAAAAATAAAAGTCTATTACAGGTGTGACGCTTGCGTTTGTTAAGCATGTTTAACAAGAAATAAGAATTGACTACAGAAACATGGGATTAAAATGGACGGTATTTACATTTGCAATTAACTAAATGCATATATGCATAGTGTCAGTTTAAAATGGATTCTGTATTCAGTTAAAGTACCGGTAGTATTCTAAGTGCATTGTGTCATAGTTCTGGGTATCATTTTGCAAGGTTTGTTTTGATTTGTAGCCATACCCACTCACCTTGGACCCTGATTCCATCTGATCTAAGCACAGGACATAAACAGTGCTTGGGTATAGTCAATATGTGGGGTACAAAATAATATTTTTACAGATGCTGTTTGTTGCTCAAAAATAAACTAAACCCGAAGTAGGACTATATGCAACACAGGACTTCATGTCAAGTGTCCTTCAGTGTAAAGTGGCGGTGGTTAGGTATATGTCGCTCTGCAATGCTTTTTATGTTCAGTGAGTGAACAACAAATATAGCAACAGGCCTTTTAAGCTGTTAGCAAAAGAGCACAAGGAATGAAAATAGCTGCCTTTTATTAGTTCCAGTGCTGGCTGTTGTGTGTCTTTTTATAGAGGAGACAGGCTGCTGAGAAACAATTAGTAATATAGTCTGCAGTGCATACAGACAGCAGATACAGTACTTACTATATCAGTTTGTTTTATCTGCCTGACTACAACCTGCTACAGTTCAGTAAGTATATGCTCTGGAATGATTCTCCAATACTGTACAGGCTGTATATGTACTGCAGGCACACTAGTAATGATTTACTGTGTCTGGAAACTCTCACTGCTGCCTGAACCTCTGACTGGCTGAACACTTTTGAAATGCGATATGCAGTGTGGGTAGAGGTTAATTTGGCTTGTCATTCATTACTGTAAATAAATTGACTTGGTACAGTAGAAAAAAGTCAAGTAGGTTAGTTACACACGATCTCCCTTTAGGAAAGGGAGATCGTGTCTAACTAACCTACTTGACTTTTATGAGGATGCAACATTGAAAATGGATAACTGCAAAGCATACGACATGGTCTATTTAGATTTCCAGAAAGCTTTTGACAAAGTCCCGCATAAAAGATTAATTCTCAAACTGAACGCAGTAGGGATTCAAGGAAATGCATGCACATGGATTAGGGAGTGGTTAACAGGTAGAAAACAGAAAGTACTGATTAGAGGAGAAACCTCAAAATGGAGCGAGGTAACCAGTGGTGTACCACAGGGATCAGTATTAGGTCCTCTGCTATTCCTAATCTACATTAATGATTTAGATTCTGGTATAGTAAGCAAACTCGTTAAATTTGCAGACGACACAAAAATAGGAGGAGTGGCAAACACTGTTGAAGCAGCAAAAGTCATTCAAAATGATCTAGACAGCATTCAGAATTGGGCAGACACATGGCAAATGACATTTAATAGAGAAAAGTGTAAAGTATTGCATGCGGGCAATAAAAATGTGCATTATAAATATCATATGGGAGATAGTGAAATTGAAGAAGGGAACTATGAAAAAGACCTAGGAGTTTATGTTGACTCAGAAATGTCTTCATCTAGACAATGTGGGGAAGCTATAAAAAAGGCTAACAAGGTGCTCGGATATATTGTGAGAAGTGTTGAATTTAAATCAAGGGAAGTAAAGTTAAAACTCTACAATGCATTAGTAAGACCTCACCTAGAATATTGTGTTCAGTTCTGGTCACCTCGTTACAAAAAGGATATTGCTGCTCTAGAAAGAGTGCAAAAAAGAGCAACCAGAATTATCCCGGGTTTAAAAGGCATGTCGTATGCAGACAGGCTAAAAGAATTGAATCTATTCAGTCTTGAACAAAGAAGACTACGCGGCGATCTGATTCAAACATTCAAAATCCTAAAAGGTATAGACAATGTCAACCCAGAGGACTTCTTTGACTTGAAAAAAGAAACAAGGACCAGGGGTCATAAATGGAGATTAGATAAAGGGGCATTCAAAACAGAAAATAGGAGGCACTTTTTTACACAGAGAATTGTGCGGGTCTGGAACCAACTCCCCAGTAATGTTGTTGAAGCTGACACCCTGGGATCCTTCAAGAAGCTGCTTGATGAGATTCTGGGATCAATAAGCTACTAACAACCAAACGAGCAAGATGGGCTGAATGGCCTCCTCTCGTTTGTAAACTTTCTTATGTTCTTATGTTCTAAAGTCAGTACTGTTATGTAATCCACAGCTCTATACACAGCAAGATGACGGTATTGTGTTGTAGCTGCAGATCAGGACACATTTGTGAAACATTTAGATATCTAAGTCAGGAAATCTGTTAATTGTACTTCATATACTTTGATCTGTACTTTTAGTACTATTGCCTCAGTCATTCAGTCACTTAATTCATGTACAGTTCTTTCTCGATATATGTGATGGTTCGCATGGACTACTTGTATCATGCACAATAAGATCAATTGGTCATTTAATAATGGACTATTTTATTAACAGACAACACTAAATGGAATAGGGAGTATGTATTCATAACAACTATAAAACACACTTATTATTTATTCATGAACCATTTGGTGGACTGCAATGAACTAAGGATTTGCTTTTGGTACATTTTTATGAATGTTTAAATGCTTTGCAGTGCCAGTGTTTAAACGTTTAAACCATATCTACATACACACACACTCTATCTATTACACACTGATGTATACTGACAGGCCTGGTTAGTATTTCTAAGCAAAGAAACCCTAAATAAGCAAATAATGCTTTAACATGGCAAACTGCAAAGTTTAAAAAAACAAACAAAAAAAAAAAAACATGTACAAACCAAAGTGTATGTTTAAATGTCAGTATAGATAGAACTATATACATATTGAACACATTTTAACAAACAAAAAAAAAAACAGGAACCTATTCCGTTAATTTTTTTATATCAACGTAACTTATTCAAATTCACCTATCCACACAACTTTACATTAAATTGTAAAAAGAGATGCCTGGCCTACCTGTTTGAACTGTGTCTCAAGGGTCCTTTACTTTAGTGCAGTAGTTCCAACATATAAATAAAAACTGTATGTTGAATAAACGGCTTTTCGGTCCAAAGTCATACAGAACAATTTCAAGTGAAAAATGGCTTCCGCCTATGGGAAGATTGGGGAATGGGGTCCACGAGTGCACCAATGAAGCACAAGATCGAGTGAATAAAACCCGCCCCAGTGTCAATCTTTCTGTTGCAGTAATTGGGAAAACTACTTGGAGGCAATTGCCGAACCCCTTCCTTTTTATAATATCCACCCTTACTCTGGCACCACAGCAGTCGGATACATGATGTATATGGTGATACAATACTAAAATTAATAGATTAAAAATATGCGTTTGGTGAAATTTGTCACGTGACCGATTTATACGTCTAGCATATTATTCAACGTTTAACCACTTCTTTAGAGTTTATACGTTTAAACATTTAAAAATTCCCATCCCTACAATGAACTGCTGTATGTTTTGTGCTTTTGGTTGTGCATCATGATAAAAACAATACATACCTCTATTACAATACAATATTTAATGTAAAGAAAGTGTCACAATTTACTGATACACAGTAAATCGTTACACCCTTAGTTATCATTAGATACCAGCATGGAAGCGTTCTTTAAGTCAAAGTACATCCTAAGATGCGTTTTCACTTCCCAGTGTTGCCTGCTAAGCTGTGTGCTCAGATGTGTCTTGTTAGGCTTGATGCTCCTGAGCCTCTAATGAACAATAATTGTTTCTCATTACAAACCTGTGCTGAGATTTGGGAGTCTAATGTGAAACTGATGGGTCAGAAGTTTTAAGACCCGTGTGGATCAGGGATTAAGCACAAACCGTTCATGGGAAATGGTGTTCAGAAGTGTGTTTATTGGAGTTTTGAAATTTAATAAAAAAAATTAAATTCCCCACTCTGCATATTTGTTTGTTAAACGAGTAAGAACAAACTGTCACATCTCATTGATTGTGAGTTCCTAGAAGACAGCAGTTGAGTATTGCTCATCCTCTAAGAAAAAGGATAAATATACTGAAGATAAATCCAGTAATTGCAACATGTAAAACGATAAGTGTATAGAATAATCTGTAGACACATGGGTAATGTATTGTAGACAGAGCACAGAATGAATCAGCTTACTTTACATACTGTAGCATAAATAATACAAATCTCAAATGCGTTCTGTAGAGCCCCCATTGCATATTTACTGCTTCAGCATGCCAGTGTAATTATAATGGCACTCCGTTGCACTGGAGGGGGTGTTTATAATAATAGCACAGCTTGGTAGATTCATTTGGTTTCATCATTTAGTTTTCTGTACAGCGGGTTTAAAACTACACCATAGCAGTCTGCCACAGACCCCACACAGATTCCCAAAGGGGACGATTACATCTTTTTTATAATAAGCGAAATAACAAACCAGCAACAAAATATATTATATTTCAATGACAAGTGATGTCTTATTTTTTTTGTTCAAACAAATGAGGACACCATAAAAGGCATGAATAGAAATACATCTGCAAAATATTTTTTTTTGCTATAACATGTTAGAAGAATGTTATATGTTCTTATATATTGTGTTTACATAATTAATTTATATATATCCGCTGAAATAAGTGTGTGTGTGTGTGTGTTGTGTGTGTGTGTGTGTGTGTGTATATATATATATATATATACACTACCAGTCAAAAGTTTTAGAACACCTCAATTTTTCCAGTTTTTATTGAAATTTACGCATAGAACAAATAAACAATTGGAGATAAAAAAAAGAAATCATGGAATCGTTTTGTTTAACAAAATTTAATCTAAATTTTTTACTCAAAGTAGCCACCTTTTGCAGATATAACAGCCGAACACACTCGTGGCATTCTTTCTGCAATGGAAATCAAATATTGTTCGGAAAGTTCTTCCCAACACTGTTGCAGAAGTTCCCACAAATCTGTTGCACTTGTAGGTTGCTTTGCTTTCACCCTTCTGTCCAGTTCATCCCAAACCAGCTCGATGGGGTTTAAGTCTGGAGACTGTGCTGGCCATTCCATGATTTGAAGCCTACCGTCTTGTTCTTTTCTTCTAAGGTAGTTCTGACATAGCCTGGAGGTATGTTTTGGGTCATTATCTTGCTGTAGGATGAACCCCTGACCAACTAGGCGTATCCCAGAGGGTATTGCATGGCGCTGCAAAATGCTGTGGTAGCAGTTTTGGTTCAGGGTGCCACTCACTCTGTGCAAGTCGCCGACTCTGGATCCAGCAAAAGAACCCCAGACCATCACGCTTCCTCCTCCATGTTCGACAGTTGGTGTTACACACCGCGGAACCATCCTTTCGCCTACTCGACGGCGTACAAAAACCCTGCGTGATGAACCGAAGATTTCAAATTTTGATTCATCGGTCCATAAGACCTTCTTCCAGTCTTCAGTAGTCCACTGGCGGTGCTTCATGGCCCAGGCAAGCCTCTTTTTCTTATTTTGCCATCTTAGCAATGGCTTTCTTACTGCCACTCAACCTGTCAAACCTGCAGCTCGAAGTCTTCTCTTCACAGTTGAAACTGAGACTTGCTTACTTCGACCAGTGTTAAGCTGTGCTTGAAGCTGTTATCATAGTGAGCCGCCTATCACGCAAGCTGTTGACTCTCAGAAACTTGTCTTCTGATTCTGTTGTGGCTTTGGGTCTGACAGATCTCTTCCTGTCAGAGTTTCCTCCAGTTTCCAAGTGCCTTTTGATGGTGTAGGAAACTGTACTCACTGACACCTTGGCTTTCTTTGCAATTTCTCTAAAGGAAAGACCTACACTTTTAAGGGTTATAATGGTCTGTCTGTCTTCCTTTGTTAATTGCCTTTTTCTCGCCATTATGAGAGCAATATACTACTTCCTGCAGTACAATACTGTCCAAATAATGCTTAAGAAGGTGTAGTAACACAGTCTGTTCCAACACTGCTTTTATACAGACAGAGGGTTTGTAAGTAATCAACAAAAGTTGGGACACCTGTAGGAATTGTTAGCATCAACTTTCAAGGCTTAATTTACTTCCATTGCTGCAGAACAGCTGTAAGTTGTTAACCTATTACTTATTCCCTGAAAGGCATTTTTGTATAACTCTGAAATGTACATTATTTTTCAGTTTTTGGTAACCTAAACTTTTTTTTTTTTAACCTCTGGCAGTTTACCGCTTACCTTTGTACCATTTCAGGTTATTCACTGGACTTGAACTGCTTAAATTTCAATAAAAACTGGAAACATGGGGGTGTTCTAAAACTTTTGACCGGTAGTGTATATATATAATGTAGATGCTGGTTGTCTCATACCTTCAGTGTCAGGGTGCTTCATCCCAGGACAGCCATTGATTTAATAGAACCTCCTTCCGTAGAAATCCACTATTGGAGAACACTGTACTGCAACTCCCATTCGAAAATCAATATCCACAGCAATATATTAAAAGTTGATATTTTATTTATTCATGTCAAGATCAATAAGTACACTCATTTCGTTTCAACAATTCTGTCTTCCTCAGAGCATATCAAACAAATGTGTTTGCCTCACCATATATTCAAACACACACATTTCCTCACTTATAATTGATTGCACTCTAATAATCAATTATCAAATTAGCTATACAATCATGCAATTAAAAAAAAGAAAATTCAATAGTGCCCCATACTCTTATAGTTTATTCAACACATCTTTTTCAGTAACAGACTACAAATCAAAGATACAATCCAAAATCCCTTTATCGTATACCCTTCAAAAAAAGAAACACATAGCTGATATTTTTCTTCAGTCTATTAAAAATTGCAACAAAACTTGATCAAAAGAATTGTATTTTATTTAAACACGTTTTGCTGACAGTGTCAGATTATCAGGATCAAAAACGCATGACAAATTGACAAAACATGTGAACATTCCCAAAATTAACACCATTTGCTTAAGACTTGCAATATTTACAGCTTGCATGTCTTATTGGTATTCACTGTAGACACATTTGAAGTTATGCCTAGACTTACCGAGGCTCAGCAGAATAATGCTATTGGACATTTGGAAGCCGGAGAATCTCAGTCCGCCATGGCACGGCGTCTGAATGTTTCCCAGAGCACTATAGGATGACTTTGGCACCGATACCTGCAACGTGGAAGATCCGGTAGACCATGTGTGACGACAGCAGCCCAGGACAGATTTATACGCCCACGTCATTTACGTGACAGGTTCACCACTGCAACCTCTACAACATCTGCAGTACCAGGAATGCGTAGAATTTCCAACCAGACTGTCAGAAACCACCTAGGTATCTGAGCAAGGAGGCCAGTTAGAGGAGTAATTCTTACGCCGCAACGTCGTCGACTACGACTTAAGTGGTGTCATAATCAAAGATGGAGAAACGTGGGGTTCAGTGATGAATCCAGATTTCTGCTTCGACGTGCAGATGGAAAAGCCCGGGTATACAGGCGACATCGTGAATGTTTTGCGGCCAACTGTGTGCGACAGGTCGATCGTGTTCAAGGCAACCTGACAGCTCATTGCTATTGTCATGAGATCATACGGCCTCATGTGATCCCATTCATGAACCATCGTAACGTCATTTTCCAGCACGACAATGCACGACCGCACACAGCCAGGGCCACCACAGCTTTCCTCACTCAGAACAGTGTTCAAGTGCTTCCCTGGCCGTCTTGATCACCAGATCTGAACCCCATCGAGCATTTGTGGGACGAGCTTGATCGACGTGTGCGACGACGTCACCCCGAGCCACAGATGTTACAAGGACTTTTCCAGGCACTTGAGCAACAGTGGGTTGCCTTTCACCGGCATGTTATCCATACTCTGATTCGATCCATTAGCAGGCCATCATCGATGCCAATGGTGGGCAGGCATACGTGTTACTGATTTCTGTTGACCTTGAACTTTGATTGACCTTTGAAAGTGACTTTATTGAATGTCTTAATGATTTCTGTACAGGTTACGTTTTTTTGAAGCTGTCTATTTTACTATGCAAACTGCCATACTAATGCAATAAAACGTACATTCAAAACACCAATGTGTTTCTTTTTTTTTGAAGAGCATAAAATGAATCCAACAAAAAAGCTTACTTAACATGTTTCATAGACTTAGTAATTGGTCCCCAGTGATTCAATTATAATAAATCATTCATTTGATTCATTCAACATTTAGTATTATTCAGAGGTCGACAATTAAATCATATTGTGATAATCATAAAAGCAGAGCCATATAGTTAACAGAACTAGGATTAATTTGAAATTTAATATATGCTGGATCAGTCTTTTCACCCACAAGCTTAATCACATTAAATCAAAGGACATAGGTTGAGTTCCTCATTCAATCCTACAGTTCCAGTGTTTGTAATGTTGTGATCCATTATGCTTCTCTGTGTAGTAGTTGATTAACTATATTCCCCCGCTAGCAGATATATTAACCTTTTCAATACCCACAAAGCACAGTGAGTTATCAAAGTACTACCAGTGAATTAAGGAACAGTCACGACTGGATTGGAAACCATTTCTGTACCTACTTATCTGGCTTCCCTGAGGTGTTTTCTCTGGGTTTTGCAATTCAATGGGGTAATTTTTCGTCTTGGTGAACAACACTGCATTAGCTTTAATGTTTGCCATTTGCTGTCATTTTTTTATGCTTGGTTGATTTTATTTTCACGGAGGGCACCTTTTTAAAGTAATACAGAAAATTGTGTATTTTTATTTATTTTTTTAATAGATTTGTTACAATACATACACTTGCTTCATGGAGAAACACTGTGCTTGGTAGATAGTTATACTGTCATGTTAGAGCGCTCTACCAATAGCCAGTGTAGGCATGCTGAATTTACTCAGAACCTTCTGGAGGCTTGGAGATGATGGAGCATATCCGAGTCCCGAAACCGCACATTTTATACCTTCAAACACTAACTGATGCATGGGGGTTATCTGTACAATTTGGTTACTGTATCAGTCTGTTTTGCAGATATTTTATTAATGTAGCATGGTTCTAAACTGACAGCTATGTCCAAACCAGGTTAATAGGTTTAAAAAGATTACATGTGTGAGATGCAAGGAAAAAGGTGTTAATTGATTTGATTTAAATCATTTTCTCACGTCTTGCATCAACGCTTAAAAAATGCTCAGTTTCATTCTTTGTGTTACTGATTGAAGTGATAAAAAATGCTGCTTAATCAGAGAGCAGGGCAGGCCTCCCAACCCAGCCAGATGGTTGACAAGGGAAGGCATTAGATTTTTTTTGGGCTTGTCAGCTCTTCTTTGTGTCAGTGCTTACAACAGCACTGTTACTTGAGTATGATGGTTTCCAATTAGCTGGGGTGGGGGTGGTGTCACGAAAGATGTTAATCGTGAATGCTTTCCTTTTACATTACATTGTATCTCTGTCCTTGGTCGTGCACCACACTCTGTACAAAGCTGACTTGAACCTTAAACTGTGTTTTCCCAGAGAGCTCTGGTTAACTGCGGTGGGACCACAGTAAGGGCGGATATGTAAAAAGGCGGATAAATTAATCCTGCTTTAAATACCATTATACACAGATATAACGACTATTATTATTGTTTTGAGATTCAGCTTTTATGAGGGAGCTCCCCTAAATCCCTTGTTTAGAAAGATTCAGGGTATTAATGCTTGTGACAGAGTAGCTGTCTGCTGTGTGGCTGCGTGCATTTGCTGCTGAGTGACAGGCAGGAGATCGAGGCAGAGGTTTAAGTTGATACGCCCTGCAGGCGAACAGGGTTTATTTACATATCAACACACTGAACAGCTCACGTGACACTACCAGCAATGGCAGTGCACAGAGCACATACAACACAGTGTACGAAAACTTTGGTAGGATCTACAATCTCTGAACTAATCTTCTCTGATTAATAATAAACTAACGTTGCTGATGAGATTGATCATGGTGGATATGTGATGGGCGGATACGTGACGGATTACTGTACATAGTTTAAAAAAATTCCAAGCAGTAATAAAATATAGTGAGCAAAGTTTTACAAAATCGTAATAATAATAATAATTAATATTTTTTTCTCAAGTGACAACTACAGTAGTTTAACCTATTTTGACTATTTTTGCCTCAACTATTTGGCACGTTAGTAGTCGTTCTACCCCCAATGTGAAGTTTCTTCTTCAGTATAAAATGTGTTTTTCTGTTTTTTTAAAATTTGGTTCAGACCCCATTAGTTTCATCGCTGGTCTTCAGTTTTCATACAGATGAGAAGCACACAGTGCTACATCATCAGTGGTGTCATAAAGAAACAGACGATAATGCTCTCAGAATGCAGCGTGGACTATAAGTTACTGCATTTGACTTTGCTAGTTGCACTACAGGAAAGCCCCATTATAAATATATAGCCTACAAGTCAAAATGAAAGGGGTTTAATGCAAAGAATGGGACAGCAAATTGCCTGTGTCATATAATGTGCTGTAGTAAAAAAATATAATTAAAAAAATTATAATAATTGCAGGGTCACAATTAAGTTCAAGTAACAATATAAATAGTTAGTGGGTGGAAAAACTAAGTAATACAGCAATATTATAAAATGCATATTTCCTTTTAATAAGCAACCATGTAAAGCCCTTTAATTTGCACACAACTAGCTACAGTACATAATTTAGCTGTGTTGTTGAAAGTAATTCTTTTTTTTATCATCCACACAGCTTTATAGTATAGATTTTAATTACAAATCCTGAGCTTGCAGCCCATGTTACATTTATTTTCTTCCCTTGGTGGAACTGTAAATGTTATTGCAATTTGAATGTGACCTTTTTATGAATCTAAAAAAAAAAAGTACGGGGGAAGGCATGTGAAAATCCATTTGTTTCTCATTATCAGTAACACAAAAAACTGTGAACATCTCTTCTGTGTCTGTCTCGGTTATTGATGTGGTGTGAAAGTGCCTTGGATAACTAGTTACAGCAGATTATATTGCTTTTATTGGCGTTAAAGGGGAGGCTTTTTAAAAAGGTGTAAGCACTGAAATAATGCGAACTCGCTTCTTGTAATGCAGGTACTGTAGCGTAAAGGGCTTAGAAGTTCATATCCTGTGAGCTTGTTTCAGAACCCACAGAATCTTGTAATTCTGTAAAAACAAAAGCAACCGAAGCCCCCCTTTTTTTAATGAATACAACATAGATCTGGTTTAATAAACATTTGCATTGTTGCATTTGCTTTAGAAAATGAATATAAAGAATAACGTAGTATTGTGTCCTTGACAGCCATTAATACATTTGTTTTACAACAGGTCACACAAAAATAACATTTTGCATTCATTTGTACTAGTAAAAACATATATATATACATATACTGTACATATATAAACCTATACTGTACAGTAGAAAAGGATAACGTAGCCAACGCAATGTCAGTTACAACAACTTTTGTTAATTTTTTATTTTAAGCATACACTGCTTAAAAATGTAGCACAACTTAAATTGTTCACTTTATCAAAAAAATAGACATCATAAGTATATGAAAATTCCGGTTATTAAATTTTTCAAACTTGAATTTGTTACTAACAAAAGATGGCACAGTAATCCATTTTGGCTTCAAAATGCCGCCAAATACACCCACAACCAATGCAGATTAAGCAAGGTAAACAAAAATTACATTTTTAGTAATAATAATATAATGTACCGACCCGGCTGTCTGCGCTAGCTAAGAGGACTTGTTTTGCTGTTTGGACTTGGAGAGAGTGTTGAGCAGCATGGGGCACCCCTAATAATATATATATATATATATATATATATATATATATATATATATATATATATGTATATGTATGTGTGTGTGTGTGTGTGTGTGTGTGTGTGTGTATATATATATATATATATATATATATATATATATATATATATATATATATATAATGTATATATATATATATATATAATGTGTATATATATAGTAAATGAGCAGCATTGAATATTAAGTTATTGAACACTAGTGAAAGTTCAGATCCAAATCATCTAACTACTATACCAGTCTTCTAAACACTTACTTAAGAACACTTCATTTGTGCTTTTTTTAGCTGAAGATTAGAAGCACATCAAAACTCTACTGTATAGCTTATTGCTATTGGATGTTGCTCTAAGTCTCAGTGAAGTTCTATTGTCCTGTATGCACTCTATCATATTCTGTCTTTATCTGTCAATCATGACTTTCTGTATTGCTTTGCAGAAACCATAATGACATACACAGTATTTTTGTGTCAGCTTTAGCAAGTAGCCAGCTTCTGTTGGCTCTCTCGTGTTGTTTTACTGTGTGTCATCATTACAAAACAGCAGCTACCACTGAGATGGAGCCTTGTTTTGTAGGGGCGGCTGAAAAGGGACTTTGTGGTTTAGAGCGAATGGGTCCTTTTGGAAGCAATCAACAGGAAATGTTATATAACAAGCCCTACTTTTTAACTTCGATTCAAGTGCTGTACACACACCCTTGATTTTATTTTAAGTTAGCAGAAAGGAGGACTGTAGCTCAACTTTTTTTATTTTTATTTTTTTCCCCCCCTCAAGAATGAAAAGTACAGGCAGATATGGTTTACAATTTTTTGACAGTTAACAGTTTTTTTGTCTGCTATGGGGCAAAGTCCCGTGGTCAAGACTGCCTATGAGCTGGTGAACTTTGCCCCCTCCAGAAAAGCTGATGGCCCATTCCACCAGGGGCCTTGCAACTTCGTGGGCTTTATTCCAGGGTGCATCTGTCAAGGACATATGCAATGCAGCGGTGTGGGCTACTCCCCATACCTTCACTAGTTTCTACAGACTGAATGTCGTGGATCCACAAAACCCTGGTTTTGGAACTAGAGTGTTATGGGCGGCTTCCCAGTCAACCCTTACAACACAGGCATAGAGGTGAAATTCTCGGCTTAGCTTTTTAGCATTCTGGTCGTTCTGCAATCTTGGCTTTGCGACGGCTTTAGTACACTCACCCATTCAGTAATTGTTATATTTTGTATTTGAAAGAGAACATTAGGTTATTATCATAACCCTGACTCCCTGAAATAGAAATGTAACCATTAACCTTCAAGGTTGCTGCATCCATGATTGCAGCAGACTTGAAGGAAAAATGACGCTGAGATCTGTGAGCGCAATCCTTTTGATCCCCCAGGGGAGGGGTCACGACTGTGTCACAGGATCAAAGAGCAGCTTTGCTATACAATATTCAGGATTCAGGTCTTTAGGAGGTAAATACCCAGTTGGTAATGGTTACATTTCTATTTCAGGCAACCTGGGTTATGATAATAACCTAAAGTTTTCCAACTTCTCAACTCACTTCCTGGTTTGCCAATAAAGCTTATTGAATACAAGACCCTTAAATATCTTAATACAAACAATGAGAAGGCAAACACTAATACACAACTGCAAAGCAAGCTTAATGCTAACAAGAGAGTTTAACCAATTGACGTATTTGCCTTTTAACAGTATGTTTCATATCATTACACCGTGTAACAAATATTTTTTTTTTTTGGTTCCTGGGTAGTAAGTGTTATTTCCTAATTGCTTATGCCTCAAAAG
The DNA here is from genome assembly GCF_902713425.1 of Acipenser ruthenus. Lineage (NCBI taxonomy): Eukaryota > Metazoa > Chordata > Actinopteri > Acipenseriformes > Acipenseridae > Acipenser > Acipenser ruthenus. The sequence goes on along the minus strand of NC_081190.1, from coordinate 97,140,574 downwards.
TATAGAAAATGGCTATTATTCCCCACATACTTTGCTTTTGTGACCAGGACAGTGATATTTTGAAATTTACCTATTTTCCAGAACATTCCAGATAGATTCAGTGCTGAGTAAACTTGGAGTAACTTCTAGAACTTTCCAGTAATATAAATAGTCGTATAAATACAGGGGCCTTAAGCCCACCAGTTCAGTTTAGTTCCAGCTGCCTAAGTGGATACATATCTGCATTTTTCTGAGATGGCATCAAGAGGCTGCAAGCATCCGGCAGACGCATTTTGCTATGTCTGCGGCCAATTTATCAAGACAAGAGCGAAAAAGTACTCCGTGGAAGCATCTGCTAAGATGTGTGAGGCCTACAAGGCATATTTCGGCATGCCTGTCGGGGATCAAGACAAACCCTGGGCACCTCATTTCACCTGCGAGCACTGCAAAAAAACTCTGGAAGGTAAGATGGACAATTGTTGCTCGGAATTTTATGTTATAAAATTTGTTAATTTTTAAAATTGTAAAAGTTTTTAATTTTAAAATGTTTTACAATTTTCAATGTTATTGAAAAAATATATCGTATATGAAAAATGTTGCGAGAATCTCTTACACATTAGTCATGGGTGAAATAAATGTATTTTTGTAGGATGGTACAGAGGGGAAAAGAGAGCCATGAAGTTCGCTATCCCAAGAATTTGGCGGGAACCCACTGACCATTCAAGCAACTGCTACTTCTGCATGGTGGATCCTTCCAAACGTCGGACTGGCAAGAATGCACCTGCTATCACGTATCCGGACCTTCCTTCATCCATCGCCCCGGTGCCACACTGCCATGAGCTCCCCGTACCCACTCCTCCGGAGAGAGAGCTGCCGTCTTTAGAAGAGAGCAGCAAGTCAGAGAGCGAGGAAGACGTTGTAGATCCAGATGACAATTTCAGAGGTGGAGCTGAGGAGAGAAACCCATACTACCCCAACCAAAAAGACCTCAACGACTTGATTAGAGATCTTGGTCTCACCAAGTCCAATGCCGAGCTTTTGACGTCTAGGCTCAAGCAGTGGAACTTGTTGGATGAAAGTGTGCAAGTCGCAGATCAGAGGAAGTGTCACCAACCTTTTTCCAGCTTCTTCACCCGTCAAGATGGGCTCTGCTTCTGCCACAATGTGACCAGTCTGTTCGAGGCAATCGGAATCGCCTGTAACCAGAATGAGTAGCGCCTCTTCATTGACAGCTCATCCAGGAGCCTCAAAGCCGTGCTGCTCCATAATGGTAACAAGTACCCGTCTCTTCCCCTGGCTCACTCGGTGCACCTCAAAGAGGATTACAACAGCATCAAGACCTTGCTGGACGCCTTGAAGTATGATGAGTATGGCTGGGAGGTCATAGGAGACTTCAAAATGGTGGCATTCCTGATGGGTCTCTGTCACAAAGACGGCCAGAGTGGGTGGCGTCAGACCAGACAGGAATTCAAACAAAGACAGTGGTTGTGATGAGCTGAGTGCAATGGCTGCACTCAGCGTTTATTAACAAATAAAAGGGTTGAAACGGTACACAAAACAGGACACGGCACTTGCGCCAAAATAAACAGACATACAAAACGACTAAACACTAAACAGACGGTGCAGGACAGACGAACAAAACACGGTGAGCAGATTACTACTACGACTACTTCTTCTTATTATTCTTTTTAACATTTACCTCCGCTCCAATCCCGTTCTCCACTCACCGAACACCTAACCACCAGTGAGTGAAAATGTGTCTCTATATATACTGTTGTGCTGGGATTCAATTACTAATTAATTATTCACTTGAATCCCAGCACGTGAATTAATTCTGTGCAACCCCGTGCTCGCATATTATATTTTAAATGCACGTGCGTGATGTGCAATCCCGTGCCTAAATACAAATCTACACTTTTTAAATATACGTGAAACACAGACCCGTTTATATCCCGTGTACCAATCTATACACCGACACTAACACACGCACGCAACATACAACACAGAACAAGCAAATGCACACAGGGGCGGGGCACTTTGCCACAGTCTCCAAGGCGGTTTTACCAAGTTTCCCTGCTATCTTTGCCTTTGGGACAGCAGGGACACCAAGGCGCACTACCACAGGCAGGACTGGCCACAGCGGACCGAGTTCTCTGTGGGGAGGAACAACGTCAAGTGGGAGCCACTGGTGGACCCCCAGAAGGTGCTGATGCCACCACTGCACATCAAATTGGGCCTTATGAAACAATTTGTCATAGCTCTAGATAAGGAGTCGGCAGCCTTCAAGTACCTTCAAGACTTCTTCCCTAAGCTGTCTGAGGCAAAGGTCAAAGCCGGTGTCTTCGTCGGACCACAGATAAAGAAGATCCTGGAGTGCAATGAATTCCCCAAGAAGCTCACTAGTAAGGAGAAAGCGGCTTGGAACAGCTTTGTCGCAGTGGTTCGGGGCTTCCTGGGCAATCACAAGGCCGAAAACTATGTGGAGCTGGTTGAGACTCTGGTGAAGAACTACGGCACAATGGGCTGTAGGATGTCCCTCAAAGTCCATATCCTTGATGCTCATCTTGATAAATTCAAGGAGAACATGGGAGCGTATTCGGAGGAGCAAGGCGAGAGCTTTCACCAGGATATACTGGACTTTGAACGCCGCTACCAAGGACAGTATAACGAGAACATGATGGGAGACTACATTTGGGGGCTGATTCGTGAAAGTGATTTACAGTATAATCGTAAATCTCGAAAAACTACTCACTCCTAAATCTTTTGTAGTAATTTTTGTATTACTTTAGTATAAATACATGTTAATTTGGATTCATATGTTGTTTTTTCTGACTTTATGTGAACGAAAAGACACAAATTCGCCCATTTTCTCATTGGAAATAGGTAAATTTCAAAATATCACTGTCCTGGTCACAAAAGCAAAGTTTGTGGGGAATAATAGCCATTTTCTATACTTTTGAGGCATAAGCAATTAGGAAATAACACCTACTACCCAGGAACACAAATTGTGTTACATAGTGTTATTAATTATTATTATTATTATTATTATTATTATTATTATTATTATTATTATTATTATTATTATTAATAATAAGTGTAATCATTTTGAATATATAGTCACGCCAAGCCAAATGTTTTTAATTAAGAGCCTAAGAAATGAATCTCTTGCTCAAATTGTAATTGTCGTGACCTTTTCATTCATGCAGCAGTGTGGAGTAGTGGTTAGGGCTCTGGACTCTTGACCGGAGGGTTGTGGGTTCAGTCCCCAGTGGGGGACACTGCTGTTGTACCCTTGAGCAAGGTACTTTACCTAGATTGCTCCAGTAAAAACCCAACTGTATAAATGGGTGATTGTATGTAAAATAATGTGATATCTGTATAATGTGAAATAATGTATAATGTGATATCTTGTAACAATTGTAAGTCGCCCTGGATAAGGGCGTCTGCTAAGAAATAAATAATAATAATAATAATGCATGAATTGAGGATCTGTTCATGTTCAAGATGATCTTGTTGGTGAACTGTACAAAGCTCTTTGAATTGGCTGTTTTTAAATAGAAGGTGATAGCTTCAGTAATAATTTTATCAACATTAAGACAATGTCACTTTGGGTTAAGATTTGTTAAAAGTAAAAACAAACAGATGAAACTGCTGTTGTTACCTACTGTAGTAAAAGTGTTAGTACAATATAGGGAAAGTATGACAGTTGCACTAACTCTGTAGTTTTGTATTTATTTGCATATGCTGTATAACTTAAACACGAGGCTCTTGCCAGTATTTAAGGTTCTTACTGGAATCTCACAGCCTGTTTTTGTACTGTACGTGAACCTGACAGGTTCCTGCCGGATAAAGCTGAGTGTGCAGAATAGGGCAGGTTGACAGATTGCGTTGGGCAGTGAAGTCCAAGTAGCATATTGTGTTTTTCAGCACCTAACACATTGTTTCTGTAAGCACCCTGTGTGGGGACAACAAAGACATGCCAGCACTGAGGCTCAACAATAGCACTGCAGTATTGATTTACAGAGCACAGACAAAATAATTAACATCGTTGCTTGTTCTGCAATTCAATGCACTATTCTAAACTTGCAAGTATCCATTTGACACAGCTTAACCATACATCAAAGCAAGTTTAAAGTTTAAAATAATAATAAACGATGAAGAGGTTGCGATTCAAACAAAATTGAATTTTACTCACTTATGTGTGTGTGTTTTTGTTTGTGTTTTTTTGTGTTCGTTTTTTGTTTAGTTTAACGACTCATAGTTTGTCAGGGTGTAAAACTCTGATTTTATAGGTTGTCTATTTAAATCATTATCTGATTAAGACCCAGACAGTGGTTTAATTGAGTAATATAGGGGGTGAAACGAAGATGTTAGCTGGTCTAGAATGACATTTGTTGTGCACACCTACTATTTGTGTTATTATTTTTTGTTTTGTGTATGTAGTATATAAAAAGAAAATAAGCTTTTTTGAAAATTATAAATGTTCTATCTTTTGAGGAGTTGTTTTTTACTCTATATTGGAGAATCCTGTGTACTTTGCACTTTGAGCCACCTGGTGGTCAAATGCTGTAATGGTGTTTATTATGAACTACAGTCAGCACTCGGATATCCGTTATCCAGATAAACGTCAGTCATGTTTTACCGTCCTTGTATTTAAGAATAAAATCAATCCCGTCAAGCGATTAAAAAAAAGAATCGCAATTAATCTCACGATTTAAAAAAATTAATCTTAGTTAATCTCAGTTTTAATCACATATTAAATTGTTACAGTTACATTTAATTTTAATTTGTTTTTATTACTGATGCTCTTCTAGGAAATTAACTGTTAAAAAACCTGTCATCATATCCAAAAACTGCAAACTAACAATTGCTAGGTTCCGTGACTAACCTTCTATTTAAACAATAACCGCACTTAGACACTCAATCCAATGTTGCCGCGGCCGGGATGGAAGTACGGTGTGCCGAATGGCTAAAGACACAGCAATGCGATTAACGCGCATTAAAATAATTAATCTCTCAAAGAATTAACGAGATAATCACAGAAGTTAACTACGATTAATTGACAGCCCTAATATATATATATATATATACAGTACTGTGCAAAAGTTTTAGGCAGGTGTGAAAAAATAGTTGATGTTAATAGTTTATATTTATCAATTAACAAAATGCAAAGTGAGTGAACAGAAGAAAAATCTACATCAAATCAATATTTGGTGTGACCACCCTTTGCCTTCAAAACAGCATCAATTCTTCTAGGTACACTTGCACATAGTTTTTGAAGGAACTCGGCAGGTAGGTTGGCCCAAACATCTTGGAGAACTAACCACAGTTCTTCTGTGGATTTAGGCAGCCTCAGTTGCTTCTCTCTCTTCATGTAATCCCAGACACACTCGATGATGTTGAGATCAGGGCTCTGTGGGGGCCATACCATCACTTCCAGGACTCCTTGTTCTTCTTTACGCTGAAGATAGTTCTTAATGACTTTCACTGTATGTTTGGGGTCGTTGTCATACTGCAGAATAAATCTGGGGCCAATCAGATGCCTCCCTGATGGTATTGCATGATGGATAAGTATCTGCCTGTACTTCTCAGCATTGAGGAGACCATTAATTTTGACCAAATCCCCAACTCCATTTGCAGAAATGCAGCCCCAAACTTGCAAGGAACCTCCACCATGCTTCACTGTTGCCTGCAGACACTCATTCGTGTACTGCTCTCCAGCCCTTCGGCGAACAACCTGCCTTCTGCTACAGCCAAATATTTCAAATTTTGACTCATCAGTCCAGAGCACCTGCTGCCATTTTTCTGCACCCCAGTTCCTGTGTTTTCGTGCATAGTTGAGTTGCTTGGCCTTGTTTCCACGTCGGAGGTATGGCTTTTTGGCCGCAAGTCTTCCATGAAGGCCACTTCTGACCAGACTTCTCCGGACAGTAGATGAGTGTACCAGGGTCCCACTGTTTTCTGCCAATTCTGAGCTGATGGCACTGCTGGACATCTTCCGATTGTGAAGGGAAGTAAGCATGATGTGTCTTTCATCTGCTGCAGTAAGTTTCCTTGGCCGACCACTGCGTCTACGGTCCTTAACGTTGCCCGTTTCTTTGTGCTTCTTCAAAAGAGCTTGGACAGCACATCTGGAAACCCCTGTCTGCCTTGAAATTTCTGCCTGGGAGAGACCTTGCTGATGCAGTATAACTACCTTGTGTCTTGTTGCTGTGCTCAGTCTTGCCATGGTGTATGACTTTTGACAGTAAACTGTCTTCAGCAACCTCACCTTGTTCGCTGAGTTTGGCTGTTCCTCACCCAGTTTTATTCCTCCTACACAGCTGTTTCTGTTTCAGTTAATGATTGTGTTTCAACCTACATATTGAATTGATGATCATTAGCACCTGTTTGGTATAATTGTTTAATCATACACCTGACTATATGCCTACAAAATCCCTGACTTTGTGCAAGTGTACCTAGAAGAATTGATGCTGTTTTGAAGGCAATGGGTGGTCACACCAAATATGGATTTGATTTAGATTTTTCTTCTGTTCACTCACTTTGCATTTAGTTAATTGATAAATATAATCTATTAACATGTCTATTTTTGAAAGCATTCTTACTTTACAGCATTTTTTCACATATAAACAAATTAATGCACGTACCAAAGCCCATCACTTCCATGTTACAATTTATCTGAATATCCGTCACAGCCTGTGTTGTGTTTTTTTTTTTTTTATATATCTTTGATCTTTTGTTGCTTTTGTGCATTTTCATTTGCAAGTGAACTGTGACATTAGGGCCTTATCGAGCACTGTATTGTGCAATTCTGAATACTGACTTTGGATACTGTTTTAATTCTGGAAACCATTTTTTTTTTTTTTTGTTTAATCTTTTAGTTTTGCTTAATTGCATTGCCTTTTACGTTTTATGCAGTTCTGTGCATGGATAACATTTAGATTTTATTTTAATGTCGTTAATGGAAATTTTACATACCACAATACGTACCGGATTTAAAAGTATGTACTGTATTACAGTTAACGTGTTGTCTCTAGTTTTGGCAAGTGATATTTTCAGAATCGTATCATTGTGAATTAAAATACTACTTGAAAATACTATACTGTTGAAAATATAGTACTGTACCAACAAAACCAATACAGTACATCTAAATCGAAGCCTGCTTATTTTAAAACACAGTCCTTTCAGATATGTGTTTTTTGTGTTCCCTGAAAAACGGACAAGGGTTGGAACGGGCCAAAATGAAGTAATCAGATATGCGTCACATGCGTTTAACTATCACTGAAGTCAAAATTTTATAGGGTCGGCTATGTGAGTGCTGACTGTATAAGGGCGTCTGCTAAGAAATAAATAATGTATAAAAGAGATTGCCATAAGAATGTTTACAAATGAGAGGAGGGCATTTGGCCAATCTATGGTCTTCCGTTTCCTAGTAGATAAAGTTGGGTCTTGAAGGATCCCAGTCATTCAGCATGAACAACATGACTAGGTATCCTCTTTCATATCCTCTCCACTCTCTGTGTGAAGAAGTGTCTCCTTCCCACTCTCCGTAGTTTATCTCCACTTTCCAGCTGTGTGCTCCGTTCCTGGTTTCTGGGCTGAGCAAAAACTATTAAATAGGGTTAGGGTTAAGGTTAGCTTTGTCATCTCCTTTTTAAGGTTCAATCAAGTCCTCCCATATTCTTCTTTGTTGTAGAATAAATACATTCATGGTTTTCTTCATAGTTAATTCCTTTAATCCCTGGGATTATTTATAAGTCTTCCTCTGAAGTGCAATATATTGCATTTCTGGCAGTTGCATGATTGAGATACAAAGGGCCCCATTTTTCTTTTGTTTAAAAAGCAGAGTTCCTCTATCTGTCTGTTCTGTCCCCTGCACGGTATTTAAATATTGTGTGTGTTCATATTAAGTGCGATTTTTAAAAGTGCAAAACAACCATATTTATGACTAATTCTTAAACCCTTTCGGTTTCACACAACTGTAAAAGGGTGGCAAACTAGGGTACGATAGAACAATATACTGTGTAAATAACATATCAAATAGAAAATGCTCTATTTCGGTTATCTACAGGATAAGACTGTGAGTCATCTCTGCGGGGCTTTCCAATAAGTACATGTATACAGCACAGTACATACAGTGAATTCATGCATGTTTAACTGGTTGTTATTTCTTTTTAATGTGTACTGCGTATGTGGTGGCAGGCTAGTTACTCTTATTCTGCATCTTGTTTTTAGTAAACAGCATCAAAGGAAGAGAGTGTAACATCTGGGGCACGCATGTCCTTCATTGAGTCAGTAAATTGCTGTGTAGCAGTTTCAGATGTGCTTTAGACCAGGGATTTTCAACCGGAGGTCCGCGGCCCCCTAGGTGGCCTTAAGGTTTCAAGGGGTCCTCCAAAAATAAACCAGAGAATGTGTTCATTTTCCCTGCATGCTTATGACACGTTGAAACCTATTAGCGTCAGCATGTCATAAGCATGCACAGAAATTAATGCGTTCTCAGGTTACGTAATATGTTCACAGTTACATATGGTGTAATTTCAGCGGGAGCACGACAAAGCAGAGAAAAAATCGTTGGAAATGCACAGTAAATACCAGATATGGATACATTTTTAATTTGACGATCAGCATCAAAATAACAAAACCCACAGAATGATGATACAGCGAGGAAGTGGTGTTATGAGTAAAAAAACATAAAGCCGTTATTAACCCTGCACCTTTGGGCTACAAACCCCATTAGTGAGAATATTGAAGCTAAACTGCCACCCTCTGTCCCATCAAAGCTGTTAGAAGAGCTCATTGACATTTCATCAGACAGCTCCCTCAGAACCAAGTTCAGTGAAATGCTGCTGGAGACATTTTGGTGTGAGTGCTCTGATGAATTCAGCACTGCTTCTTCTGCAGCACTGAAAGTGTTGGTCCCATTCAGTACAACCTACTTATGAGAAACCAGATTTTCAGCCATGACATTAATGAAAACAAAGTACTGAGCCAGGATGAACATTGACCACAACATGCGTGTGGACTTGGCGAAGATACCTCCACCTCTTGATAGAAGTGTAGCTCAGCACCAGCAACAAGTTTCAGAAGCAAAAAAGGTTCAGAACCCCTGCTTTAGACCTGCTTTTCTGTGTTGGCATTGTGAACTGTCTGACCTCAACGTGCTGCGATCCTCAGTTTTATATTCCCATGAATCTCTGTCTGGTTACTGTGGCTCAGAATTTCCCAAATTGTCAGCAGACCTCTACTATTATTTTAGGTGTCAGTAGGGCATGGAGGTGAACTGAAAGAGATCTGACAAGACTGAGTGTTTAGTACTTCTTTGTGTGCTTAGATAAATTATTTTTAAAATGATTATCGTACGGCTCCCTTTCCCTGTCTCCTGACCTGGCTTATTGAGTGAAAACATGCTTTGAATAGGAGTGCACCAGCCTTAGTCGAAAGTAGGCACAGGAACATTATTGATACATTCAATGCTTCATAATACTGTGTGCCGTATTCAGTCGTTAAAGTTATACAGTTAGACATTCACAGTGACTTTTTTTTAAACCACATTATGCAATTGCCATGTTTTCATTAATTCAATTTATTTATTTATTAATTATGGCTCACTGCCATCTGTCTGCGTATTTTTTTTTCTTTTTCCAATCAGGCTATTTTCATTGTGCACATTCTTCCCTTCTTACTGATCTTTTTTTTTCAGAGCCTTCCGCCAGAAAACAAAAGATCAATTTTGAGCTGACTAAGCTCTCTCTCTTTCTCTCTCTCTCTCTCTCTCTCTCTCTCTCTCTCTCACACACACACACACACACACACACACACACACACACACACACACACACACAGCAGCACTTGGTTTCTGAGTGGGGAGGGTGTGGGTACAGAGTGGGTAGCTCGCTGTGAGCGCGTATGTGTTACTTTGGGGTTTAAAAAAAAAGAAAAAATTGAAGTGGCCGCCATATGCCAAGGATCTTTTTTATTTATTTATTTTTATGTCATGCTGAAGTGTAATATAGCCGAGCAGCTAGATGGGGAGCTCTAATTTGCTGAACAAAGACTTGCCTTTAGGTAAACATTTTCACTTTTAATTCTGCATGGGGCTGTGGGATCTTGGCGTACTGTATGCACAGTTTTTTGTACAAAATGTTCTTGCTCTCCCCCCCCCCCCCCCCCCCCCAGCTTTCTCTCTCTCTCTCTCTCTCTCTCTCTCTCTCTCTCTCTCTCTCTCTCTCTCTCTCTCTCTCTCTCTCTCTCTCTCTCTCTCTCTCTCTCTCTCTCTCTCTCTCTCTCTCTCTCTCTCTCTGTCTGTCTCTCTGTCTGTCTCTCTTATACACACACACTCACTTTATGCTTAGGCTTTCTTCTTTCTCTGCCTCTCCTTCCAATGTATAATTATTCACAATAGGGCTATGCAGATGTCCTGTACACTGTAAGAAAACAAGCCTTTTTTACATACTTCTGCTACTATACTAACAGCAAGTCCATCTGCTGCATTAATGTGTTTTTTATGGTTTCTTTTGTGTTGCTTTGTTGATTGTACACTCTTAATGTAGTTGTTTTAACACACTTTTAATGCACAGAGCTTGCCTCCCTTTAATTATGTTCTTTTTTTTTGATTGGGTGCTGTTCAAAGATTATGAAAGTCCAATTGACTAATTTAGGGCTAATGCACTTCCCTATTCACACACATACGTACCCCCCTCCCCCTATGTGAAAGGGAGTTCTATGGAAAAATTCATGAGTGCTTTTTTCTCTTTCATTTTGTATAAATGGGTCCCTTGTGTAGAGGATTTACTTTCTATTTTCTGTTCTGTGGTTCTAGAATCTAGGAAAGTAGTGTATGCTTTTTCCTTATTACTTAGACAATCTCTTCATGAAATAAAAACAGCATAAAATTACTGGAATGCAGAAGCTGTGGTTTTATAGTACATCATGAAATATTGCTGTCCACTTTCAAAATAATAAACGTCAGATTTGTTTTTAAGATTTTGTATATTTGAAAACTAAGACATTTACTAAAGCTGTAAATCTACTTTTTTGTTTGTTTTATAGATTAAATGTTTAAAACTATTGTGTAAACATGAATGGTAATTTACCATTTAAACTATCATACACATTTTCATTATATAAAAAAAGTAGACTTGACTTGGTATTTAGTTATCTTTTAATGTTACTATTGTATTTTTTATTTTTTATTTTACATTAGTGTTTATTTATCATTTTCAGTTACCATACTTTACCATAGTTTGTAGTGCATCAAGATACTGTTCTTTTTTAAAATTATTCGAGTTCCTGAAGAAATTGGAAAACGAATACAAAAAAGTGAAATACCACACCATTTAGGATTATTTCCATTTCCCATTTAAACATTTGACCTGTTAGAGCCTTAGCATTTATCTAGCGATCCAGCTGCCATTTAGAGTCGATGCCTGAACACAAATTTAAAGGTCTCGAGTATCCAAACAAAGGCAGTGTGGTATTTATTAGCGTTGTAAGTGTACTGCATGGATAGCTGAACCGGGAGCTTTCTTTATTGAACTTCAGGCAGCAGCAAGTATAATGCTTCATTTGGCAGATTATAAAAAAAAAATCGGACTTTTTAAAACCTGCCTCAGAGAGGATAAACAAATACTGTACATGTTTAGGTAGCAAAAACAACACTACATACTGTAGGCTAAGCAATTAAAAGTTGAAGCATGCAGAACATTCATGACAGTATTTCTCTTGCTTTAGTTGTGAACGTTTGACTTCTCAGAGTCTTGGCCTCAAACATGTACTGTAATAAATAGTGATCACTGTCCCATTAAACTGATCATTTGAACATGGGTTTATAAGATAACAGTCTTTGTACATATAGAAAAATAAATAAATATATCAATTGTATGCAGCATTTGTCATTCTGATGTCAAAATAATGATTCAGATGTTCTGCAATGCAGAATTACAGAGCTGAGATTATGTATGTTTTTTGATAATACTACAGCTAACGTTTTAGGGGATTTAGTCCGTGAACATCAACAATATTCTGCAGCTCAAATGAATTATCTTAGATTTGTTGAATCTGATGCAATAATTACTCAATGCTGTTTTAAGGCACTATATTTGAAAGAGAGAGAAAGGTGAATACTTGAATACAGTTGGTTACATTATAAATAAACCATGTGGCAGAGGTACAATCATCGACAGGATTTTTTAATTTTTTGTCTCTTTTTTTTTTACTTTGGGGACCTGACGTAAAGCTTACAACACTTCCAATAATCCTGTGTTCCATGCCAGACAACATTATACCATTTTTAATATCACACACTGAGTCATGGTTTTCAACAGTCTCCCACTTATACCTTTTATTTATATGTTTTATTTGTTGATACATATAGTGGAACATGTACAAACACAGTTACATTTCGAACAATAATAGTAGTGGATGGTGAGGTTTTCTTTATACTGTAGCTTAGTTCTTATGGTTACACATTTACAAAATCTGTTTTATTTTTAACACTTAAACTGCAGCTGTTACTCAGTAAGGAAGGCTTCACACTATAACCTATTCTACAGTAATTCTAGCATGTGATTTATTTAATCTTCTAGTCAGAAAATCATACTATAGTATACTCAGCCTCAGTTTCATATTTTCCCTTTACTCATAAACTATATTTATTTTCATATTGCATGCCCCGGAAACTGGGATATTTAACTAAAATGCAGGGGCACAATTTATTAAGGGAAAGTGGTGAAAAAATAAGTCACCTTTTTCTTGGACTTTGTGTGTATGTCTCATAGAGAGGATCAGCATTTCTGTAGCGACCCGTTGAATAATACTGCATGATTTGTTGTGTGAGACCTGGAGGGACCCGAGCTGGAAACTTCTGACTGCTTTATTTAAAAAGCAGGTACGACTTGTATTGCTCTATTGTGTACAGTAAAGCTTTTTTTTTTTTAAACTTATAAGCTATTAAAATGTTTTGTTTTTTGGTTTTGGTTTGATCACTTGGCATGCAGCTGTAGGGTATGCAGTCGATGTACATACTGTATAACATAAGTTTGCAGAATATCTCTTCTGTATATTTTTAATTTAAAACCTACGTATACTGTCACTACTATACTGAGCATCAAAAGAAACTTATCACATATATTTGGATAAAATTCACTAGATGTGATCGAAAAATGACAAACTCTGGTTTAGAGCAGGTGCACTGCCTTTTTATTGTGCTGATTTAACAATTGACATCACGAAGATGCTGCATAATCTTGGGCAGGTGTTGTGACTCTTGGTCTCCCAGTTCATGGCCATTGACAGAGTGTGTCCGCTTATACCGTCTCGCCAGGTTTGAAATTGCTGGCTGTGAGCACCCAAGACCAGCCTCCTGCACAAAGGCGCTGCTCTCTTGACAGACGTGGCATATTGTTTTTATTCTGTGATTTTCTTTATTGCTTTTATTCAAGCTTGCAGTTCAACAGCTGAAATCACTCTATATCCAGTGTCCAATCAACTGTCTCACTAATTAGGTGATTTAAGTGCATATGCTTCAGTCATAGTCACTAAAGCGTGTCATGGTCAAGGATGAATGATCGAGTGATTAAAAAGAAACCAAACACATTTAGTCAATGTCCATCATTGATGTACCTTATTTTTTTTCGAAAATAAATGTGTTATAATAGTGATAAGTTTCTTTTGATGCTCTGTATATATATATTTAGCTGTAGTATTTGACATAAAGCTTTGCGTTTTAATGTGTGAAAACTAATGATCAGATAATGCTGCCAAAATTAATTTATTCTCTTTTGACCTGCTTTCGCAGCAGTAAAATTAATTGCCTCCTACATTATAAAAATAACCTGTTTGCAGCTACAGCGCAGAGCTCTGAGAAGTGTAAGATGCAGATCAAGTCATAGGCTGTCAGTAAGGCCACACTGTGGAAACTGATGATGTCACAGGAACGGGCAAAGGATTCAGTTCTGCATAGGCCTGGCTGTTTTGTACAACCGAGCTGCATCAGGACCATACCGAGCCCTTGCAGTGCGGTTGAGGGGACCCCGGATTGTTTTTCCACAGCAGAGCCGAGCCGTGCTACTGACCAACGGTACAGCTATAACTTGTATCGCTGTATTTTGTAAATATATTTAGGAACTGGACAAGCTGCTCCTAATTTCCAGGAACCTGCTACGGCTGTCCAAGTTTAGCGGACAAGCGATAGGCAGGAAACTGGCAGCATTGGTGACTGCGCGCAGGCAGCTCTGGCTCTCCCAAGCACGCATGCTTGACGGAGATAAGACTGCACTGCTGGACGCTCCGGTCGCTCCAGGCCACACATTTGGCCCGGTGGTAGACGAGATGCTACAGCAATCTCACCGCACAAGAGAGTCCACCAAGGAATTGGTGCGTCTTCTCCCTAAGAGACCCCTCAACCACGTAAGCCTGCAGCTCAGTGCTCCCATCTCAGGTGGTACCGCCAGGAGGCAGCCCACAACCGTGTTCCTTGGAGGCAAGCGTCCTTTCAAGCACCCTGTGCCTAGGCAACAGGTGCAGACTGTGCCTCAAGCGAAGCAGCAGCCCTAGGACATTGCTGCCACAAGCCCAGGTCTCCTTCTCCAGAAGCCATTTGGACTACTGGGAACAGTGCACCACAGACCCCTGGGTGCTCAATGCAGTGCAAACTGGTTACTCCCTCCACTCTCCACTCACCTCCGCTAACCGGGTAAGTAAAATGCAGGCATTCTGTATATCGAAAGCCTGTCTGTTTTTCAGAGGCCAGAACGAAGGTCACACTTCGTACTAACCCGGCTTTTCTGCCGATAAACTATCTCGGCTTTCCACATTAACCAGTCGGTGGAACTGGAGGCTTTCCATCCCCCTCCTTTCCAATCTGACAGGGAGCACCAGCTCCATACGCTTTGCCCAGTGCGTGCATTAGCGTATTATGTGGACAGAACTAAAAGCTGGAGGCAGTCAGAACAATTTTTTGTCTGTTACGGAGCTAGGTCACAGGGACAGGCTCTGTCTAAACAGCATCTATCCAAATGGATAACAGGCGCAATACAGACTGCTTATGAACTGGCCAGTCTGCCCCGCCCGAAGCTCACCGGCCATTCCACCAGGGGTCAGGCGACTTTGTGGGCTTTATTTCAAGGTGCATCGATCCAGGACATATGTAGTGCAGCAGTTTTGGCTTCGGCCCATATGTTTGCCAGGTTCTATCGACTGAATGTCGTGAGCCCGCAGAATCTTGGATTTGATGCTAGATTACTGAGGTGCGGCTTCCCAGTCCACCCTCACGACAGAACGTTAGAGGTGAGTCTATTCTAATGTTTTTCAGTTTACTGGAAATACTGTTTGTAGCACAAAGTGGTGTTGGTTAGCTTTGTAGCTCAGTGTTATGTACCATGGCCTTGTGACAGTTGGTTATACTCATAGAACATTAGGGTGAGTCTAGACTAATGTTTTTATGCCAGCTATGATGGTATTGATTCAGGCACAAGGCGGTTTGGCTTGTCCTGTGCAGTTGTGTTCTGTATGCTCCATGTCCTTGCAACAGCTTGGATATACTCACCCATTTTGTAATGGTTAATATTCCCTAGTTGACAGGGAATGTTAGGTTATTATCATAACCCTGGTTCTGAAATAGGAATATTAACCATTAACTTCCAGGTCACGGGGGCGGAGCAGCACTCTGTCACCCTCCTCTGACGAGTGTCTTCGGTATAAAGTTTTCAGGTTCGGGTGTCTTAAAGGGAAACACCGGTTTTTTAATGGTTAATATTCCTATTTCAGGGACCAGGGTTATGATAATAATCTAACAATTTATTTTCAATTTTATTCTGTGTAAACCTATAGTAAAAAGTGTGCTGATAAGATTATAGAGATGATTAAACAGGAGGTTTAATTTAAATGGGAGGTAGAGGATTTTTAGACCACACATTACTGTAACTATTCAGGCAGTACTGTAAATGTTGGCCTGAAAAACAAAGTGTACACATTACAGGATTATTCTAGAATTTGTGATATCTATGAATACATGTGCTTGTGTTACCTAAGCAATATTTAGTATTTTCTGTCAGAACATCATAGATACAAGTGTGTTAAAATAAATAAATTGTCATTGTGGTGGTGGTTAGTGTTTTTATAGTGTCCATTGTGAGTACTTCAAAGTTTTGCTGGTATATTTGAAATCCAAATCAAGTGGCTTATCTGTCAGTTGTTGTCAATCAACATGTTTTGTGCAAGTACTGTATCAAATTACTTCAAAACGCAACACAATAATCACATTTAAGTGAATCCCAAACCATAATGCTTAATATGGATTCTTGTGCTTCAGTTCCAGCATAATACAGTAAATGGAAATATAGCAATGCATGCCAGGAATGAAAGTAAGGGCCAAAATGAACACTACTTATAAACAGGCCATAACTTGAAGAGTATTGTCAGTATTTGAAAAATGACCTGCAACAGCTGTTTTTTATAATCCTTCTGAACTCTTTGTGATGTTTTGAATTACTTTTAAGAAGATTTTTGAAAGCTCTTATAAAGCTCAAAATGTATATTCCTGGCAAGCTAGATAACAGAAACTCTTCCTTTAATTCAGAATCTCTCAACACCCAAGACATATATTCAGATTTGGAAGAGCTTTACAGTAAGTCACCTCCCTAAACCTAATACAGTTTGCATCCTTCTTTATTCCACTGTCAAGTTTAAGGGAGAGCAATGAAAGAAGGGCATAGCTGACAACCTTACTGATCTCAACACAAAAGGGAGGGAGCACACAAGATTCAATCATGGACAATACACAGTAGGGGGTATAACGATACACCACTGTTCCAATACTTTACGTATCACAATGTGTTGATCGCGATACGATAGGCACCACGATACATGTGATGGTCCCGATGGGCTACTTGTATGATGCATAGTGTACAGTATGCATACCAGACTTGTAGGACCCGAGTCTGGGACTTGGACTGGAACTGGAGTCACGACTGCAAAAGACTCAGACTTGACCTTGTGTGACTCAGACTTGACCTTGTGTGACTCGGACTTGACCTTGTGTGACTCGGACTCGGACTCGAACATTCTGGCTCCATGACTCAGACTTTATTTTCTATTACACAAGTAATATTACAGTTACTAGGAAACTGCACAATAAAAACCCACCCAACAAAACATTATCCAATCACTTGTTAGCCCTGTTGTCTTTGCAGCCAATCATAATAATAGAATAAGAAATTGGAAGCGAGTTAGGTTGTAGCGTAAACACCCCCCCACACAAATCGAACTGCAACCATCGTAGGCATTAAGTTTTATAAGGAATAAATAATGTCAGCATTTTAAACAAGTAATGAAGTAATTATTTGGCTTTTAACGAGCCTTTCTCTTAATACTACTTTAAACCGTGTTCTAAGTTTTTTTTGAGTGAACAATTATTATTTGTATTTATTTTCCCCCAGTTTGGAATGTCCAATTATGTTTCTTCTCCTCACTGCAGGGAGTCCCCACACAGCACAGAGGTTCTAAGGGCGTGTGAGTGTCCTCCGATCTCACAAGCCTAAAGCCAGAATCGCTTTTACACCGAACAATCCAGAGCATAGGTGGACGGGCTACCGATTCTGGAGAACAGAGACCAGGCCTGCCTCTTATCCACTCTAAATGTGCTCAGTGTCTGGCCAGTAGGGTTCGCTGTTGCGCGATGAGGTGAAGCAATCACTGCTGGTTTCCCAAACCCTCTACCTCGGAAACGTTGGCGCCAATGTGACTCCCCCCTCGGGGGTCCCCAGCAAAGTTCAGCCTCTTTGTACAGGCTGGACGCGAACTGGCGCCGTCTAAGCTGTGTGACTCATCCTGCGCTCCCAGCGGCAGCGCTTTAACTGGATGAGCCACTCGGGGACCCACTTGTTCTTAGTTTTGAAGGCACTGTAGAAATACATTTCTAAAACTGCATTCTTGAAAAAATATGAAAACGCATTAACAATACACTGTGCAGCATCAACCTAGAAATCTGTCTCCAGCTCTTATTCCATTATGAACCTACACAAAGGGGAAATACATAAATATAATGTTTGTGTGTAAAAGAGAAAAGATTAAAAAAATACATTATCTAGGGCTCCCGAGTGGCGCATCCAGTTAAGGCGCTCTGTGTGGAGTGCAGGATGTGCCCTATAGTCTGGATGTCGCGAGTTCACGTCCAGGCTATTCGTTTGCCGACCGAGGACGGGAGCTTCCAGGGGACGGCGCTCAATTGGCCGAGCACCGCCCGGGGGGAGGGAGGGTTAGGTCGGCAAGGGTGTCCTTGGCTCACCGCGCACCAGCGACCCCTGTAGTCTGGCCAGGCATCTGCGGGCTTGCCTGTAAGCTGCCCAGGGCTGCGTTGTCCTCCGACAGTATAGCTCTTGGGTGGCTGCATGGTGAGTCCGCAGTGTGAAAAAAAGCGGTTGGCTGACGGCCAGCATGTGGAGGACAGCGTGTGTTCATCTTCACCCTCCCGAGTCAGTGCAGGGGTGGTAGCGGTGGGTTGAGCCTAAAAATAATTGGCCATTCCAAATTGGGAGAAAATAATAAAAAAAAGAATTGGCAACGACTAAATTAAAAAAAAAATACATTATCTGAAATCAAACGAACTGAAGCACAATCATCATTGTATTACAGACTTAATAAAAGTGCAAATGCAATGAAAGGGAAACATAACATTTCTGTTTTGCAAAACAAATAATAAATATACTGAATTTACTATTTAAGAACAGAGTATGTATAATATATATATATATATATATATATATATATATATATATATATATATATATATATATATATATACAGTTACGGCAATGTCTAAATCAGATTGGCAGATTTTATCAGAATTGAAGTCAAAGTAGATGCTATAGTCAGAGGTGAAAGTAACTTAATTTCTTACTGCTGTCGTGTTATTTTCAGGTATGTGTCATGCATGCCTAAACAACTTCCGCTAAGAAAGCAGGGAAGCGCCCATTCAAATCTGTATGTTATGCTGTTTTCAGTCTTTTACATATTTTTAAATTTAATTTATCATATTTTCCAGTCTTTTACATGTTCTCCAGCACTAGTAATAATATCAGAAGTTTCTTAAATAATACTGTATACTGGGCACCTTGTTTTTTGTACCTGCATGAAAGCATGCTTTTCAGGAGAGCGGGAGGCACCACAGTGAAAACATTAACTGCTGTTTTTATTGTTGTTGTTGCTAAAGAACCTCCAACACCAACAGCCAGGAGCGGTTTCATAGCTTTTAAATGTTATTCAATTAATCAAAAACAAATTACCATATTCCTTCGAATTTAAGACGCAGCCCAAATTTCCCATCCTCAATTTGAGGAAAAAATAAAACATCAAATAAATATGCATTTGTGAAGATACAATCATTATCATTACACCCCTAAAACACAGGCAACTTGATAACTAGTAATAAATGCAAACAATGATCCTGCACAAACCACTTTAATATAGTGGAGAAGACTACTTTGTACATGTGAGGGAATTGATGGATTGATTAATAACTTAATTAAGTAAATAATGAGTCGATTAATTAATAGCACAGATCTTGGGGTTAATTGCCAGCGAGGCAAGAAGCTGAGGGAAGGCTCTTTCAAGGACATAAATCATCTTGATCTGTTAATGTGGAGATACAGCCAGCAGTGAAAATATAGTAATGCACCTCTTCCCCTTTACTGCTGTTTAAAATGAAAAGAGGCACCATTATGCCTCTTTTCACTGTACAACCGAGTCGCGCCCTGGCCGTCCTGCGCCCTCACGGAGAGCCGGGGTTGTTTTTCCACTGCAGAGCCGTGCTACTGACGTCACACGCAACGAAAGACAGCTGTTATTAATTATTGTTATTAATTAACTCAGTTTGCCAAAAAATGTGCAAACAAATGGAGTTCAAAAATGAACAGACCAACGGTGCAGCTGTATCTTGTATCGCTATATTTTGTAAATATATTTAGGAATTTCTTTATACTCCACACATTGTACTGATTTATATTGACTTAATAAAGTTAAAGAGTTGTTTTTTGTTTGGGTGCTTAAAAAAAGAAGCTGCGCCAGCACACCGTAGTTGTGTGTATTTTGTTTTACTATATTTTTGTAAGTTTCGAATTGTTTTATTTTCTGCATTGTTTTTTTCTTTATATTAATATAATAAAAGTCAAGGATGAGAAATTTGGCATAATGTTGTGTTTTTGGGTGTTTCAAATGTCTTGCGAGGCTGGATTTTCACGGTTTGGTTCTCGCTTGGCGGGTCGGATGTGCCAGTGGAGAAGGGTATGAGAGGTTGACTAAAGGTAGGCTAAGTCAGAATTCCTGGAAACCACCCGATTTTCTTTTTTTTTTTTTTAATTTTAGAAACAGTGGGGTACTAGGGTTGTGAGTTTTAGTCCTCTTTAGACATCTCCGCCCAATCCATCGTATATGGAACAGGAATTGTTGTGTGATGCACTTCCATTAGAGATTCTGTCCCCTGTCGGTGAGATGAGATGAGGTTAAAAGCTCTCTAAACATCAATTGAAAGGAGCCCGGCTCTTTCTTTGTGGTTAAGAGACTCGCTTGCAGTGTGCAAGGTTGTCACTTCGCACCCAGCCTCCACCCTGAACACACACCTGAAACCACCACACAATTCCTACAGGGATTGAACTGTAGTCATTAGCACGTCATCTTTCATAACTACTAAGTAGTCAATCCTCAATGTAACAACAACAACCCCCCACCCCCATAAAACTGAAAATATTTATTTTGTAGAATCTCGTTACACAGTACCCAATACACTACTTGCTGTACACCTCATTACAAAAATGGAATTTGTGTTACCAGCTGTTATTGTTTAGGCCTAATAGATATGCTGTACAGTAGATCTGCAAAGAGTACTACATGGGTTATTTTAGAACAAAGCGGTATACTGTACAGCTAGATGAACAAATAACAGTATGTTGCTGTTGGCAGTGGAAGCTCATTTTGTGATACGATGCAGTTGTCAGAAAGGATCCACTACTCTTCAGTATAAATGACAGATTAATTATCTGCTCCATGGCTTCAAGTATCAACTTTTAGACTCTCTTTGTTTGATCCAGCGGGACTTTCATTTTATCTGGATTTACTAAAGGGAATACTTTTGATTGAATTCCCCCTAAGAAAATGTTAATCTGATTTGAAACAAATTATAGTTTGATAGTGGCTGGCATCTTACAGCACAGTGACAGCCAGTAGCAGTTCTTCAGAGGTCACTCTAGTAGCCACACTTCAATACTACTAGAATTCTATTACAGAAGTACAGTATACTGAGCACACATGTGTGGAGTAGTGGTTAGGGCTCTGGACTCTTGACCGGAGGGTTGTGGGTTAAATCCCAGGTGGGGGACACTGCTGCTGTACCCCTGAGCAAGGTACTTTACCTAGATTGCACCGGTAAAAAAAAAAAAAAACTGTATAAATGGGTAATTGTATGTAAAAATAATGTGATATCTTGTGACAATTGTAAGTCGACCTGGATAAGGGAGTCTGCTAAGAAATAAATAATAATAATAATAATAATAATAATAATAATAATAATAATAATAATAAAGCACAACTCTATTTATAACACACACAAATTTGTACAAAGTGTGTAAAAGAGTGCACTGTATATTCTGAAAATTGTAATACAGTACACTCTCGCTATAACACCCTTCATTATAATGAACCTTCAGCTGTAACGAACCTGGCCCCTGGACCCCAAATAAAAAACACAAAGAAAGATAATATTGTAATGTACGTAAGGTCTGTGAAGTGCAGGAACGCATGGAGTAGGAGGGGCTGTGTTTCACATTGATCGACAGCCTATGGGGCGACAGTCACGGACCACAGGAGATGCTGGTGATTGGCCGTGGTGGGATGAGGCGGGACTAACTGGGACTAAAGACCAGTGACAAGGGGGAGTGTTTGTTGTTGTTATTGTGAAGCAGAGAGAGAAGCGAATAAACAGAGACAGAATAGTTCCAACCTGAGATTCCTTTTAAAAATTAACTAGTTTTAGCGACGCAGGTCGTGGCCCACAGTGACCTGTTAATTGCTAGTTAACAATTGGCAGATTGTCTTTGATCATTTTATTAGTGTAGTAAATATCGAGTTTGGCTCTGAATCAAGTGAAAGCTCATTCTTATAGCGTTAAGGATTTTTGTTAGAATATACACACACTGTCAACGGTCTGTACGCACAGGATGCCACCTTGCAGTGAAGTCAACTCTTTTGTCTTAATAAGAAGCGTGCGCTGTGTAACTGCCTCCGAAACGAAGATCATTTTAAGATTTGCTGCACTTTGAAACGATTCATGTCAGATTGATTATGAATAAATGTTTAGCTTCAGTTCAGGATTTTTGCTTTTTGTGTTTTAATTCTTTAACACATTGGATAAAGCAAAGGCAGAATACTGCATCCATGAGTAGAACAGGTACTTGTAATTCTACTTTTATTAACAATCTCATCTCATTAATTTACTCCACAGTTAATCGTTCATTTTGAGTGCCCGTTCGCTATAAAGAACCCCTCGATACAACAAACAAAAGACTTGGACCCCACCAGGTTCGTTATAGCGAGAGTGTACTGTAGATGACATTATTAAAAGAGATACTTTTACAGTGCACTACCTCCCAATAAAAAGAGCCATTCTGGGGAGATTAATTGCCCATATGGTTTAGCCTGGTTAGAATCTGCTGTGAAAAATCAAATCTTCTAGATAGCCGGGGATATTGCTTCAGCATATTTCTAATGCTATAAGGCACATTTGTGTTTGCCAGTTCTTTATAATGTTAGATGTTGTAGCACATTGTTTAAATGGCATTGAATTATTATCAGAAATTCTTTCATCCTTTTCTCTTGTTA
Organism: Acipenser ruthenus; assembly: GCF_902713425.1. Lineage (NCBI taxonomy): Eukaryota > Metazoa > Chordata > Actinopteri > Acipenseriformes > Acipenseridae > Acipenser > Acipenser ruthenus. The sequence goes on along the minus strand of NC_081190.1, from coordinate 97,117,726 downwards.
TACAGTAGCAAAATAAACTTACTTTAAACAAAATAATCAGTAGGTCAGTAATTAATCAGATGGAATCCTCCAGTATCCTCAGCTAATCACACTTTAATTAAACCCATTCTGTCATCCATATTAACACAAAGCATTACACATCAAGACAGGGTGAAAATCAAGACCAGAACAAGCTACATAGACTAAAAATATGTGTAGCCCTATTCTGATCAAATCTGTTTTCAGGCAACACTATTTTATTTTGTACTGTAATATACCTAAAGCATTGGCTTCTGACTCCCATACACCTTACCACAGGAGAAACTTACTGGGCTAGCTAGTGCAAAATATATATATAAATACATTTAAAAAATCTGCAAAATAGAATGTTACCTGAAAGCAACTTTTTTGCAATATGTATTGTATTTAATCACATCCTGATGTAACTATCACTATTATCTGCTGTATTATTGAATTGTGGTTTGTCACACTTGTACTTTGCTTGAACAAAATTTATTGTATTTCTTGCTCTTATTGTATTACTTGTATTGTAACACTTGAAATGTATTTGCTTACGATTGTAAGTCGCCCTGGATAAGGGCATCTGCTAAGAAATAAATAATAATAATAATATGCTGTATTATAGGGTAAAAGACATTTAAACATCACCGGAAGCACAGCTATTTAACATACAGAATACTGATGCTTGAATGACTCGCTGCTTTTAGTCTAGAACTGGAATAGAATGGGTTAGGTTAGTCTTCACAACTTGCCTTGCTAAGGAAAGCCATGGATCCGCTTTAATTTAACTTTTTACCTCCCTTCTCTGCATTGCAGTTTATCTCCTTATGTCAACAGTACAGGGGCAGTAAATTAATCTGAACGAAGGTCGTATTACCAAATGAGATAAATATGTCAGAAAATGACCAATATGAAAAAGGGCCTGGTAGATACACACTTGGTTTATGTTTTCTTCCTTTAACAGTGACCCCCCTTCTGTCCCGTACAGGCATTCGACCTCCAATCATGAACGGGCCCATGCACCCCCGCCCCCTGGTGGCACTGCTGGATGGCCGGGACTGCACGGTGGAGATGCCTGTTCTGAAAGACGTGGCCACCGTGGCATTCTGTGACGCACAGTCCACGCAGGAAATCCACGAAAAGGTATTAACCTTTTATTTAAAAACATGTATAGCGATGTTACAGAAATATTAGGCCCCCCTACTCTTGGAACTTGAATTCACATTGAATGAAACCTTTTTTTTTGATGCATTAGATTTTGTGTACTTGCAAAACACAAAAATGTAGTTTTTAGGTCTCAGTTTCATGTTTATGGCTCAAAACAAAAGATCGCTGACACCCTCTTGACAAAAGGAGTCAGTAAAGAGTTTAGTGTTTGTTGATGTAAAAACAAAAAAAAAGAAAAGGGAAGCGTATCGATTTAATAGCTGGCTCCTCAGCTATCCTCAGATCCTTTGCTAAGTATCTTAGGTCATCCAACATGATGTCCTTTTCTCCAGATCATGCTATGATGACTCAAAAGAGACCACCAAAAATAACAAAATGAAAGGCTGGAATTTATTTTGAGAACTAGTCAAACGCTACATGACTAATGTGGGGGTGGGGGTTGCAGTCGGGTTTGGCGTCTGTTATAGGGTGATAGATGAAGGCAGCAAAGTCATCCTGCTTGCAATGAGAAATAAATTGTTCCCATTTGGACCTTCAGAGCGGGATTCACTTTGTTTTACTATTGTTTATTTTGCTGCCTCTTGTGTATCATATCTCAGTGTAATGCTTTATGGGAATAACTGATGCCAGCATAAACCCCATCCGCTCTCATCTCTATTTCTGCAGTTCTGGAGGGACTGAAATCATTATAATGAAGGCAGGGGCCTCCCACACAAGGTTATAAACAAAGAGACATGCTTTTAAAATGTTTACTCCAGTCTGATTTAACTCCAATTAAACATTTTACAAAAAGGGAAACAAACAACTAAGTTCAAATAATTCTTATGGGTTCTCTTATGTGTTTCTTTGAAAAAAGATTTTTTAGGCGTAGCTTGATTTTAATGGTTTCACATCTCTGTATAGGGATACATGACCAGGTTTCTCATGGCTTTTAGCTTTGGAAGAGGAATGTTAAACTGTAAATGTTGCAAAACTGAATGAGCATCTCATCATCTCTTTTAATCATAGCGGCCTTCATTTGTTTGTTTAAAAGTTGCACATTTGGCCTAAAGCCCTTGATAAATGTGACCCATAGTCTTTTCAGGAATGAGTAGTGTAGTTTTCACAAATGCATTATAAGTAAGATATTCTGCATCACAGGTACAAAATTACTTTTTTGTTTAATGAATCGTGTAATGTTGACTCAATACAGAAACATATGTTGCAATGCAAATACAATTACTGAATTCACTGTACTACATCTGATATCATTTACTGTGTGCTACATTTCTTTGTTTACATTCTCAAATTAATTAATCTAAATGAATAGGAAAATTACAGTATACTTGCATCGTTTACAGTATGTTCTACAAATATGTTTAATGTAAATATCTATATATCATTTTTGACTAATATATGTACAAAGCTCCATTATTTAGTAAGTGTTATTTTGTAGCACTCCTATGTATCCATAATTTATAGCAATCAATAATAAATTGGTAAAACTACTGTATAATTAAAAGCTATAATAAACTAGTTTTCCAGTATTTTAAAACCGTGGTTAACAGTCCTTTAAGTAGGCAATGATTTGTGATTTGTAGTGCAGTAAAAAGCAAAAAAAAAAAAAAGAAAAAGACAATTCTGGGGCAGCCTTTACAAATTACTGAAAGCCTTCTCCTGCATACCAGCATTCAGCATTCAGTTGTCCCCAGGTGGTACTGTATATTATTTTTATAACCTTTACGTAATATCAGTTTGGACTTTTCAGCCCACGATTTTGGATGTAATGTTTCCTAGTTGTACATTGATACCTTTTAATATGATTTTTAAACCTGTATAATATAATGGCCCTCTTTCAATGTGCTCTGTAATTATTTATAATCTGTGTAACTGGCCTGCCCCATTGCATAGGCACTTCTTGAAACATTTCCCCATTCGTTTCCTATGCCCTTCATACTATTGTACTTCTCACCCTGCTGAAGATATTTGTTTACCCATTTAAAAATTGCACTGCAGTCCACTTGAAAGAAGTGGAATGTGAGCCATCTACATCATGTGTTAAGTGCCTATTAGTGCTCTATTAGGACAGTGAGTCTAATGCACCCCTGAGTAGCTTGTGAACTACATTGTCACTGTTGTACAGATCTCTGCTTCTGCAGTGTGCTTTATTAAAATATGAAGTTCTCTCGTATGTGCATATTCCTGTTGAGCAGGTTTTGCTAATCCAAGCGCATGCAAGAAAGTTCTAGCAGAAAGTGATACTGTTTTGCTTTTTAATGCACTGGTTGATGATTAAAATTATAAAATGTTCAATTTACAAATTGTAATCTGGCCAAATTACCTGCAAATATGCCTCTCTGCTGTAACTGGAAACCTGGCGCCACTACAGTATCTGCAAATAGTTTAGTATTATATACTGATACGTTGACCGTGGTCTTTGACGTTTTCTAGTAAAAAAAAACAATATATATATATATATATATATATATATATATATATATATATATATATATATATATATATATATATATATATATATATATATATACAGTATTGCTATATCAATACAGTGCTGAATGTGAATTTTTGCATTACAGTACTTGTTTTAATAATGGAGTATTTATCAGCTGCTGTAAATATAGCCGTTAGAAAAATGCCTTGGGTGAAGCAGTCACTGGCAAATGCAGAACAGTTTTGTTCATTGTAATTGTGGTTTATTGTTATTTTACAAATGCTGCATTATTGTGGGAAATATGTTGTATAGCATTATAATAATACATACTTAGAACATGTTTACAGTGGAGCCATTTTGTAATGTTTTACATGTTGAGAACAGGTGAAAATATAAAACTACAGTATTTACCGCCCCCTCAAAATATAGTGTAACACTGAAATTCCATTACATTTTTGTACCTTGGAAGCAGATGGTAAGGGCTATCACCCGAGACTGAGTTAAATGCAAAGTCAATATGAAATACAAGCAGTTCAGAAGATCTCTTTTTAAAATTAATCTTTCTGTCAATGTCTGAATGTCTGCTACAGTCAGGTGAGAAATGGTCAGTGCCAGTTTATATAACACAGATGGCACCTGTTCAGGAAAGATACAACTGCTGTATCAGGCATCCAAAAAAAAAGCTGCTTATTGTGCAAAAGAGGATATTTGTATTTTAAAAACCAGTTTGGTGTGTGTGTGTGTATTCTCAGCCATGTGCATGCTTGCTCGTACCAGACGTTTGCTAATTAACATGTTTTGGCTTATACAGCACCCCGATAATCATTTTGTCCTTGACTTTAGCGTTACCCTTTGTTTGTTTACTCTGAACATTGTGCATTGCTATGAGAATAATGGATGACTATTGTACTTGGTATTGGACTCAATACAGGTGGTTTGAATGCTATTCCTACATTCCTCATGAAGCATCTAAATGTGTTGATGCTCTGTGCATCCACATATCAAGCACAGGTGCATTGGATGAATCTCAAGAGATGAAGCTCAGGGTGATTTAAATGTTGAATCAGACTTGTAAGATTGAAGTACAGACATAGATTGTAAGGCTCTTTCTTTTGTATTTTTTATATACAGTAAAAGATGTTTGTCTCTGGGAATGGTTCCGACAGTAGCGAGCAGCATGATTCCTGATCTTACTATAAAGGAAGCTTGGGCAGCTCTGGTCCTGGAGGGTTCCTATATACCAGGTTTAACAGGCATAATGAAGCATATAACTGCTTTAGGACCTGGCTGAGATTGAATGTGTTCAGTTAAACAGTTAAGATCATGGTTCGGACAAAGATCTGATCAGGATGGGCCAGAGTTGCCTATCCCTGCTGTAAGGTGATGCACTTTAGAAAACAAATGAATTATATTTAATGTAAAGAAAATATTCTCTGTGCACATGTTGTGAATGTGGTAAACAACCTAGAATTTCAGCTCTACCAGAACATCTCCTGTAGTGCAGAAAAGCATTCTTGTGATTTGGGTTCTTAACAAATACAATAATTAGGTGCGCTCACCTAGTTAATTTTGTTTGCAGGGTAATGTGACATTTCAGCTGTGTGACAACGTGGAACCGCATGAATCCTTGAAGTAGTGGGCTAAACTGTTAGATGCATCCTCTGATAAATTATACACAACAAGCAGTTTTAATAGGAATAATGCGTTACTTCAACAGGTTATGTGAACAACTATATATAAAAAAATATATTCTTTTCTTGTCAGGTACTGAATGAAGCAGTGGGGGCTTTAATGTATCACACCATCACATTAACACGGGAAGACTTGGAAAAATTCAAAGCACTTAGAATAATAGTCCGAATCGGCAGTGGGTTTGATAACATCGACATCAAGTCTGCTGGAGACTTAGGTAAGCTCAACACACTTTAATTAACGAAAAAAAAAAAAAAAAAAGTAGAAACATCTTACATTTATTATTTCAACACAGTTTGCTCCACAGGCTTCTTGACAGTGACATACCACCGTAGCTTAACCCTGTGTTGTGTGCAGTGAGCCCAGCACTGCTCTGCTGGTCAATATGGGTCACCACCCAGCTGCAACTCCACTGAAGGTCACTATCATCTGAATAATTTGAGAGTCCAGCAGGCTGAAGAAAACAATTATTATTATTATTATTATTATTAATAATAATAATAATAATAATAATAATAATAATAATAATAATAATAATAATGCATTGAATGATAAACAAGCAATATATTGATACACACAAGAAGAAAGCGCAAGTTACTGTTAGACATTTAAACTGCACCATATTTGGAATGTTTGTAACAACAATTTTTTTGCCTGTTGTTTATATTATAACAAGAGAGTCTTTTGTGCACTGCAAGGCTAATATTGAAGAGGTGCTGACCAGTATAAGGTAATTGTATGTAGTGAAGGTAGAGTCTCTACGGTGATACAAAATTTAAAGTCTTTGAGCCAAACATTCCGTTTTAATGGCTTGCCAAAAGAGTTTCTGGAGGGACATTGAGAGTCGCACTCTCATCATTTTTTTTTCTTCAGAAGGATTCGATACTTAACTCATGCTCATTTGTATTAATCAAAAAAAAGTCTATTTTTTTAAAAACATGGTCGTAAGACAGACAAACAAACAGCACGTTTCAACACTAACGTGTCCATCAGGTTCACATTCAAGAAGAAAAATGGGAGTGCAACTATGAATGTCCCTCCGGAAACTCTTTTGGTAAGCCATTAAAACTGTAGAGTGTGTGTGTGTGTGTGTGTGTGTGTGTGTGTGTGTGTGTGTATATATATATATATATATATATATATATATATATATATATATATATATATATACAGTACTGTGCAAAAGTTTTAGGCAGGTGTGAAAAAATGCTGTAAAGTAAGAATGCTTTCAAAAATAGACATGTTAATAGTTTATATTTATCAATTAACAAAATGCAAAGTGAGTGAACAGAAGAAAAATCTACATCAAATCAATATTTGGTGTGACCACCCTTTGCCTTCAAAACAGCATCAATTCTTCTAGGTACACTTGCACATAGTTTTTGAAGGAACTCGGCAGGTAGGTTGGCCCAAACATCTTGGAGAAATAACCACAGTTCTTCTGTGGATTTAGGCAGCCTCAGTTGCTTCTCTCTCTTCATGTAATCCCAGACAGACTCAATGATGTTGAGATCAGGGCACTGTGGGGGCCATACCATCACTTCCAGGACTCCTTGGTCTTCTTTTCGCTGAAGATAGTTCTTAATGACTTTCGCTGTATGTTTGGGGTCGTTGTCATGCTGCAGAATAAATTTGGGGCCAATCAGATGCCTCCCTGATGGTATTGCATGATGGATAAGTATCTGCCTGTACTTCTCAGCATTGAGGAGACCATTAATTCTGACCAAATCCCCAACTCCATTTGCAGAAATGCAGCCCCAAACTTGCAAGGAACCTCCACCATGCTTCACTGTTGCCTGCAGACACTCATTCGTGTACCGCTCTCCAGCCCTTCGGCGAACAAACTGCCTTCTGCTACAGCCAAATATTTCAAATTTTGACTCATCAGTCCAGAGCACCTGCTGCCATTTTTCTGCACCCCAGTTCCTGTGTTTTCGTGCATAGTTGAGTCGCTTGGCCTTGTTTCCACGTCGGAGGTATGGCTTTTTGGCTGCAAGTCTTCCATGAAGGCCACTTCTGACCAGACTTCTCCGGACAGTAGATGAGTGTACCAGGGTCCCACTGTTTTCTGCCAATTCTGAGCTGATGGCACTGCTGGACATCTTCCGATTGCGAAGGGAAGTAAGCATGATGTGTCTTTCATCTGCTGCAGTAAGTTTCCTTGGCCGACCACTGCGTCTACGGTCCTTAACGTTGCCCGTTTCTTTGTGCTTCTTCAAAAGAGCTTGGACAGCACATCTGGAAACCCCTGTCTGCCTTGAAATTTCTGCCTGGGAGAGACCTTGCTGATGCAATATAACTACCTTGTGTCTTGTTGCTGTGCTCAGTCTTGCCATGGTGTATGACTTTTGACAGTAAACTGTCTTCAGCAACCTCACCTTGTTAGCTGAGTTTGGCTGTTCCTCACCCAGTTTTATTCCTCCTACACAGCTGTTTCTGTTTCAGTTAATGATTGTGTTTCAACCTACATATTGAATTGATGATCATTAGCACCTGTTTGGTATAATTGTTTAATCATACACCTGACTATATGCCTACAAAATCCCTGACTTTGTGCAAGTGTACCTAGAAGAATTGATGCTGTTTTGAAGGCAATGGGTGGTCACACCAAATATGGATTTGATTTAGATTTTTCTTCTGTTCACTCACTTTGCATTTAGTTAATTGATAAATATAATCTATTAACATGTCTATTTTTGAAAGCATTCTTACTTTACAGCATTTTTTCACACCTGCCTAAAACTTTTGCACAGTACTGTATATATAAATACACAGGTAGTGAACAAAAAAATGGAAACACCAATGTAAAGTCACTTAATAGGGCGTTGGGCCACTATGGTATCCCGCTCTGTGGAGTTCTCAGCGAACCGTTTTTGATGAAACTGGCTGCTCACTCCCCAGGTTGAAATTTGCAGTCAATTGATCTGCAGTTGCTCGCCTGTTTTGCCTTGCACTTTGAATTAATGCACGGATATCATGATCCTGGAGTATGCGCTTCCGCCCACTGTTGCACTTTGCTGATGATGTCTTTCCCTAGGAGTTCCATGCCGACATCACCTTAGACACCGTTGCTCATGAAACATCAGCAAGTTGAACTGTCTTGGTCACTGAAGCTCCTGCCAAACGCGCCCCAACAATCACCCCTCTTTCAAATTCACTCCTCTTGCAGCCATGCTAGCCATAATTATAGGCAACCAGGCCTGTCCAGCATTTTTATACATTACCCTAAGCATGCTGGGATGTTATTTGCTTAATTAACGCATGAGCCACATTACCCAGGTGTTTCCATTTTTTTGTTCACTACCTGTGTGTGTGTGTGTGTGTGTGTGTGTGTGTGTGTGTGTGTGTATACTGTGTATATATACTGTGTATATATATATATATATACTGTGTATATATAATATATAAGATTGCATGTGTATGAATTGTGAAAAAATGTATCAAAGGCTGACAACGTTTGTGATGGACTTGTGCCTATAGAAAGTCTACACCCCCTTTCAAAATGTTCACCTTTTGTTGCCTTATAGCCTGGAATTAAAATGCATTAAACCCCCACAACTTACAAGTGAAAAAAATATTCTAGAAATTTGTAGAAAATTAATTAAAAATAAAAAGTGAAATAGCTTGGTTGGATAAGTATCCACCCCCTTTGTAATAACAATCCTAAATAAGCTCAGGTGTAACCAATCACCTTCAAAATCACACACCAAGTGTTAAATTGTAGTGATTCACATGATTTCAGGATAAATTCAGCAGTTCCTGTAGGTTCCCTCTGCTGGGTAGTGCATTTCAAAGCAAAGACTCAACCATGGGCATCAAGGCGCTTTCAAAAGAACTCCTGGACAAAGTTGTTGAAAGGCACAGATCAGGGGATGGGTACAAAAAAAATATCAAAGGCCTTGAATGTCCCTTGGAACACGGTCAAGACGATTATTAAGAAGTGGAAGGTGTATGGCACCACCAAGACCCTGCCTAGATCAGGCCGTCCCTCCAAACTGGATGACCGCGCAAGAAGGAGACTGATCAGAGAGGCTACCAAGAGGCCAATGGCAACTTTGCAAGAGCTACAGGCTTTTATGGCAAAGACTGGTCAAAGTGTACATGTGACAACAATATCCTAAGCACTCCACAAATCTGGCCTGTATGGTAGGGTGGCAAGAAGGAAACCTGGCCATGTTTAGAAGGTTCAGTTTGCCTTATTTCAGAGGAATCACTTGGAGCAGTACAGAAAACATCTCTTGGCCTCATTATAGTGGTTGCCTTTCAGAAATTATTACCACTGCAACCAGGCAGACAATTTCTGTGGATTTCATCATCCTCAGAATTAATTTATTTGCAATTACTCATGCTTTAGGCCACCTTGTCTCATTTGGGAATTTACTCAAGACCACCTCATTCATGAATCTTAAAATCCCCCAAGACTTGTCAGCTTAGAGCATTCCCAGTGTGGATGTTCTGTATTATGAGTTCCTTCTCCTTCAGGCATGTCCAGTGCTGCTTCATTTCTTTTATAAATCTTTCTGATTGGGACACTGCTGATGGCACAGATAAAGGAACGGAACCAAAATGCTTAAAGACACACAGGGGGAGGGCATGTTGTACTTTGTTTATGCCCCCTTTCTTTTAATATTTAACAGAACACAAATTAACAGGTTGAGTGTCACTCCATGTGAAATTGAACTACAAATTGCCTTTGGAATGTTTGTAACCAATCAGAATCCTTTCAGTAGAGTGGGGTTTGTGCTTTTTAAAATATGTATATTATCTGCATTTTTACATTTTTTAATGCACGTTAAGCACACTCCTCTGTCTTGACCCTCTTAGCATACCGTAATTCATTACCTGTGGCACCATTTTAATACATCGAGTACATGCCAGGATTGAATGAGTGTAGTCATTGTTTGAATATGAAATTAGTCACAGAACCACATTGTAGCAAAGCACTCAAACTGAAGGACTTGTGAATGAGACTTTTTTCTTTTTTTTTTTTAACCTTCTGACCGTTCATTTGATAGAAAGAGGGTTCCTTGTATCTACTGCCCAGAGTGAGTTCCAGTATCACAGAAGTGCATCTAGTCTGCTCTGCCATCTGCATGCTAAACTTGCTTTCACTCTAATAGTTTTTCTGCTTCAGACAACAACAGTACAACAACAAATGAAACCCATCAGCTTCGACAGAGTAATCTTTTAGAAATTCAGGGTCGCTGCAAACCCATGAATCAAGCTCAGTACGATACTATAACCAGTGCTGTTGGATAGCTACCGACTGCAGACCCGTTAACATTGTAGCTTTGTTTTATTTCAATAACCACATTTATTTTAAATGGAGGATATAACTGTTACTCATTGAATGTTTTATTTAGGCAAGATATCAATAAAAGAGAATTTTAAAATTATGATTATTATTATTATTATTATTATTATTATTATTATTATTATTTAAACAGCAATGAAAAACATCAGTTTGAGTAAAGGAAACTAAAAGAAACTGATAATTGTTTATGCAGTAAGGTGAGTAAATCCATTGGGATTTAGAAGTTGGTTGAAACAATGTAACAACAATGCTGGATTGTAAATAAATAAAAACTAAATAATAATAGCATCAGTAATACAACCAACTTACATGAGATGGATGCAGTAATTGTATCAATTAAATATGCGAGTAAAACCAAGATTAACTGAGATTAATTTTTATTATTATTATTATTTATTTATTTATTTATTTATTTATTTATTTATTTATTTCTTAGCAGGCGCCCTTATCCAGGGCCACTTAAAATTGTTACAAGATATCACATTATTTTTTACAGACAATTACCCATTTATACAGTTGGGTTTTTACTGGAGCAATCTAGGTAAAGTACCTTGCTCAAGGATACAGCAGCAGTGTCCCCCAGCTGGGGGACACTGCTGCTGTACCCTTGAGCAAGGCATTTTTATGCTATTTCTACATTCCTCATGAAGCATTCATTTAGGCATTAAGCATCCACATGTCAAGGTGTTTTTTGTGTGGTTACATATAGTAGGGACACCTTACTTGCAATTTTCTAGCTGTTAATCAGAGTTAGAAACTCATACTAGTCCTGCACCCAGTCAATTAAGTACATATTTAAGTATATATTTGAGCAGTAAAGCCCTGGTTTAATAAATTGTTGCGTGCTGCTGCCTGAACAACTTGTAGTATAAAGAGTCACGTTACACATTCATGCTGTGAGAAGTGTCATTGCTTCACAGCATATTAAATAGAGGCCTGACTGCTCAAATTCCTGGTCATTTCAATAATATACCTAAACAAGGGGGGTTCTGAAACCCAGGACTAGGTGCAGGAATAGTACGAACTCTGAGTTAATTCATTTTTGATTTAAACATTCCAAACATGCTTTCCTTTGTGATCATCACAAAATTCCTTTGTGATTAGCACAACATTTTTTTTTTCATTGTAAGTTTAATTATCTTTACTGAACTGCTCGTACATACAGTAGGTACACTGTACCATAGGACTTTGTCATTTGGAGCCCTCTTCATACAACTTTAACAGGCAAGTTATTTATTTATTGTAGTCTCTTATGGTGGCTTTGATAAAGATGTGTAACATGTGTAACATGTATTGATTGTTAAAGGAATTCAGACTTTATTTAATCCATAAAAAACAATTTTTAATAATTTGAGTTAAGGCTTCATGAATAGGCTTGTTGTTTTGAATAGGAACACTTCTGTAGATTTTAAAAAGCATATTGTCTCCATCTTTTTTGCATCTTTAAAACAACTGCAATCTATTTTGGCTGACTTGAGTAGCTTCTTGATGGAATTATATATGTGTGTTGCAGGGATCGCGGTATGCAACATGCCCGCGGCCTCCGTGGAGGAGACGGCTGACTCGACGACGTGTCACATCCTGAACCTGTACAGACGGACCACCTGGCTGCACCAGGCCCTGCGGGAGGGCACACGGGTGCAAAGCGTGGAGCAGATCCGGGAGGTAGCGTCGGGGGCTGCACGCATCCGAGGAGAGACGCTCGGGATCATCGGCCTTGGTCAGTTTATTGCTGCACCCCAACTCTCAGTATCCGCTGTACATTGCAAAGTGCATTTTAGAATGTAGGCACCTAAAGCTTATTGATTAATCCACGCTTGACTTTTCTACGATTATGTTTTTTAGGTGGGGGTGGGGGTGGGGGATATACGCCAGTTTGGATTGTTTACATTATTATTATTATTATTATTATTATTATTATTATTATTATTATTATTATTATTAATTGGTCATTTAGCAGATGCTTTTATCCAGAGCGACTTACAGAGACTAGAGGGTTAACTATGCATCACAACTGCTGCTGCAGAGTCACTTACAATAGGACCTCAGTTTTACGTCTCATCCGAAGGACAGAGCACAAGGAGGTTCAGTGACTTGCTCAGGGTCACACACAGTGAGTCAGTGGTTGAGCTGGGAATGAACTCGGAACCTCCTGGTAACAAGCCCCTTTATTTAATCACTGGACCACCAAGCCTCCATATACATAGTTTCTTTACAAATGTTCACCATCGCATTGAGAGAAAAGTGAAACAAAACCAGTAAGTTTAACCTGTTTTAAGTTAAAACTTTATTTTTTTTAATAAACGAGAGAAGCATTACTTGAGTGTAGCAGAATCGAACCTGACTTTGGTACCGCTTTGGTTAAAATCATATTCTTATCAAAAATGTGTTTTTCCCCACTCGTATGTGGAAATGTATGACTGAGCCAAGAGAATTGGCCAAGTTAGGTGGGAAGAGATTGTGAACTACAGTGAGAAAGAAATACATCATTAAAGAATATAAAGCCATATTCCCACAGAAAATGCAGGGTCATAGCCTGCACTGGTGCAGCATTTCGTTTTTTAAATTCACCATTTACACACAACAATATTGCCAGTTCAGTGTCGCCAATTTGGCGGCTTACCCCCATTTACGCAGAACTCGCATTAACATAATTTGCTGGTGTTCAGTACTGTGATCAAAACAATGATGCTTTGGTATGCGTGATATTTTTCACTATACTTTATGAATATCACAATAGACTAATGAAAAGATTGGAAGACATACAGATAGAATTTAGCCATCACTTGCTTTTTATTAGGCAGAACACTGCAAAAGTGCATCCTACGATTGTTGCCATAAACACGGGTTTAAAGCTGTTTTGTACATCGGTCACAGAGAGGATTGGAGTGAACGACTGCCCTTTCATTTAAGATTTAATATATATTACAAAACCATAAATAAGTGCTACACATTTCTTTAAAATAAAATAATTAAAAAAAAAACACACACTGGTATGTAATGTTACTCACAACTTACAATACCAGAACCGCTGTTTTTTTTTTTTTTTTTTTTTTTTTTTTTTAGCTAATATTCAGAATGTCAGAATGTAGTGTACAATTAAATTGTTCAAAACTGTCGGCTGATAGTCTTTAAAAAAAACCTTTTTTTTTTTTTATATAATTGTACTGATAAAATTCTTAAATTGGTGATATATAAAAAATACTGAGCATTGGTATGATTCGTAATTTTATTAGATGCAGAGCTCCAGAAAGACGGGGGGGAGGACATGATATACTATACAGGGCATCGTGGTGATTGAAGTTCTGCGCTGGAGATGACAAAATGGAAAAAAAAAACATGCATAATAAAAATAGCCAAAAAAATAACCAAACCACCAAAGACAACATTATCCCGCTAGATGCTTTCAAAATAGACCAAATTTCAGCACTGGGGGAGTAGCCTTGACGTTGCATGCGAGACGCATGCATTGTCTATTAAAATTAATGTACCCTCAAGTTCAATGTACAAATAAAATGTGAGTTCCTATAATTTGTTTTAGATAAATATATATTTTAATTGGTGTTCCGGTACTTTAAGATTTAGGACTACACCACTGAAAGCTCCCTTACTTCTTTTTAGGACCAATTACTGCCTGGGTCACTTGCCATTTTGTTGGATTTATTTCAATAATCAACACGTGGCGGAACAGGAAATTGTGTTTACTTGTGGGGGGGATCCACCTTGAACGCAAAATGCGGTGGCTGTGACGGCATTGCAGTTTACACTGAAAGTAATGCGCCTCAGTTCCCGCACTGTGCCGCCACTGAACCACCTCGAGAGATGCATCAGATGTGATACCACATCAGTGCCGCCACAGACATGGCAAACTGCTTCAGTGTAAACATGCCTTAAAAGGAAGGTGGAGTGTGCCAGTGGATTATTTGGTGGTGGTGGTGTTGTTGTGTATGGCAGAAACTAGTGATGTAATCTGATTGATTTAAAACAGCCTTTTCTGACCTTAGAGTAGATAAACTCTAAACTCTAAATGACAAGTTTTAATCTGTTTGACCTGACATGAGACGTGTTGAGTAAGTGGTTAACCCCTCATTCAGATTTGTTCTTATTTTTCTGAACTGCCCATACTTGCAGTATGTTTTGGCCTCTAGCTGTTTGGAAATTGTGTCACTGACAATAGGTGGGAAAAGCAGTGAAACACTTCAGTACGCATGCCCTTGTAGCTTAATAGAAAAGGAAGGGATGAGACGTATTTCACTATCGAAAGCAGTGCTAATACCCATCAGCTTTCTTTGCTCATAATTACTGTGGGCATTTTTTTTTTTTTTTTAAAGAACTTTTGCCATCAGCTGGAAGCATGCCTTGGTATCCCTTCTATATACATTGAAAAGGGCTGCTGCAAAGAATTTATAATTGATTAATTTTTTTGCTGGAATTCAAGTGAAAATAATGACTCTCGTACACTATGTAATTGTGTTTGAATGACAGCCGTGCACTGTAAAGTGTTAGTCAGAACTAGGGCTGTGTCCGAAGGTTTGTTTGCTAGCCAGGGATTCTAAGATTGTTTTAAACCTTCAAAGGTTCGTCAGACGGGTTCACGCACTGTATGTTTTTTTTTTTTCTTCCTATTAACATAAACTGTTTGACAATACTATAAATCACACATTACATGTCACTCACATGCAAAATTCGATCTTTTGATTTGTACAATGCATATTATTTAAACAAAAGTTGTTAATAAAATCCGCTACCACATCGTTATACGTTACATACAAGCGAGCTCGTACCTCTAGTGGCTGTATTGCTTCAGTAAAATATGTACTGAATACCTAGTGTACAAGACAGTGTAAGAGAAGTGCTATGATAGAATATGCTTGAAACAAAAATATATGCCAACACTAATAATTTTAATTTCGAAAACTGAGCAACTTCCGCCCCTCCCCCCTCCAGCTCGTGTCATCCAGAGGCAAACCTTTCATTTCTTCATTCACCATCTTGCCAGTAAAGCGTTGTATAGCGTAAGCTGTATTTAAAGAAATGTCTCGAAACCCCTCTGCTGTTTGGGATTTTTTTGTTAAATGCCCAGACAACCAAAAAAACAGTTGAATGCAAAGTTCAAGCGACTTGTATCATGGAGGCATAATCAATCTCTGGGGTCACTTGACAAGCATAAGTTCATAGTATTATTAGTATTATTAATATTTTTAATAGTAAAATGTGATTGATGACCTACTTGGAACTGTGACCGTTAAATAAAGCTTTGTCCGCTGTAGTTAGTGCTGGTGCAATGCAAGCTTACTGTATAGATCGCAAGCAGGCTCAATTATGTGTAAATAAACAACGTGTATTTTTATTTAAATTATAAAAACATGATTACTGTTATATATGAAGTATTTTTAAACTACATATGAATGTTTTATTCAATTTATATGGCTTACCTGTAAAATAGGATTTTCAATCAAATATAAACAAGTAGCTATGGTGACATCACCAATAAATTATGCAAATGAGTACCATCGAAGGTTCGAACCTTCCTTCGGTAATGTGTTCCGAACCTTCGAAGGTCAAAATGTACCCTTCGTTGCAGACCTAGTGAGAACCACAATTGTTTTTTTGAAAAGAGCCAAGGGATCCAGAATCAGGCTGCAAAAAGCCATTGTGATCTTTGATCGCTACTTGTTTATCTGCTTTAATTTTAATTCTATGTATTTTTTGTGATGTGTTTGTATAGTCCTATTATCAAATGCATACACCACAAAGTGATGTCATTGTTTAACCAGAACTCCCCAGTCATTACGATCAGTGTTTTTAAACTACTAAATTACTGTAAGTGGTATTGATGTTTTATAAGCCCAATGGACCCTTGGGTATTTACTTAGTAATTGTAGTACTAAATAAGACAGTCCTCCCCCAGACCCAGACTAACACATTTATATGAACACTGTAATGTAGCCTTTTCTGCAGTTCTCAGCATAGACCTCTCTTCAGACTGAGTAGCATACAGACACTCAAACCAAACTATCCTGATTCTGAAGTCAAACGACAGGCAAGACCGACATACAGCTGAAAAGCTCAAACACACACCCACATGGAACATTTGAATGAAAACTGTCTTCCACGTATGTAACAACCATTAAAACCTAAGTTGTGAGTTTTGAAAACTAGTACTGGAGGATTTCCGAACAACTGATACTAATCACAGCATTCATAAAAAAAATGTCGTCCTGATTTCACAAGTCAAACACGTCAGATACGTGGGGGAATAACATGAGATACCTGGGTGTCATTTTGAGCTGTTATTGATAATCTGGTGGAATTACTGCTCGATATGTGGAGCCGTAGGGAGGATGAGTGAGGCTTTATGCAGGATAAGACACTGTTTACTCACTCAGGCTTTCAAATCCAATATCAGTTCCGTGGCATATTCTCTATTTGATTACTGAGACATTCTTTTCAGGAATGCCCTGCAGACTATTAAATGAACTGGTTGTGTTTTACAATAGATCTGCTGTTAGCTTAGCTCCGGGAGCTTCCATACTCCTTCCATTAAGATGTTTTAGAGCTCTCGCTCTCGCTCTCTCTCTCTCTCTCTCTCTCTCTCTCTCTCTCTCTCTCTCATTAATAAATCTTAACAGCTGTGTCAACTGCTATTTTAAATGCTAATTTTAAACAGCTTTTGATTGTAAGTTTAATTGCTTAGAGGCTATGAGGTAAAAAAAACAAAAAAACTAATGCATAAAAACTGCATGCAATCAACAGCGCAGACTAGATAGGAACTGGTAAGAGTAAACAGTATTTTTTTTTTCTCATTTGGATACCCTTTGAGCTTATTATACCTGTATAATATAATGCATATATATATATATATATATAAATTAGGGGTCGGCACGCATACCCGAAAAACTGGGTATCCATTGGGTTTTAATTTAACCAAACCGGTTTTAGAATTTATTTGCCCTTAACAGTGTCTGATAAGAGCAGTGGACTCAAAACTCTGTCACATGATGAGAGGCTTAACTTCAGACAATCGTAGTTCCAGCTAGGAGTACCGCACACACACACTAAATACATTATTGGAAAGCCCTGAGTCTGTACTTTTAAACAAGCCAGGTAGGTGCCTGAGTAACATGCGCGTAACCACCGGGGAGCCAGCTCCCCAAAATCAACGGGCTGAGTGTAAAGAGTTAAATAATTATTTGCATGAGTACAATATAACATTGTTCCTATGGGAAAATGTGCTTCGACAATCCACGTCTTTTTAAACTGGGAATTAAACTTAACGCCTATTATTAAATAATAGATAATATGTCATATTAGAAACTGTTATTGCATTTTAAACACAAATATAATTGCACATAAAAATAAATTGCACGACAAATGATAAATTATTTCTGCTTATGTCATAACCTATATACAAAATAATGCATGTATTGTATTTATTTCTCTTTTGCTAATATTTGCAAATATATTGCAAGTGCATGTACGAAGAAAACCTATAGTATAAAGTAGCCAGCGCTTAAATGTAATCGTAGTAAACTATGTAGCCTAAAGTTAACCTATTAACAGGGCAGCAGTGTGGAGTAGTGGTTAGGGCTCTGGATTCTTGACCGGAGGGTTGTTGGTTCAATCCCAGGTAGGGGACACTGCTGCTGTACCCTTGAGCAAGGTACTTTACCTAGATAGCTCCAGTAAAAACCCAACTGTATAAATGGGTAATTGTATATAAAAATAATGTGATATCTTGTAACAATTGTAAGTCGCCCTGGGTAAGGGCGTCTGCTAAGAAATAAATAATAATAATAATAATAATAATAATAATAATAATAATAATAATATGAAAAACATATGTACAACATATCGAAACGTTGGGCAGCTGGCTCTTTGAACTAAAATATATATATATATATATATATATATATATATATATTTTTTAATGAAGTAAATTTACAACAGAAAAGCATATGCACTCCAAAATACGTAAGGTGCAAATTACAATATGAATTCAGTATGAGAAAACCATTACTCACAGAGCTTTGTGTGGATGCCATGCTAATGTAAGACTGAAATATTTATGTTTATTTATCAATTCGGATTTGGAGGACTGCACCTTTAAGTTTCATTTTGGACTAATGTGTTTGCCAAAGAGAGACTGGTGAACAGTAAAGTTAGAAAAACTGGATGTGACAAAAAGTTCCTGACTCTTTGGCCGGTATCATGCCGATAGGATACAGATTATCAGTGCACCCCTAAAATATAAATATAAATATATATATATATATATATATATATATATATATATATATATATATATATATATATATATATATATATATATATTTAACAACAACAACTTGACCCTAACATTAATTAGACAGTATTTGCTATTTTAGAAAACCAGAAGCACAGAGAGAAACGAAGGGGCTGCCGCTGAATTCTAAAGTGTGTAATGTTATGAATGTGATTCAAAACTGGAATATTTAAACCTAGACCTTGACAATTATATTAAAATGTATCTGATTTAAGTGGACTGTAGGGGCAGATTGTGAGTGGCTTTAGGCTCCATTTCGACATTTCACATTGTACAGTGACTTACCTCTCCAAATATCTCTTCAATCCCTGTGTTTTTAATTATTATTGAATGTATGAGTGCCCTGTAACCACTTGCAACCACAGTCTCGCTGTGCGTTTTCTGTTATCAATGCATGTTAATTGTTCCTCTCTTGTCCTAGGCCGTGTCGGACAGGCGGTCGCACTGAGAGCCAAAGCGTTTGGCTTCAACGTGATCTTCTATGACCCGTACCTCTCCGATGGCATGGAGCGGGCGCTGGGCCTCCAGCGAGTCAACACCTTGCAGGACCTGCTGTTTCATAGCGACTGTGTGACGCTGCACTGCAGTCTGAATGAGCACAACCACCACCTCATCAATGACTTCACCATCAAACAGGTAGGAGGAGTCGCCTCTAGAACGAAATCCACATCCTGATTGAAGTTTCGGCTTGATCACATGATCAAAGCCACTGAATGCGGTATGATTTAGAAAACTCTGCCTTTCAGATAAAGGGTATTCTTGTTGTAAACATTAATTTGTTAGATGTATTGACAGTGGTATACAATGCAGAGTTTGCCTTTGTCAGGAACACCTTATTTGTATTAAGTACTGCCGCCTTGCGTTAAACAGAGGTAATTGTGACTATCTCATTTTCATACAAATATAGTAAGCTGTGTAATTATATGCAGATTCCTCTTACATTTTGTTTTAAAAACCATTTTATTATTTATTAAAACAAAACATGAAACAAACACAACGTGTTTCGACACATAGTGTGTCTTCATCAGGTGTTGCAGTGATTGTCAATTAGAAAACGCAGCTTTATTGTATATAAAAGGACACCAATCAATCCAGTAGTTAATCATTAATTGGATAATAGCCATAGACATTACAGATGACAATGTTCACCTATCATGGCATTCATTAATTGACAATGCTTTTAGAATCCATTGTTAGTCCATACATAGTGTAATGATATAATAATTCAACTCAAACACTAATATATTAAAACACTTTAAAATACAGCTGTATATTCTGCTACACGTTACAGATCATATTACATAGTTAACTTAAACAGTTATTCAATACTAAAGATTGGAAGACATTAGAATGTGATTCTCAACCCCGGACAACTGAAAATTTCAAGTTGGCATACAAAGATGTATCATTCAATTTTTAAAACATTTTACATTTTTAGAGATATGGATTGAGATCTAGTGTTTCATTAAGTCCATGTGGTTCCATGGATTTTAAAGTACAAATCCAGAATGACTCTATCTTCGTTAGTAGATTAATTGTATTACCACCTCTCTCAGAGACTCAGGCAGAACACAATACCAAATCATTTTAATCATCCACACCCTGGATGATTGGTGTAAGAGGAATCTGCATATAATTATTAGCGGTCAAGTTTGAAAGAAGAGATTTTTTGAGTGTGCGGCCAACCTCATCTCTACAAGCATTATCGAGCAAAGTATACATGTTTTTATTTATAGTAGTTATATGTCGTTGCTGTTAATTATGTTTTAACTCTGCAGAGACATTAATATATGAAGTGCCTTATGGTTAGCACCTCTTTTTGGAAAAAGCCTTGCTGTGCATGAATGCCTTCAAGATATATACAGTCAACCTTGGTTAACTTGACTGGTGGATAACTCGACACCTTTGCTTAATTTGACAGTCTTGGTCCCAAAATGTATCCATATAAAATATATGCGTCCTGCCTCCTAATTTTTACACTTTACTCATAACTCGACACTTGTTACCGCTACCGAAGGGATAAAAACTATTAAAAAGACTAGTGGATAACTCGACACTGTCGTTTCACGTAACTGACCGCTGACGAAACAGATCGTTCACTCATTCGCAACTACCAAGTGCAGCTGGTTGCAGTGTCAGTTCATAATGCGTTAGAAGCAAAAAATTAGTTCTCATTCAATTGGCTTTTAAAAAATTCAGGATAACAAGCTGGTCAGCAGAACATACGAAACAATCGACAATGCTTGACTTCTGTGTGAAACTGTAAGTTGTTTATTGTTTTTGTTCACTGAGTTAATTCTGTATAATGTACATTTGTTAACTTTTGCTATTTAAGCCATCAAATTTGACAGTACAAGCCAATACATAAAAGTATAATGAACAGTTTGTGGTTGGATTGTTTTCTAAAAATAACGCTGTAGTTATTTTATTAATTCTTATTTCAATCGAACTGTAAGAGTACCTAGTTTGTACAGTCCTGTACACTGTAATTGATTCATTCACTGCAGCTCTTTCTACCATTTTCATAAGGACATTTAACTAAAAATAAACTTGTAAATACTGTAAATGTGTGAGTTCTGTTACTTGTACACATGTTAATGCCATGGCTCATGTGCACCCGTGGTTAACTCGACACCTTGGATAAGAACACTAAATTAATTACGTTCAACCTCGTGCTTAAATACAATTACATCTTAAATACCACATGAAACACAGACCCGTTTATATCCCGTGTACCAATCTCTATACACCAACATTAACACACGCAACATACAACACAGAAATGCACACAGGGGCGGAGCACATTGCCACAGTGATATGTGAGATTAATATATATATATATATATATATATATATATATATATATATATATATATAAAAACTCAGGGTCAACACAGCAGCTCTTGAGCCTCTATATTAAGTCAGCAAAAAGTAAACAAACCAGATTATGTAAGCGCATGGATAGTGATCTCCATGGAAAGCCATCTGGGACAAAAATGCGTTGTGCTGCTTTAGAGCGAGCCAGAATCTCATGGGACAGAAAAAAGGCAAGCACTTCATTCTGAAATGCATCACTTAAACAGTACCCAACTTCCTGAAAATGTTGTATATTGATTTTTATGTAGACTCATATATATTTTGTTGCTACTTTCTGTTCTGTGGAATGTAATAAACGAGAACCAAAATGGTGATTTTTATCCCCTTCACTTCACAACGCCATTCCCATGTGTTGTTTTATTTTAAGTGTTTAAAGTTAAATTTCAGTTTTTGTTTGCTTGTTCAGCTACAAAAAGGCACAAGTAAACCTCATGTTATTACTTTATGAAAACGTGTCGATTGCCACTGTTTACTGTGAAGAAACGGCAACGGCAAGGAATGAAAAAAAAATCTGTTGTCAACTGTACTATTTATTTCGGGAATAAAGAAAACAACATTTAACTGCATCCTTTGTTTTGTAGTTAATTCACTGGGGTAAAGTAAGTCCTACACAACTTATTCTTTACTCCTGGGATATTTTTCTATTTTAACGTGTTACATATTGTAAGATCTTGCTGTATAATAAAGGCGCACACACAGGGGCCATGGCCACGCCCACTGCCCCTGCTGCTATGCTGTCTCTGCCTGCATTCAGAGCAATTTAATGGCGATCGAATATCCAAATGAATATTTATATTATGATGGTGGCCTAGGCATTAGTATCATTTTAAAGTTTGTTTCAATGACTTTCAACCATAAAAAAACTAAAAAACTAAATGTAATCATTGACATGAGCCGTTGATGCAAAGGGTTGAGCAACCCCACTTGGTCCACTTGAGCTGGAATGACCTGGTATACATAAAGAATCACTGGTATGGAAACAGTGGTGCTGTTCGGCCCTCAGTTCTGAAATCTCTCTCTAGATGCGGCAGGGTGCGTTCCTGGTGAACACAGCTCGCGGAGGACTGGTCGATGAGAAGGCTCTGGCTCAGGCCCTGAAGGAGGGGAGGATACGAGGGGCAGCTCTAGATGTCCATGAAACGGAGCCCTTCAGGTAATCATTTAACTTGTGTCTTTAACTTGTGTGTGACCAGCAGCCCTAACCTCACACTGCCCTGAGCAGGACTGAGCAGGGTCTTCCTATCCTCCCATATCTCATCAGGAAAAAACCTTTTAGAGAGGGAGACATGCTTGGTTTATTAAAGCAATTTATTTATAACGCATTTGTTGTTTTCAGTCCCTAAAAGATAGTTGTTGCTGTTCTATTTCTGTATTTCACATGCTACTGGTAACTGTAAAATAATTACAAGACAGTTGGTATACAGTATGTAAATACCAAGGCTCCAGTATTTCCTGCCACAGCACCATTCCTGAGATACATGTATGTTCTATGTACAGGATGACATTTATACATGACATAAGATGTACTGGAATTGTGACAAATCCTCAGTGGTGATTTCTCATACGTGATTTATAAGACCGGTCGTATATAAAACTATTCAGGGTAAGGTTTGTTCCTGTTAGTTTTAACTAAGGCTGTATATTGTTTAATATGTAGTTCCCTGGGAAAATTCTAATTTCTGAAAGAATAGTGTAAATGTACATATTTTTTATCACTTAAAAATAAATACAGCAAACGTTTGCCTTATTGGCGCACTACCTGTTACACCGCATTCAGGAACCTGGCAGCCGGTTTAGTTTGCTTCCAGTAAGTTATTGAACACACACCGTAAAATGGCACAATTTCTTTAAAATGTCTTCAATGAAAAAGACACCAGCTGCATCAAAGGTTGGAAATATTTCTGCTAAAGATCGCTCTGTCAAGTACAAGGACGGGACATTTTACGTGTCTGTTGTTATTTTTATATTTATTTATGTTTTTATTAAAATGAGAATGTCTTTAAAAGGTGAACATAAAACAAAATATTCTACAATTTAGCATTTACTGTTTTTCAGGTAAGCATTTAAATATTTAGGAACATTTGTTGTATAATAACTAGAGAAAATAGTCAGTTTTGAATGTGACAACTCCTATTTTTTTCTGCTTTAATAAATATTATGTTTAATCATGAAATATTTTGAAATACCTTTTGTTAGATGCCGTGAAATAAGCTATTTCTTATCATGAAAAAAATTACAACCCTACTTAACACAGGTTATAAGAGTCACAGTGATGTGTGCTTCTCCCAAAAAGCCATGTCCTGATGCATGCATGGAAACACAGAGAACAATAATTTCCACAGAGGAACAGCTTGTGTAAGAAAGCCTTTTGTGTTGATATAATAGGTATTTTAATGCATGAGCAGGCATGTAACTGGCTGTTAAGTGCACCTTCATGTATAGCTAATGAGAACACTCCTCATGCTAGTCCACTTGATGTCTGCTTTTTAGTAAAGTGCTTTTTTGTGACAGCTTTTGCCATCTACTGTTATGAGTCCTGTGTCCCAGCAGGGGACTTGTAAAATTTACAGATGTAAGGGCTCTAGCAATCCCTTTAGTGCATTTTACTGTGGACCTGGATCACAATCCTATTCAAGCATGCTAAGTCGAATCCATAGAAGCCAAGAGAGTTGGTAGCAGGAACCGTCACTTGCTGGTATTCAAAACACACACTATTACAGGTACTACACTAATCAGTTTGGGCACAGGTCATGCAATGAGAAAGGTTGTGGTGTTTTGAAAAGCATACCCACAAAACAGATGTTTTTAATCTTATGCATGTCCTTACACAATCCCTCATTCTTCCAGGTTGATTTTAAATTTATCGTATTCATCTATAGAACTTGTGTCCTGCATACTTAATTATTATTGTTCCCTCCCCCCAATTTAAATATCAATGCATGTGGTTGATCTGATTGCAATGTTTAACAATAACCCCGGGAATTGAACTAAGAAAAATCAAAGCGTATCAAAACAGCAGGCTATTTCATTTCATGCAAGGACAGATTGCAAAACAGTTGAAACAAGCATCAATAAACATAAAAAATAAAAATAAATACTATTGTTTGTATGTATTTTTACTATTTCTAAATGGGAGTGCCTATATATAATAACTGTACCAAATATTTTGCACGTGCAGCTTGCTTTCTGGTATTTCCTCAACGATATGCTTGATATTTTTAAATTTAATTTTGGCAGCTACTGTACCAAGGTGAATAATTATACTTAGTGCCCAGTTGACAGTAACATGTTATAAAATATTTCTTTTTTTTCTACAATTATTTATTTAAGCATTTTTTTTGCGAAACTCCAAAAATGCTAATTTAAAGTATTCATACCTTGACAAGGAAAATTAAATTAATAGCTAGTTCAGGCACCTTTAGCAAGAATAACCTCTTTTCAACGATTAGGATATTTGTCAGTGAGCTTTTGGCATGATTCTTTAGTGATTTTTGACTATTCTTTAATGCAAAATTGTTCCAGTTCATTCAAATTCTGAGGACTTCTCTTGTGCACAGCCTTCTTCAACTCATACCAAAGACTCTCAATCAGATTTAGATCGGGACTTTGACTAGGCCATTCCAGAACCTTGATTTTATTCTTCTTTAGCCATTCTGAAGTAGATTTTGATGTGTGCTTTAGACCGTTGTCATATTGGAATGTCCAGTTGCGCTTTAAACCAAGTTTTTTAGCAGAGGGTTTCTGATGATTGGTCAATATCTTTTGATATGCTATGGAATCCATTTTACCATGTATTGGAACTAAATTTCCTGTGCCGTTAGAGGAAAACCAGCCCCATAGAAGGATATGACCACCTCCATGCTTGACAGTAGGTATGGTGTTCTTTTCTTTGTACACATCACCAGACTTTCTCCAAATGTACCGACTATCAGCATGACCAAATATCTTTAAATATGCATTGTGTGTGTGTGTGTGTGTGTGTGTGTGTGTGTGTGTGTGTATATATATATATATATATATCTATATATCTATATAGACTATAATTTGTATTCCTCTCTTCAGTTTTAGTCAAGGTCCTCTGAAGGACGCTCCGAATCTGATCTGCACTCCCCACGCAGCATGGTACAGTGAACAAGCCTCCATCGAAATGAGGGAAGAGGCGGCGAGAGAGATCCGCAGGGCTGTTACAGGTTAGTTACAGCAGCAGCAGGGTCGTCTGGACAGCTTTCATTTATAGCACAAGTTTTGGTAAGAGAAGCTCTACAGCTGATCTGGGATTCAAAGCCTATTCCCTGGCAGTACAGATCAACAGGGAGTAATCATTTCAGTTTGGGGACCGTAACATTTAAAAAAATAAAAATAAAAGGAAAGTCAGCCTTGTTCATCTTGGGCAGGTATCTGCACTACTAAGCTGTTTTTTGTATTTATTTTTCCCCTTGCAGTGTTTTATGGCAGATATTTAGAATGCATTGTGTTAGTTTGTCTTATCTGTTACAAAATTGCTTTATGATTCTGGTAGATATACAGTGTATGAAATAAATAGTAGAACGTGATATTGATATTATACAGCCATCTGAAATTTCACATCAGTTTGTCTCAGATTGAAATGAGATCATATTAAAATTAGACATACTGTTTCATTATTCTTGTGTATCTGTGTATTATATATATAAAAAAAAAACATAGTACGGGGTGCTGTGTAAGGTGCAAGCTGTCGCCTCTCTGACCTATTCTGGAGTAGATGTATGATATTCATCAGTGCCATAACTCCGTCACCAGCTATGAGTGTAAGCAGTCCTTCTGTATCCTTATTTTCAGTCATAACCCAAGTGGCAGTGACAGGGAGTTAGGTGAAAAGGGTTAGAAAGAGCCAGTCAGTGGGAGCTGCAATGAATGTATAAAGTAATTGACTGCTGGTGGGTACCCCTGCACAGATCACAATTACTGATTACTGAAGGAGATTACTAAAATAAGTGCTTGTCCTGATCCTGTTAGTCTCTGCATGTTGTGCTTTTTCATTTTTACTATCATCCCCCCCAGCACTATTAGAATTTTTTTTCCCTAAGCACTGTTTGAAATGTTTCTCATTATATGCTCACAGATGGTGTGTATGGTGTGTAATTGGATTAGGATACTTGAAACCCAAGTACAGTGCATTCTGAACTTGGAAAGTTTTTTTTTTTTTTTTTCACTAGACCCCTTGCCCTATTACCACATTTCCATCTGCACCAGTCTGTGAAACTCAATCTCATCTTGTTCCAATATCAAATTGGGGATGTGGTCAGGTCCATTTCCATTCTACACTCTAATCTTCACAAGAAAATACACCAAGAGTAAAAGAGCACCTTTAAGTATGGCATCTTTCTATAATTGCTATTTATAAGTTAATTCTCCAACCTCCAGTACTTCCCTGACAATGTAATATGTTCACAGCCCTCACAATCTGCCTACTTATTTTTCTTTTTTCAATCCTTTGCATTGGGCGCTCATTAAGTAATTCCAGCACCAGTATGTGAAATTGTGTTCTGCCAGCCCGCAGTCCTTACTGGGACTGATCGAGTCGCAGTTTAAATCGATTTGATCTTGATCTGCTGTGAACGGAAATAAACAAGTCTCATTTCACATCACATACAAGTCAGTCCGCGATGAAGATGGAAACGTTGCATTGCTGGTGACTTTTTGCTGTCCTCGGGTAGCCATCCGTAATGATCCTTGCAATCAGCAGCTGGAGATGTCGGCTGTTTCTTCCTCTGTGCATTTAACAGCAGCTGGTAATTGTCAGGGGAGCACCTGTTTTGTTATGTGATGCTGCAGTACATGAAGCACACTTCTGTTTTTACCCACACAGAATTTTTTTTAATATATTTTTTTATTTATTTTTATTGTCCTCTTTGATATTTCCTACAAAATCCAAAGTGACGTGTCAGATTGTGCAAGGTATATTGATTCAAGCAAGCTGGTGATGAAATATGCTTTTTTCTCCTTTTTTTGTGTTTGTTTGTTTTGGTATCAGGTCGCATTCCAGACAGCCTGAAAAACTGTGTCAATAAAGACTTCCTGACTCAAGCCACACACTGGGCCAGCATGGATCCTGCCGTTGTACACCCAGAGCTCAATGGAGCATACAGGTAATTACACTGGTGTGTATCATCTGCTTATCACTACATATTCCACTCCTTAGAGTGGAGGTGTAGTTTAAGAGCACAACTGTGCATTTGTGATGGGAATCCAAAACCTGCTGAAGCTAAAATGCAAGACCTACTTTTCCAATGCCTCGCCTTGTTTTTGTATTTATTTTATTAAATGGTGTAGCTCTTGCCACTTTTGATTGGAACTCATTCGAGATTTGTTTGCACTTCAGTGACTTGCCTCATTCTTGTCATAGCCCTCCTGCAATCATTTTACTGCTTTCTTTATTGCAATCCTAGTGCTGCTCAGTGGTTTTGGATTTACTAATAGTTTACATCATACCTGTAATGTTTTTTAAGTGTATTTTAAATAGGTAAGCAGAGATGTTTTGTTTTAAGCTTCTTACTGTATACTAATGAAATCCCAGTAAAAAATATATATATATATATATATATATATTGGTCTTGTATCAAATTGTTAAATATAATGCCTGGTTAAGCCAAATTATTGAAGATATTTCTGAAAACAGAAGTTACAAAAAAAAAAATGAAAACAAAAGCACTGCAACTCCAAGCCCCCTTTCCTAAAGAACATTTTTATATAAGACAATTGTTATAGCAAGAAAAAGAGGTCTGTGGCGGTCTGTGTGCTACTTTAAGAGAGGCCTGATAACATCAGTAACACTTTTACACATGCAGGTTTGCCTGCTGTGCATCAAGAAACACAGATAAATACTCACTTGGAAGATTACAGATTTAATTTACAGATACAAAATGAGGACTACCACAGATTCAATTCATGTGACAAGGCAGGCAGATGTCATTCATTTGCATTCTGATGTTTGTATCTTATCTTCAGTAACGTTTAAGATGTAAATACATGTCTTGTTGTTGTGTTGTATTTGTCGCACATGCTTAGTCCTCAAAAGAAAGTTTTGTATGTGTATTTTCTTGTTTTTGTCCAGAACATGCTCCCCCTCACAATTCCCCAGCATTAGATGGTAGAGCATTACTCTGATGGAGTTGTAGTCTCGTCAGATATAAGTCCTAGAAACACCCTGTAATCCATGTGAATGTAGAACCAGGCTTATTGCGTTGCAGGGATGAGAGTGCTAGGACTGATTGCATACTTTTTTGTCTGTGTACATTTTCTTTACAGTAAATTATGCTAAAGATGTGCTGTAAAACAAGAAGTAGATATGTTTTAGAACATAAGAACATTAGGACATTTGACCCATCCATTTTCTAGTAGCTGGTTGAACTCAAAACCAGCAGCTAAATGCTGGTTATATGTGTACCTCACCTCCCAAAATGTTTCAGCTTCTTTTTTTTTTTTTTTCTAAATCCCAACTCTCATCCCAGAAAAAAAATGTTTTACTAGGAGCTTTAATCCCATCCCACCCCAGCCATGCAGGTGTATTATTTTTTTGTATTTATTTTAAAATAGATTTATAAAATAATGTATTTTTGCAACAAGCCTATGAGGACTTCTTCAGTCACAGTAGTTATAAGTATTGACAAGGTTGGTAAGGCTAGTTTTTAAATATTGTTATTTCCATTTGATTCCTTAGTCACATTCAAGCTGTGGTACAAAACTTAAGGATGAGCGACCATGCTGGGATTTAATCCAAGCTCATCAGAATTTTGTGTGTTTGAATCCAAATACTGAAAGGTAAAAAAAAAAAAAAAAAAAAAAAAAGATTGGTTCATTTTTTTTTTTTTTTTTTAAACATTTTTTAAGAGAGTTTTTTGTTTTGTTTTAATTCCACCTGCCAGGGAGAATGCAGAGATGGAATAAGAAAGGTAGGCGAGGGAGAGAGAGAGAGAGAGAATTGGTTTATTACAGTCGATTTGTAAAGCTAAACTTCACTGAGATGGCAGTTACTTCTGCATAGAATGGGCTCCTGTGCAATTTAGTCAATTTAGTTTACGGGAGGTCACGCTGACCTGACTTGAACACTAGTTGTGTATTAACTTCTAACTCTAAAAGACAATACTTGAGAATGACAATGCAAAATGAGAGACATACACAGACCAGTTTTTTTTTTTTTTTATATAGATAAAAAGCAATGTACAGTATTTTGAAATATCTTCAATATATCTTATTTAGGAACTTCTACTCCAGCATAATGGCCTTTCATGGAGAACACAGGAAGCATTTGTTACGAAAAGAAATATAGTCCCAGATATAACAGGAAGCATTTGTTACGAAGAGATATAAGAATAGAATAGAATAGAAAGCCTTTATCTAATACATTCAAAACTACCTCAGTTCTTGCCAGTCCTCCATTTTGGTCAATAGTGGGAAAGAGGCTAATAATCAAGAATGAGTGTAATGTTATGAACACTTTGGTTGGGACGAGGGAGGGCTGTAAATATAAGTTGGGTTTTGAGTAGAACGTATCTGGCATTTCAAAGCTCCAGTTTGTTTTAAAAAAAAAAAAAGAATCAAGTTGAAATTTTTTTTTTTCCTTTTGTAATCCAATTAGGTTATCATCATTTCAAAATAAATCCCGCACTTAGATGATGCAGTATTTTTTTGGGCATGTCTGTAAGTGATTGACTGACAGATGACCATGGAGCTGCAGGATCTTGATTTCACGCTTCTCTCTCTGTGCTTCCTCTCGCTCAGGTACCCTCCCGGTGTTGTGAGTCTGGCCCCCGGTGGTCTCCGCCCAGCTGTAGAAGGAATCGTCCCCAGCGCCATGCCTTTATCACACGGCCTTCCCACCGTAGCCCACCCCCCACACGCCCCCTCCCCGAGCCAGACCGGAAAGCCAGAAGCCGACAGAGAGCAGCACCCCAGCGACCAATTGTAGCCTGCAAAGCCAGCAGTCATGCGAGGAACTCCCCCATTGGAGAGACAGTGGGAACAACCTAGATTGAAAAACAGCAGTGGTGAAAGAATGAACTTATGGGAGTTGATTTATGATTTTAGAGACTGGTCCAATAACATGAAGACAAAGATTTTTGGGGAGAAAAAGAAGATTTGGAAAAGAAATGGAGAAAAAATTACAAAATATTTTCCTGCACATAAATTGTAGTTTGACCCTGTCTAGTGGACTGATTTAACTGTTTGTTTGTGTCCTATTGGTTCCTTGTTAAGCAAGAGAAGTTATAGTAGTTAATTATATCATGAATGTAATATGTCTGTGTACAGTTTTTAGAGCATTTTAAGGGTTTGTTTGCTTAGTGGTCAAACAGAAAAAAAGAGAGTTATTCAATAAACTGATTTTGAGGACAGCAACAACAACAACAAAAACTAATCTTGATTTTATATGTTGAAAAACACGCTCAAAAAGGCAGTTTTGCAAACTTTCTCAGGAAATAAAAATTGTTCCCACTTAATTTTCTTTATATGCCACTCAGTGCATTGTTTTTGTACCTGCTTGTCTTTTATTTTTGTTTTTAAATCATTTAGACATGGAAAAAGGATATATATTTTTTTTTTTTGGCATGTATTACCTCAATTTCAATCTTAAGGACAAAGGTGTTACAAAAGAGAATTTGGGGAAAAAGATGTCTTGTACAAACCTGGCGCCACGCTTCTGTCACCTGTTTCCGTGTACATCTTTGATGGTAATGCATAAAAAACAGCACTAGACTACTGGAAGGTAGTAGCATTTCATTGCAGCCATCAGCTCCCTCCTGGTAGAAGTGGTAGGCTAGCAATATATATATATATATATATATATATATATATATATATATATATATATATATATATATAATTATTTTTTTTTGGTTAAAAAAAATAATCATGTTTGTGACCGTATCCATTTGTATGAATTATTTTAAAAGAAATAAAATCCTAGTTAAAGGTCTTTGTGTGACTTCTTTTAAATGTCCTATGAAACAGTTATAAAAACAATTCCCCTCGCATACTGGAAGTGCAAAGTTTTTTGGCTTGTTATATCAAAATGTATTGATAGCAACTATAAAGATTTATAGTGAACAGATTTGGAAACTATAGCACACCTTTCCTGCACCCAGTCTTGGGTTTCAGAACAACCCTTAATTCAGTATATTATTTAAATGACGACAAACCAGTATTACAAACAGACTGTTACATACATTTTCCACCACTATAGATGCACAAACAACTCCCAATAGTAACCCTACTGACTCATGCGATAGCCCAAATCTATGCCACCTGGTTGTTTTAATAATACACTTGTGAGTTTCAGAACTCCCCATGGGGCATAAGGTAATGAACTGCTAGCACTGGCTATAGCAAATATGGACACTCTACTCCAGACCTAAACAAACAGACCCTACAGTAGACCCGTGCTGATCCGAACCTTCGTTACCCAGATTGCCCAATAATCCGGACCACCTTATTTTAATGAAATGCATGCTGAAATTCATTTCAGAATGATATGATAAAGTATGTGAAACATTTACAGCAGTCTCTTTGTTTTATTTATTTATATGGCAATTGCTTATTTTTGTATGAATTATAAAAATGAACAACATGAAACAAAAGATCTTGTACAGATTGCATTCAGTACTTTGAGCAAATCACACATTTGCTTTTGATTGTGTAAATAAATGTTGCTTACAGAATAATAAATAGTGATTCCTGTGCCGTGTCTGCTGTCTTCAGGTACCTGTATAATGTGAGACACGCAGAGGGTTTTACTGATACACTGGTGTCTTACTCTCTAGTATGCACAATTACACACAGTGGTGTACTGTACTGTAGCAGTGTTTTTGTTCATGATTTTAGCTAATTGGCAGGCAGTTAGAGAGACTAAGGCTTGGATGGTCATGGAGACTGGACGACAGGGTCACTCCCAGGGCAATGCTGGAGGCACATTCATGGGGAGCCGTGTGGGGGAACTTGCATAGCCTCTGCCTGCCCGGTTTACTTTTTATTCATTTATTGGTTCTTATTACAAGGGTACAGCAGTCTCTTCCCAACTATATGGCATAATGTACAGCGTGGCCCTGTCAGTACATGATGAAAAATAGAGGCCTAACGTTTCCAGTGCTCTTCATCCAGCTCCTTTCTTGTGCACTGCAATGTACAAATTACAAATGAAAACAAAAATACTTGTAAATTATTTTACATTGCTAACCTAGCTCATTTTCAACTAGATAATTAACAGTTCAGCCAGAGTACAGTGCTTAAGGGAAACATTTCATTTTTTGTTTTGTTTAATGAGCTAAATCTGTAAATAATTGAAGGTGCAATATCATTTTTTAAAGCTGCAGTTTAAATGTGTTATAAAATGGGAACACTAGGTGTCAGTATATAGCCATATAAAATAAACCACACTATTTCATGCTACTTGAGTTGCTAACAATAGTATTTTACTTTTTTTTTTTCTTTTTAAACATTCAGCTATAAAAGGCTCTTGTGTTATTTTCATCTCTAAATGATGTATCACATCAGTGATTAATAATATCTGCATTATTTATGTAACTTTTACAAAAATGTATGGCCATTCAATGTGAGCGATTATTTTAGAAAAATTATACCATGGTCTAGCAGAAAATGAAAAAGCTGTGTTTGTTTTTTGTACCAAAGTGAGGTTTTTGTTGCCTGTTTTACCCCACACTGATCGTTTTCTTAATACTACAAATAAGCAAAATGTTATCCATTTACTACCAACGAGGAATAATGTGTTTCTGCAATGGTGACTGCTAAGAATTGTAAACTTGGTTGCTTTTCTGCAAAGGAGCATCCGCCCCTAACCAATACATCATCAGCAAGCACATAAAAGCTCCATGTGTTATTCTTTCATGTTGCTTCTTTTTGTTTCGGCTGCTCAGTCAAGCGCTGGGAGGCCGAAATGGGAGTTGACCACATAGAGCCTGGAGGAAGGGCTGCCCTCAGTCATGGATTTCTTGAGGTTTCCCCCAAAAAAATAAAAAATATGTGAGTAGGGGGTTTTTCCTTACCTGAGTGCTGAGCGGTTCGTATTTAGTTCTGCGGGGTGAGTGGTCAGGTTGGACAGGCTGGGCTCTCTCATTCATGGTTTGGCGGCCTCGTCTTTTCGGGGGGGGGAGGTGGCTTATAACCACTTTCTATCTGCGGCACTGGGGTGCATGTAACTTCATGTATTTCCAGCCGGCCTCACACAGGTAGCCATCGGGCACCCACGGACGAGGCCTCCGGCCAAATTTATCTTTCATTGAGCGCCCTTCACAGTTCATAAATCATCTGCAACTGCAATCATCATCATTCATTCATTGCCATTCATTCATAGCGGATTCTCCGTGCTGATTGGTGTCTTTTCTAATTTTCAGTAGATGGTAACAGCTGAGGTGGCACTTCTCATTTTCAGTGTTTTTCAGGCTTTTGCCAGTTTTGAAGCCAATTGGTCTATGACAGGGTTTTCCAACCTTTTTTGAATCACGCCCCCCCCCCCCCCCCATATTAACATAGAGGATACTGCCACCTAGCATAATGCGATTGTTCAGAAATACAAAAATCTAGTTTAATTGTACAGTAAATCACATTTCCAAAATCTAGAAAATATAATACCATGATGGTAAGAGGAAATCACAATTCTACAATAGGTGTAACCACAGCTAGCTAGCTTTTGGTGAGGGTGTAGTTTGAGAAGAGAAAGAGCTTACATCCATACCACTACCTTTTAAAGATGTGATCCAAGCCAATATCTCCCATGGAAGAGCAACACTCCATGCTACTAGCAATGTATTAAATGAAATACTGTATGTGAATGATATAACCATACACAAAGCATACACATTGGCATTTCTTCCATCACACAGCAATTGACAATGGTAAATGTGCTGCCTACGCTAATCTACTCCACCAGAAGGGCAATGAGGTGTTGGAAATGGTGAATACACATATAAGAGGACTTCAAGGAACCAAGTGTGAATAAGTATCACAATAGCAAACTTTTCACATGATAATCTAAATCACTATGCACAGTATTTGCAACAAAAATGCTAGGTTGTTCTGTGCTTTTTGGGCTAACCCAGCAGTATGTGACTGAGATGCTGTCGCTGGTGGCTAATAAATGAAGCCAGGCATAATAATAACAAATAGGGCTGACTATTTATTGTCAGCAGAACACACAATTAAACAGTTCAGATCGCCAGTTCTGCTGACCTAAGTCATTTTTTAATTTTTTTTCTGCAGTCAAACCAGCTGGGGTGAATATAAATTACTTTATTAAGCCAGCAACAGCTTGTAATTTCCTCTGCCAGGGAAAGACAAATATCTGGTGTTGGTGCCTAGGAAAACCCTGTAAAACATGCAATACAATTCAAGGTTTAACATATATGCCACAGAAGCTTTTAAATAATAGAAGAAACCTTGTGTGAACTGGACAAAACATGAATAAGGTTTTATAACTACTGCTTTAAAAGAGCACCTCATATCAAAGAGTAAAATGATACATTTAAATGTTTTTTTTTTTTTTTCTATGCCACTCGGTATTACTGATTTATTAAAAGTAGGAAGGAAGGAGCAAAGGAAGTGTTTTGGCAAACATCTTAAATGGTTTAAAATATTTTTTTTACCTCACAGGTATTAGAATCCCACCTCTCTCTGACAGGGGTGCATATTTGGTGCTATGGCGCTAAATTCCAGCACCAGGGTACCTCATATAGTGCCAGAAACATAAAATTCTGGCACCAGTGGACTTGTTTAATTTGTTTTTAAATTCCTTAGCAACCACAGATGATGATAGTTTCTCATTGGGTCTGGACTACTCACATGACCCACCCACACTCAGAGTAGGAGAGTAGGTTTGTGTCGAGTCGGAGGTTTAACTGCAGAAACTGGTTGCAAACATGTCTTCGCAGCGCACTTTTACCCAATTATCAATTAAATCAGCAAGTCAAAAAGGTATGTGGGCAATAGTAGACTTAACAGGTAATGATAAATGCATTTTACGGTTCAGATATTGTAATATTGTAAAAACACACAACATTTTAGACCAATATTTAGGACCCCGAAATATTGAACATGGACAATAAAATGGGCAATTTAAAATGAAAAATGTTAGTATACTGAACAAAAGGACAGAGGACGATAAACCATAGTGAAAGCATAGTAAAGAATGGTAAAGTGTGATAAATAACATTGATAAACATAGTAAACCAGTGTAAACTACAGTAAATGCATCACATAACCATGGGAAAAAGTGCAAAAGCAGCATGCTAAAATACTGTGGTAAACTTATATAAGGGAAAATAGATTTTTAAATGATCATTACAAATGAAGTATAAAATCCTATAGATGCCAAAAGGAGTGACATGGGAAATGCAGAGTTTTCCCCACTTGTAAATGACAATGTAAAATGGGGTGTCCAGAAAATGCTCTCTTTCTTTCAATTTCTGAAATGCTACTAGGAAAACAAAAACTATTGCTACTATAGATTATTCTTCTTGGTTTAATTAGAGCAGTAACTCACAGCTCACCGGAAGCTGAACATTCATGCATTTTATAACAGTGTAAAAGAATAACTATTAATCTTTAGTTTGTAAGTGTGTTTTTAGCTAACATCAAACTCTTGTTGTGAGTAAGTGTCTATGCACATATTACAGTTCACATTAAAACTTTAAAGCTTCAGTTAATATCAAACCATTAACGGCTCACCATTCTATTATAAACAAATCTATTCTTTATATCACTACAGAGACAAGATTTCTGCAGAACTGATCTCTCATGCTAATGCCAATACTTTTACATATGCTGCACCTTTAATGGTTGGATCTGTGCCCATGGAAGTGTAGGGTAACATTGCTGGAGAGATACAATGTGGGAGCTGTCAAGGATTGGAATAGAGTACTTCTAAATGCTCTTTTAGTGATAGCAAGTGTTTATTGTTTTGTCAAGCAACCATTGCCCCAACTTACCTGTCAGCTGTTCTTACCACTGTTTTTTGGTTTAATTTAAGTCTCCTGATTGTAATTTCACATGTTGTCACTCTGAAGCTCTTTTAGTAAGGCTACAAACAACTAGTTACAATGTGAGTCTCTCCCCTTATACAAATGTATTATTGTAAAAGCAGAGCAAGTGCAATGAAAGCACAGTGAAAGACTGTAGTCAGTGCCCATTTCAGTTTTTATATAAACGTTTCTTCTACAGTTGGTGTTATAGAATGTTTCATTTAAAATGTACAGAGCATTGTGTTTTTCTATAGTGAAATATAAGATATTTGACGCAGGAAATAAAGTACTAGATGATGACAGCGTGATTTATATTGTTCTGAGCTTGGACAGGTCTCCCATGCAAATCCATGTTTTTGAGAGTTATTGATGTATATTGTTCTGAGCTTGGACAGGTCTCCCATGCAAGTCCATGTTTTTAAGAGTTATTGATGTATATTGTTCTGAGCTTGGACAGGTCTCCCATGCAAGTCCATGTTTTTGAGAGTTATGTCTGGTGGCTGACTGAACTCTAGTGAGTTGTGTGGGCAGCAGAATGTTTTAGCACAAGACTTCCTCTATACTGCTATGACTGTAATTCTTCTCAGAGTTTTAGCACAGGACTTCCTCTGTACTGCTCTGACTGTAATTCTTCTCAGAGTTTTAGCACAGGACTTCATCTATACTTCTCTGACTGTAATTCTTCTCAGAGTTTTAGCACAGGACTTCCTCTCTGACTGTAATTCTTCTTAGAGTTTTAGCACAGGACTTCCTCTGTACTGCTCTGACTGTAATTCTTCTCAGAGTTTTAGCACAGGACTTCCTCTGTACTGCTCTGACTGTAATTCTTCTCAGAGTTTTAGCACAGGACTTCCTCTGTACTGCTCTGACTATACTTCTTCTCAGAGTTTTAGCACAAGTCTTCCTCTATACTGCTCTGACTATAATCCTTCTTAGAGTTTTAGCACAGGACTTCCTCTACTAGGTGAACAAGGCATGCTGATACAGACTACAAGACAATATCAGGTTGAAGGTTAGTGGTGGCAATCTCAGGTGGGAAAATAAGCCGTTGTCCAACATCTGTCGGCATTTTCCAGTCTCTAGCAGCTTCTAGTTGTCCTAGATGAGTTTTGGTTTTAATACCTTTTCTAGGTGGTTGCTCCCCTGGACGGAGGAATGTTGTTCTTCAAGTGTCATATATTGCTGGCATTGGTGGCAACCTGTTGGTCATGCTGCGCTTGTCTTCCAATGCTAAGGCCATATTAAAGTTCAAATTAAAACTTTAAAGCTTCAGTTAATATCAAACCATTCTATTATAAACAAATCTATTCTTTATATCACTACAGAGACAAGATTTCTGCAGAACTGATCTCTCATGCCAATGTGTTTGCCTTATGTTTAAGCCATCAGACATTGTTATGTAGTAATGCAGTGTCCCTCTCCAATACATAGGTGACAAAGCCATCTTCAAAGAAGAAATGAGGTCCTACTGATGACTTTTTACAGTTCTGGTTCTCATCACGGAAATCTGCAAAAGTGTGTTGTACTTATCCTGAGCTTTCATTGACGCTGGCATTGGGAGTCTGTTTTTTTTGGTTCATTTAAAGTGCTGGATACTTTTACATATGCTGCACCTTTAATGGTTGGATCTGTGCCCATGAAAGTGTAGGGTAACATTGCTGGGGAGATACAAGGTGGGAGCTGTCAAGGATTGGAATATAGTACTTCTAAATGCTCTTTTAGTGATAGCAAGTGTTTATTGTTTTGTCAAGCAACCATTGCCCCAACTTACCTGTCAGCTGTTCTTACCACTGTTTTTTGGTTTCATTTAAGTCTCCTGATTGTAATTTCACATGTTGTCACTCTGAAGCTCTTTTAGTAAGGCTACAAACAACTAGTTACAATGTGAGCCTCTCCCCTTATACAAATGTATTATTGTAAAAGCAGAGCAAGTGCAATGAAAGCACAGTGTGGATGCTTTGAACTGGATTCATTCAAACGTTTCTGAGTACGGTTCTCGAGATCGGTTATGTATTGCAGACAGGGCCTAGTTGAATGTCTGCACCAGTTTAGAATGTAAAGCTCCATTTTATGAAGTGTGAATAGTCAAAACTTGACAAACTGATGCAGTTCACACTAACTAAATCATAGTCGATCACCATGCCTTGAAACCACATGATTGCCATTCTCTTCATTACATGTTGGAGCTTTCAGATTGGCCCTGGAAATCGTTACATGATTTTTTTTTTTTTTTTCACCTGTTGTCTTCAGAATAAATGAAGGCATTTTTAGAAGCTGCACTTGGAACAACTTAAGCTGGTAGAGCTTCTTATCATTAATAACCACAAGAGCCAGCAGCTTACCAGCAATTAGGCGTTGGCTTGTTTTTGTTGGCACAATTTAGCTGGGAAAAAAGAGCAGATCTTACTGTAGTTTTTCAAAAGGTTCCAAGGCTAAGAAAATGAAACCATTATGTTTAGTTTTTTGTTACATCAGGGATGATTCGTGGAAGCATTTAAAGTTATACTGTATCAGAAATCTTAGATACAAAAAAAAAAAAAAATTCTGTAGTTTTACCAAGCTACCAAACTGCAAATCTGATTCATGTGGGTTCCATAAACTTCTATCGAAGTTAGATGATTTTATTTAAGTAACCAAAGAACAGCACTTATTTAAAAATGCATTGTAAAGCCTACATCCTACACCCAACATCTACATCCTCTCCTACTGAAATGAAGGCCTGTTTTTATCATAGAACCTTCTTCAGCTTAAATTAGGGTACATAGAACTGACAAAATCATCATTACTGTAAATCTTACCTATTATTTATTGTCACAATTTTATGATGTACAAGATATCACTGATATGGCAAGAGGTTAAAGCAATGTCGCTGTAAAAGGGTTGTTTGTAACACTGGCAATGGAATGCTCAGATTCACTGCTCTTTCATATGCAGCAGGTGTCCTTCCGAACCAATAAACAACTCTACCCATTCCAGTCAAAGCAGGATTCCCACTAGGCAAGCTTATGATCTTAAACAGTAAGGAATAAATTCAATTGAGCTTATTGTTTAAACTCAACTGTATGTTTTTCTTAGCGTTTACATAGAACTTAAATAACTATGAATCTGGCGCTGTGAATGGAAACATCTGAAAGAGTAACTGCTTTTGTAAATGGTTGCCTTGGCTTGCTGAAAAGGCTGTTGGGAACTACATGATTGATTTCTGAACATAGAAGAGCAGATGCTATGATGGTATTCTTCCTGAGGTTAGACTTCAAAATGTTATTGAACAATGTGTACATAATAAAAACCAAAATGAATAAATCTAGACGATGACTGCCAGTAAAAAGTCTCTATGTTTTAAGTATATGAACATTATAACCAGCATTGCATTTTTACATGTAGAAATGTTATTAAGCAACAATTGTTTTGATCGCCATGTGATTTCAGACTTCCAAGACTTTAATAAATCAATAGGATCAAGCACTTGAAAAACATCTATCACTTAAAATAGAGTGAAAGTGCACTGATTGAGGTCATGCAACATCAGAAAATGAGATCCTCACAGTTTGATATCTTATTCTTATCTGTATGTCACTCTGATTACTATTTTTGGGTGTATTGTCACATACAAATCAATGCTGACTTTGACAGCATTTAAAGAAACTCAAGTAGTCATGTGTGGCTCCTTCTACCAAACTGTGGGTCTTAATTAAAAGAGGGAGTATATATGTTTAGTAAGGAATTCATCCACTCTAGGTCCGTTTTGATTTCTGTATTTCTGGTTTGTTTTCCTTCACAGAAAGTAAAAAGCATTGATGAAACACATGGCCGTTGTGTTTAAATTTCAAGGTATAGTTTCACTAGGGTTGCCACCTGGCCCCATAATTCCGGAACACTTTGGGACAGGACAGGGTTTTTAAGTTGCCCTTTAACTGAAAGAAATAAACACGTGAATTGCGTACTAAACACTTGCTTAATTTATACTGCTTCTTCATTATCCGAATCATTGTGATAATACCAATCTTACAAAATAAATAAATTTTAAAAAAAAATGCATCATGAATAAACATGTGCGTATGTTTATTCAAGATACTTTTTATTTTGTAAAATTAGTATTTCAGTTATCAATATTTAAAAGTTGCTAAATAGTAATGTATAGTCCTAATTTACACTGACTCACCCAATTAAATAATAACACTGATCAGGTGTTCATGCTGTCTGGTGTAAGGAATAGTGAACAGCTGGTCAGTGTTAATGATTTGAGTGGGAGAAGGTGACATACTATTAGAAACTATAAAGAAACTTTAAAATATATATTTTTAAAACTATTAATACAATGAATAAATAATGATGTTGGTATTTATTTAATTTGTTAAAAGCTATTATTGTATTGTCATGCTGCCTCAAGATAATTAATCAATAGAATCAATTTAGCAAAGGTTTAGCGCTCAATAATTCACGTGTTGATTTCCTTCAGTTTGAAGGCAACTTCAAAATCATCTTCTGTCTCACAGTGTTCCGGAATTATGGGGCCAGGTGGCAACCCTAGGTTTCACAGATGTGGTTGAATACCAAGGTGCAGGACAAGCTGGTCCACCTCAAACCATCCAGACCTCACTGGAACCCAGTATGACTCTTCAAGGACAGCAATAGAAAGAACCAATATACTGTGGTTTCACCAAGGACAAAGGGGGAGGGTTTCCAGGAGTTTCCACCTGTGTTGGATCATGTCTTTAATTGTCTATACAGAAAGACAACAATAAAACATAGACTTGAAAATATAGGAACAAATGTAACTGCAACAATTGTTAATCATTGAGAAAACTGAAAGTTTGACAAATCTCTAGTCATATGGTAACCCTATTAATGGGTAAAATGTGTTATCTGCCTAAATGTATAAATCTTATTCTGTTATTAAGTACTGTAGGTCCATGTCACACTTATAATATAACACTGATGACCCAATTAGAATTAGCAGCTTTTTAAAGTTAACTGACAAGAGCTATCAGAATTCATCCCTGTGTCATCAAGAGATATTACTTGTCTGGCAGCTTCATACATTGTCTAAGTGAGAAAGGATGGTTTTTTTATAGGCAGGGATCCTGTAAAAACATGCAAACACAACAGTACTGCCGTTATACATTTAGTGCTGGAAATATTTCCCTTAAAAAAGTTTTTTTTGTTTTTTTCTCTATAATAAATTAACTGCAGCAAAACTTCAATCACTATGGAGATAACATTCATTATGGTACAAACTGAGACAAAGAAAGATATGTCAGCATGCCAATGAAAGATTCGTCAACCCAATTCACAGCCCAA
Organism: Acipenser ruthenus; assembly: GCF_902713425.1. Taxonomy (NCBI): domain Eukaryota; kingdom Metazoa; phylum Chordata; class Actinopteri; order Acipenseriformes; family Acipenseridae; genus Acipenser; species Acipenser ruthenus. The sequence goes on along the minus strand of NC_081190.1, from coordinate 97,075,634 downwards.
TTACTTAATGTATTATTTATGTATGTGAATTACATCATAGACTTGGAGCACAAAATAATGTCTACAATATCTTACACTTTTGTCTTTATTTAGCAAGTAGACATCCGTTATGGGCAAGATAGTTCAACAGTGGCATAGATCCGCAGACCCCTAATTACTCCCTAATGACCCATTTATCTCCTTAAGACAGATGGTTTTTAAGACAGACAGAGATCGAACAGCTGCGAGACACCTGTGCACAGCAAGTTCTGTGAAAGACACATTGATAACATTATGGTTAAGAGGTAATGCCTTCAGGTATTAAACACATATGGGCTTGTTCTGGTATCAATATATCCACCATGACAACACACAGTGCAAAGCTTCCCCAAATAAATCAAAGCATGTTACAGTTTGTATTGGGATGCACAGGTTTCATTGTCACACAGAGGCATTTTTAGGGGTAGATGGCCCCTTCTTTGAGTGGTTTGTAATGTTGAGGTCCTGAGATCATTTGTCTTGTGATGTGTGAAGACCAGTGTAACAGAGACAACATCACTGGCTTCTCTGGCACATCAGCGAGTCTGCAGGAAAGATCCAGACACTCCGCCTGAGATGCGCTGCCTGCTGTTTGTTTACAGGGAATGGCAGCTGGGGATTGGCTGCCTGTCAGTGGATACTCATAACTGCCTTTAAATCCTAAGTAGGTTTTTTGGAGCACCATTTTAAAACCTTCCATGATATAGAATGATTGTGCTGAAAATCTTAGAGATGCCACTGTTGTTGCATATGGCTTACCTGTAAGCTTTTTATAATTCTCAAACAACATTAGAAGGTTTGCATTTAAAAATAGACTATTATGGAAACAACAAAAAAAACTCTACATCAGACAAAAGTACAGAAGACTAATTTTTATCTGTGGAAATGTTTTAAATTGCAAGTGTAATTTACAGGAAAAGAGAAAATTGTTGCAAAGATGCAAGTCATTTTTTCCAGCTTTAAATTCATACTTTACAAACACTGACCTTTCAAAGTAGAGTAGGAAATGAATGCCAGAAAACAGACTTGAACATCTGTTTTTGTTTCTTGTGTTATCCTCATTCAAAGCCTCTTGCAGACTGATGAACAGCCCTGTACTCAATCTGACATGTACAGGAAGAAGACATGGGCGATCAACTCAGAATCTTCTATGAGTACATTAGAAAGTGTATGAACACAAGGAGGCCTTTTGGTCCATCGGCACATCGTTGTTTGTCTGGTTTCTAATAGCTGATTGATCCCAAAGCTGTGTCAAGTCTGGTATCCCAATGATTTAGAACATGGCTAGGTGATTCATTTTACACCCTCAACACTGTAAAGAAGTACCTCCTAACCCCTATTTTAATTCTCCACCCTAATTTACAACTGTGCCCACTGGTCCTGGTTTCTGTATTGCACTTAAAGTATAGGTTAGGGTTTATTTTGTTAACTAATTCTATGATTTTAAATACTTTGATCAAGTCCCCCCCTAATTCTTTGTTATGAGCTAAATCAGTGTACTCCCCTCAACCTTTTAGTGCCAGTTTTCAACGGTTGAAAATTAATGTGGCACCAAGATATGCTAAAATTGTTTCAAAGACAGTGAACTTCTGAATCTGTTTAATCCTGGAGAGTTTGGTGGACAATGTGATAATACAGGCTGGCTGCCCTGTACCCGCTGGTTGCCCTTGGAACAAGTTTCAGTAACAACTATAACATCCTAAAAGTATGCCTGCTGAATGGAGCAGCACAACCAGCAGCCAATCCATATAATCAAGAACAGCAGTTTATGACAAACACCGAGCCAGAAGCGCCCAAGCACCAGATGGAGAAATCAGGCATCACCACATAAACAAGAATGTTTGGAATTTTGTTAACACGCGATTTGTCTGATGCCAAGAACTGTATGTAATATACAGGGTGATTAAAAAATAACACACAATAGGTAAAACAAAACCAAGGACACAAAAAACATTACTAGAGAACATGTCTGGTTTACAAGTAGACAGTCATGGCAGACAAGAACACACTGTGTGGAGGAGCTTGTGGGCTTAGGGTTCATGTATATGGGAGTCAATGCTCACTGTGCAGCAGAGGCCCTCCATGAAAAGTATCCAGACAGGCCAAAGCAAAGGCACACAACAGCATACTACTGTCCAGTGCACATGCAATGTTCTTTGCAAATTACCATGTATCAGCCAGATTCAAACATGTTCTGTTATCATATTTTTATTCATATAAAAAAATCAGTCAAGTCATCCAGGACATTTCCATGAATCCTCCTACAAAAGGAGCAGCCATTCAAAAAGGAGCAGTGACTCTGCACCTTGAGAAATGTGTGCTTTGTGGCTGGCAGCCATTTTGGCTCAGGCATAGTTGTTGTTTAAGTAATTACAGGGCAGCAGTGTGGAGTAGTGGTTAGGGCTCTGGACTCTTGACCAGAGGGTTGTGGGGTCAATCCCCAGGTGGGGGACACTGCTGCTGTACCCTTGAGCAAGGTACTTTACCTAGATTGCTCCAGTAAAAACCCAACTGTATAAATAGGTAATTGTATGTAAAAATAATGTGATATCTTGTAACAATTGTAAGTTGCCCTGGATAAGAGCGTCTGCTAAGAAATAAATAATAAAAAAATAATAATTAATTAATTAATGAGAAACATGTGGCCAGGTGGGAATTCACTTATTGATGCCAATTAACACTTGGCCACATCCTATAAAAGAACAAAGAAATGTTCGGATGGTAGAGGAAACAGAAATATACACCATGATAGCCGAAGCTCAGGTGTTGTAATTTGTTTAGAAGAGTTTTGTTTACCCTTTTTTATCTTGTGTTTGTTTTGTTGTTAATAAAAGTGTCCAAGGAAGCGCTAAAACTGCAGTATCTAAGTCTGGGTGTAATATTTCAAGGACACAGACCAACCTTGATCCAGGGGCTTTACTACACAGTGTAACTGAGGATAACTTAGTCAGTCTGTACAGATTTCCTTTTTTATAGAAAAAAAGGTGGGGGCAGAGTTAGATTTCTTTATGTAGCATAGTATATGTTTTAAGATAATTATAAGGGCATCAATTAAACATAAGCTTGCTTACAGTACATTCTGTGGTCGGGGTGTAAAGTTACAGGTGAATTTGGCCATTATATTGCTATCTCTGTTTCTTTTTGACCAATAACATGTGATCCTCAAGGTCCTTGCGGATTTTTCTTAGATGGAGTATTTCTCTGCAGTATCTGAAGTATCTGAACTTGTCAGTTTCAAGTTCTGGCCTATAGCCACAAGCTGTGAATCTCTACTCAATAAACAAGACGCAGCTATGCAATTTGATGTCATAAATCCCCTAATGCAGATGTTCCCAAACCTTTTTCCTCCACGACTCGATTTTGAGACTTAAAAATGTATGTAACCCCATAAAACAATGAAAGCAACAAAGCAACCAAAAAACACAGCAACCAACACGTTAATATGTTATTTAACGTACTCACCAAGTCTAATGTGACTCGTGGGCTTGCATGTTGTGACACCGCTTCTCAAAATCCAGCGGTGGTTGAAACTGCACATCGAGACTTGATGCACACAAGTGTGGAGAATCCAGCTTCATGCAAGTAAGTGCTGGTAAAGGCACTGTCAGTTTTAAGGCACGAGTTGAGAGTGCAGGATATTCACTCTTGACTCTGAACCAGAACTCTGGGAGAGAAAGTCGGGCATATGTTCCTTGCAAGAGTCGATCACAGGAAATGTCAATTAGCTGTTCAATTTCAGCTGCTGGCAAATCCATAGCACCAAGCGTTCACTGAAAGGGGTTTTGCAGTTTTGCATATTTTGTTATGTCTAAGTTGAGGAAAAAGGACGCAAATTGTGATCTCCAGCTGGCTGAGATGCTCAGCTATGACCTGTGTGGAAGGCTGAATAATTTCACTGTCAGCCAGGGACTTGCAAAGCTGTGGTAAAGTCTCCCCAATTGTGTGAGAATTCTTGGCCTGTGCAATACAGTGGCTCACCTCAAATGATGCCCGTTGAGCTTGATCAGAGATGGTCAAGGCCCTCTTGAATTGCATTTGTTGATGCGAAAGTACATCTTTCCTGCGATGGAAAAATGATTTTGATTTCCCCACGTATTCCTTGTGAACGTATTCCTTGTGATTTTGTGTCACTGCAATTGATTTGGCTTCATGCTTTCACTAGATAACACCTTGTGACATAGGCATTTTGGCTTTTCTTAGTTTTGCACAAAACACTGGTGAAGCCATACTCAAGCAAAGCCTCATGGTATTTCCAAGCATGTTTCTTACCCTCCTCTTGTTTTCCAGTCATATTAAAATCAGTTGATTCACTGTTGGAAGTTGGTGCTCTTTGTAAAAAAAAAAAAAATCCATGCCGCTCTTCTATAACAATTAACAAATCAAACCAAGGGTGGTATGGTGTGTCTTTCAATGACTTGAATAAGCTCCTAATAAGCACTTAATTGGTCCAATTAAGTAATTTAGAGTACAGCTGGAACAAAAACTAAGAGGGACACCGGCCCTCCAGGACCAGGATTGGAGACCTCTGACTTTACGTAAGGTGTGTGTATTTTGACCACTTTTTTAAACTATTAAATTGCATTCCATGCCTCAAGATGGCTTCTCATGTACCCGCATGGACCTCTCAGAACTACATTTCCCAGGGAATGAAAAGTTTAAAAAAGTGGTCAAAATGTAAAAAAAAATAATAATGACATAAAACAATACACACACCTTACGTAAACAGTAGCAACACATAGGAACATGTAACACAATAAAATAAAAAGGTCCTTATATACCCTTTAAGTTTGTCTATATTTTTAAATGCAGTGCCTTTATACCAGAATGGAAAATAATACTTTACATTCACTATGGCATATGGAACAAGATTATTATTAATTTTTTTAACTTCAGCAGTTCAGCAAATAGGCATAGGAAATCAGTTTGGCTTGAGACAAAGAAAGTACCAGCATGTACATTAAAATAGAAATCAGTCTGGCTGTTACAAAAGTATAAAAAAAGTATTATTAATCCTAACAAAAGAAAGAATGCAATATGGTAGTTGAAGTACGCTGTGCTTTCAAATATATATCTAGTCTACTCTGTAAAAGTATTCAGAAGCTTCATAGCTGCTACAGTATAATGGAAAAGAGCACAAAAAAGAAACCACTGCTGGCAAATAAAAACACAAAAACAAGAACAAACAAGCTTCATTTGGAATTGCTAGGTATAGATATGCTCCTTAAATCTTTTTTTAGAGCAAGCAACAAGTCCTACTAACCCGACATTCAGAATCTTCCTTCTGAATCAGTGAGTGCTTCCTTCCCATAATCTACACTGGCCCATTTTAACTAAAGTATCTTTACTCTTTACTATATAAGGTGTGGAAGGCAAGGTGCTTGCAGATTGATATTGCTTTGCAAATTTCACAGATTTTTAGCGCGTTTTCTTTGTAGCCTGCTTAGTACACAATTAACAGAAAACAGAACACACTCGTTATTACAGAAATAATACTTTTTTTAATTTACATAGAAAAGTTGACAGTGTATATTCTGCCCTGGAATTGCGTTCCCATGCAAAACTAGACAGATAGCTAACAACTGAGTCTTCAATAAAACTCCCAAGGCGTGACTTTTCTTGAACGAATATATTGAAAACGTTTATGATGTGAAACTGCAAAATACAGAAAAGAATATACTTTAATATTCAATTCACATTGACATACTGTAGCTGTACATTATACATTTCAAGTTGAAGTTGCATAAATACAAAGCACGTGCCAAGGTACCATGTGTCTGGCATGACGCCAAACCAGATAGATAATTACCATATGAGTAGCAACTAGCCAACTCCTTTCGTTATGTTTTACAATTCGCTTACATGACGCACGAGCAAACTAATACAGCTGACGGCATACATGAAAGGCAAGGCAATTTGCGTCAGTAAATGTAACCAACTAACATTGATAAGTAAGCAATTCTATCAATAACAATATTATCATCACTAGCAATATGCTTGAATTGAACTTACAAACAAATATTTTCCGAGGCTGAAGCGTGACAAGAAATAGCTGCACTGAAAGAGCTGCACTGAAAGAGCTGCACCGTAGCGTTGTTTTTAGCTGCTTGGCTGCGTGCAAAATGACTACTCTACTCTACTTCCTGTTTACGTGCAGTCTTTCTAAGTACCAGAAAGCTCCACTAGGGGACGATAAACACCATGGAACACAATGAAAGTCAATCTTAACCACTATAATAAAATAATCTGTTACCTTCTAACAGGATGGCAGCACAGTGTATTTAAAGTAGTGAATTCGGTTGGGCTGACCCGGAACTCGTACACTTTTCCCTGAAAGGCAAACTGCAGGTACTTCCTGTGTGCTGGTTTTATGGGGATGTAGAAATAGGCGTCTTTCAGGGCCATCTGCCTTGATTGACTGCAGCAGCTGGCATCGTCAACGTTTTGAACCTCCTTCGGCTCAGATACAGGTTGACCTGTCTGAGGTTCAGATACAGGTTGACCTGTCTGAGGTCGAGAATCGGTCTGTGGCCACCACCATCCCACTTGGGCACCAGGAAGTACCTGGTAGTAAGCACCCAGATGTCCGTTGTGCACTGATGCCAATACTCCAAAGGGGCCATGGGCCTGTGGCAGCAAACCCCTAGGGCTGCTGCCTCACTTGTGGCTTAGCAAGGGGCTTTTGCTTCTTGCCCGGCACGGGAACCTATTGTAGCCTCTGTGGTGAGCAGCCGCGGGCCAGTTCTGAACACCACCTCTGGCAGCAGGCGCAGCTGGCTGTGGCAGTGTTGGAGGCTGCTGGGGCCTAGCGCACCAGTTTGCCGCTGGTTTGCGCACTGGGTGTTTGGAAAGCATGCACAGCAGCTCCTTCATGGATTCCTGCTCATGGTGAGAGAGCTGCAGCATCTCTTCCACCGCAGGACCAAAGGTATCAGGCATGCGTGCCTGGGAAAGCCAAAGCTGCCTGCATGTGGTTACCAGCGCAGCAAGGTTTCTACCTACAGCCTTTCCGTTCTGACGGAGCAGGTTCTTATTAACCAGGCACAGCTCATCCAGCTGTTGTGGTGAAGGCCTGTGACTGTCAGAGAGGGACCTCAGCAAATAGGACTAGTAGGCTAAAAGAATACTATTAAAGTTGCCCAGCTGTGCGGCGAATGCACTGGCTGAATAGGCACGCTTCAGGATCACCTCCAAGACCCGGCACTGTTTGTTGGGGCAGATAGCATCCTTGGACAGGAGCGCTAAATTAGGCGCCTGACCCAGCGTGGCAATTGAAGCCTCTACCAGCGGAAATTGGGCTAGACCCAGCTTCTCCGCATTGTGTACCCTATATAGGGTGTCCATAGACCGGGAAACAGCAGGAGCGCAAGACGACTGGATCTCAAAATGAAAGTCTGGGTGCACTGGGGGGGGGGGAGTTGTTTCTCCAGCATGCACTTGGAGAAATGTGCATAAAACTCACAGAAACTGTGGTTCACCAATGCCTCCTTTACGTGCTCTGGCCCCAGGGAGGAAGAGCATCTGGCATCTTGTCCTCAACAGGCAGACTGGTCTTGCATGTCTCGCAGGGAAACTTCTGTCCCAGTTTCAGCTTTCTTGCAGAGGGCAGCAGGTTTTCCTCAAGGACTTCTCTGTACTTTGCTCCATTCATTTTCCCTTCTATCCTGACAAGTGCCCCAGTCCCTGCCGATGAGAAACATCCCCATAACATGATGCTGCCACCACCATGCTTCACAGTAGGGATGGTGTTCTTTGGGTGATGCGCTGTGTTGGGTTTGTGCCAAACATAACGCTTTGAATTTAGGCCCCAAATTTCCATTTTAGTTTCGTCAGACCACAAAACTTTTTACCACATGGCTACAGAATGTTTTTTTGCATACTTCAAACGAGATTCAAGGTGGTCTTTCTTGAGTAAAATACAGGCCAGATTTGTGGAGTGCTTGGGATATTGTTGTCACATGCACACTTTGACCAGTCTAGGCCATAAAAGTCTGTAGCTCTTGCAAAGTTGCCATTGACCTCTTGGTTGCCTCTCTGATCAGTCTCCTTACTCAGTCAACCAGTTTAGAGCGACGGCCTGATCTAGGCAGGGTCTTGGTGGTGCCATACAACCTTCCACTTCTTAGTAATCGTCTTGACCGTGCTCCAAGGGATATTCAAGGCCTTTGATATTTTTTTTATACCCATCCCCTGATCTGTGCCTTTCAACAACTTTGTCCTGGAGTTCTTTTGAAAGCCCCTTGGTGCTCATGGTTGAATCTTTGCTTTGAAATGCACTACCCAGCAGAGGAACCTACAGGAACTGCTGAATTTATCCTGAAATCATGTGAATCACTAACACATTTAACACAGGTGGAGGCCACTTAATTTGATGTGTGATTTTGAAGGCGATTGGTTACACCTGAGCTAATTTAGGATTGCTATTACAAGGGGGGTGGACACTTATCCAACCAAGCTATTTTCTGTTTTTATTTTTATTTAATTTTCTACAAATGTCTAGAATATGTTTTTTACTTGGAAGTTGTGGGGTAGGATGTGTAGATAAATGAAAAAGAAAACTATTTTAATGCATTTTAATTCCAGGCTATAAGGCAACAAAAGGTGAACATTTTGAAAGGGGGTGTAGACTTTCTATAGGCACTGTGTGTATATATATATATATATATATATATATATATATATATATATATATATATATAAATATATATTTATTTAGCTCAAAGAGCTAATGTCATATGACACTGTGGAGTCTATTAAATTAAAAAAAAAAATGTTATAGCTGAGACATTCTGAAATCAGTCACTTATGTGCAATTGGGTTTACAGGCTGTTTCCTTACAGAAATATGCTTTGCACAGCTAATTAAAAGCTCATCCTATGATGTTTACTCAAGTAGCATATTGTGAGTGACCTTTGTAAGATTGAACTTAATTGAAGAGTTTAAATTGGGCTTCAAAAGAGCACATACAAATCAAATAAATCCTCTACTGGATGCTAAAATGTGCAATTGGCACAGATTATGTAATTCAATCATTATTTAGAATTATTCTGAAAACATGCACCAATAGTACTGAATCAGCCTCAGTTTTGTTTTGTTAATCAGGTGTTGTTTCTCAGGCAAACAATCTCCTTGTAGTGACATATTTTTGCATTTAATACACACACACACACACACAGACACACGCACATTTAATTAAATTATCTACTGGTATAGATGTATAGGTTTAAATTCTGCTTAGAAAAAAAACTAAACTAAACAAAACAGACCTATCACCAATACCAGAGCTCAATGGAGTAAGGCTCTAAGCACCTCATTCACTAAAGACCAGAATTACCGCGTGGCAGGGGGAAGCCACACAGTGCGCAAAAATGAACCAGCTGTAGCTCTATTCACAAAGCTAATTATAAGCTAATTATATTATTATTTATTTCTTAGCAGACGCCCTTATCCAGGGCGACTTACAATCGCAAGCAAATACAAATACATTCAAGTGTTACAATATAAGTCATACAATAAGAACAAGAAATACAATAATTCTCAAGTGTGACA